>NW_024070190.1:25612617-25722500 GCF_014754425.2 Oryx dammah | reverse complement strand
ATACAGTGATGGGATATTTAGATTATAGCATTACGGAGTATTAAAACTAAAAGATGAGATTTTTGAGCACTTTGTGTTTTTAAAATTTTAAATTCCAGTCACTCCATAGTGGTATACAAGACAGCAGTTTACTTTGTTCATTGACCTCGAGTCCTGTGACTTTGCTTTGTCGTTTATTTTTTTTTCCCAGAAGTTTCTGGGATATTTGTTGTGGTTTAGACAATCATGTCATCTGTGAATAAAGATAACTTCATTTCTTTCTTTTCATTACACACACTTTCTTTTTTCTTGTCTTATTGAAACAGCAAGAATTCCCAGTACAATGTTGAAAAGAAGTGCTGAGAAAGGACATTCTCTCCTTCTTCCAAATTTAAGGGAGAAAATATCATACCATAAAGTGTGATGTTTGTTATAGGTTTTTTGGTAGATGTTCTTTCTTATGTTGGGAAATTTTGCCAATGTTGCTAAGTTTTCTGAGTGGTTTTTTTTTTTAAATCATGAATGGGTATTGAATTTTGCAAAATGTTTTGGCACAAATTAATATGATATGAATCTTTTTCTTTCTTGATGTATGGATTATATGATTGATTTTTCAAATGTTGAATCAGCCTTGCACATCTTGAATAAGTCCCACTTGGTGGTGGTGTATACTTCTTTTTATACATTGTTGGAATCAGTTTGTTAATATTTTGTTGAGAATTTTCCATCTATGTTCATCCAGTATATTCTAGCTTTCTTGTAATGTTTTTATCTGGCTTTGATATTAAGATAATGCTGATCTATATAATGAATTAGGAAGTGTTCAATTGCTTTTACTTTTGGAAAATGTTGTGGAGAATTAATATCATATTGTCTTTAATGGTTTGGAATTATGCATCAGTGAAACCCTTTGGAGCTGTATTTTTTAGAAATACTGAATTTTTAAAATAGATACAGGACTATTCAGGTTATGTTTCTCTTTGTGTGAGTTTTGGTAATTTATGTCTTTCAAGGAATTGGCTCATTTTATTTGAGTTATCAAATGTTATCAATATCTGAGTTGTCGTCAGTAGCATCATTTGCAAATATTTTCCTCTATTGTGTGGGTTGTTTTTTCATTTCATTGATAATTTCCTTTGCTGTGCAAAAGGAAAGTTTGATTAGGTTTTTTAAGTTTGATTAGGTCCCGTTTGTTTATTTTTGCTTTTATATCTTTTGCTTTGGGAGACTGATCCATGAAAATATTTCTACGATTTAAGTTTGAAAATGTTTTGCTATGTTCTCCTTTAGAAGTTTTATGGTATCATGTATGTCCAGTCCTTTTAAAAAATCATCAAGAGCACTGTATTCCATTGCTCATTTCCAAAAGAATCAATGACCCATGAGCACTTTATAACCTCATCTCAATTCATGCTCTCATCCCTCATACCATATACATCACTCAGCACATATGAACTGGAATTCTAGATTCCCCAGTGTGAAACTCTAACAGGTGAGATGGATCAGCAATTCTTAAGTGCGTGTATGGTATAAATTTTATTTAAAAAACTTTATCTCCAACGTGGAGACAATTAGAGAAGGAAAATATGCAAGTAACTCTTTGGTGGCTGCAAAGATGCAAAAGGTTTGAGAGTAATTCCTTTTTGCATACATTTGCTCAGTTGTTTTACCAGATGCAGAAATAGTTGGGAAAAAATGAACTAGGTAGCAGAAGGGGTCACTCAAATTAAAATAAAATGCAGGCTTTTTGAATTCAAGCAAAGGACAGGCAGTAGACAGGGCTGTATCTTCATGTAGCGGTGATGCATTCTGCACTAAGTGGGGAAACTTACAGGGTGTGCAGACTTTTACTCATTCAGGATCTTTTCTCCCTTTCCCTCTCAATATAGATATAGATATATCACATATATAGAGAGAAAGAGATAGATACAGTACACATACATTAATTATACTTACATTTATACACTAACTTATATTCTAACATATATTCTAAATCTTTCATTGAAAAAGTAATTCAAATTGTCCCAAAGTATATACACTTAAAAGTAGGTCTCCTGATCCTCGAATCTTCTTCCCCACAGGCAACAATCCTAATAAACTTCTTGGATATACTTTCAGACATAGTCTATATATGTGCTTATGAAAATAAAGAGGACAACTTGCTCTAATAAATGACATTCTCCTACAGTCACCAGGGGCTTCCCAGATGGAGCAGGGCTAAAGAGTCCACTTGCCAGTGCAGCAGACGTGGGTTCCAGCCTTGGGTCAGGAAGATCTCCTGGAGAAGGAAATGACACCCTACTCCAGTATTCTTGCCTAGAAAGTTTCATGGATAGAGGAGCCTGGCAGGCTACAGTCCATGGGGTGGCAAAGAGTCAGATGTGACTGAACGCACATACACACAGACAATCGCCAGATATAAAATATTTTAATTTTCACAATAGCAATAAAAACTATAAAATATTTAGAATTTGGCCTAAAAATATTTTACAAAGGCTTAATGGGGAAAAATGTAAATTCTACTTGAGGGTGTAAATGAAAGCATACACAATTATGCATGTGAGCCCCATTCATAGACTGGACAGCTTTATAACTATGTCAGTGTTCTTCAGATAAGTCTGTACATTCACTGCAATTCCACATAAAAAATACTCATCACAAATTTTGAGGAATTGATAACTTTCTTAAAAAATTTATATGTAAGAGTATAGGTATACAGTGCACAGGTATACAATGAACTTAGTCAGTTCTGAATACTAAAATCAAAGAGGATGGATTTACCCTACCATGGATTAGGCATTTCAAAATGCTCTAGTAATAAGTGGAGAGAAGGTATATTAGTGACAATAATAACAAAGCCGTGGAAGCGAACCCAGAGCTGAGAAATAGACCCATGCATATGGAAATATTATATGATACAGGTGTCTACAAATTAGGGGAAGCTTTCTGGTTACTAGGTGATTGTGGGAAAAATTAGTTATTATGTGGCAAAAAATAAAATTGAATTTCTATCTCACAACGTATAAGTGAATTCACAATAAAGACCTTAATGTGAGAGATAAAATATGAATAAACATATAGGCAAATATGTTTGTATACTTAGAGATGGGGAAGGATGTCTTCAACAAGACCAGAAATTTACAACCACAAGGGAGAAAAATGCACAGGTATGACAGGATCAAAATTAAGGATTTCTTTTCAATAAAGGTCACCATAGACAAAATTAACAACACCTGACAAGTAATCAATATCAAAGCTATACAAGAAAATTCTTGTATATCATGAAGAAAAAGAGGAAATCGAATAGGAGAATAATGGGCGCAGACTGTGAGAAGGCAAGTCACAGAAGGAGAAATCTAAGAGACAAAGAAGGGTGCATTACTCCTAATGCACATTTGAATGTGGTGTGACTTAATCCACGTGAGCTCGCCGGGAAGTCAGAAGTTGACCATTAGTGAGTTTGACGGAAGACTCAGGAGACTGGGACCGCTAATCCACTGTTCTGGGAGATGTGACTGGAGAGAGCAGTCTGGGAATAGGGAATTGCCTTCCTTTACGGTCTAGAATTCTCTGCAGCGCTCCCACTGGTCCTGGGCGTTGCTCGTTGCTTCATGTTTGTGGGAGTGGGGCAGTGAGGCTGTTTAAGGATCCACCACCAGGGAAGGGAACAGATCTCATGGGAAAGGCTGTGCAGTTATTAGAAACAATGAACTAAATGTACATATTGACTAAAAATGAAGGAGGAATGAGGTATCTAGCATGCGAACTTCTATGTGCAATTAAAATACATACAGTCACAAAATTCACTACCGAACAGAGAGTGATACATCAAACATGTTAGAAACACTTTTAAAGAGGAAAAGATAATCGGAAAGAAACCATAGATAGAAAACAAAACAAGAGAAGCTCAGCAGTCAGGCAGACAGGGAAGAGTCTGCCCTGAGCCAAAGAGTGTGATAAATTCCAACCTCTGCCCCTGAGGAGCAAGGAATCAATCCATAGATAAATAATTCAGTTTATTCTTTGATTTAAACGTCATTGCATTTATATACAAGCCAAGTTACCCTTGATTTGTTTATTGCCATGTTTCGTAAGCAACTGAACCTTTAATTTTGAGTTTTCTTTTCACATTTAAAAAACTCCCCCGCCCCCTGCCCCAGATCTCAGACCTGTTCTTAATGCCTTTGGGAGACGTCCATCATTGGATAGCATCACCATGTGTATCACAATATATATAGTGGTCAGATTTTGGTGTGTGTATGGATTGTTCACCATGCTCTTTTTGCTTATGAACAGCAGTGCCGTGGATATGCCATCTTTATACGACATCTATCAGTAGGTTAAATTCCTAGAAGTAGCATTGCTGAGGTGATACGTATTTGTTTAAACAGAAGTTGTCAAATTACTCTTACATCAATATATGCTCTCATTCTTGCCAGCATTGTGTATTATTAAAATTAAAAATTTTTTCTATGCTAGCAAATGAAAAATTTTATTCCTGATTTAAATTTTTATTTATTTAATTATGAGTGGTTTAGCCTATTTTTTTCTGTGTGATTTTAAACCATTCATATTATTCTCTGTGGTTGGCCTTTTTCTTATTAATTTACAAATGCACTTTATTTATTAAGAATGTTAGTTCTTTCTTCTGTGTTCTATAAGTCTACAGCTAGCCAGATATATCTGTATCTCTATCTATAAAAAGGCTAAACTTTAAGCTTCTTCTTTCTGATTTTTACATCTTATTTTTCTCTAATAAAATTTTAATGCATAGCTACTTCTGGAAGAATCATAGATAATATCATGATCCTGGGGATATTTATATTTTTCACAACTTTATACATTTAGCGCTGTGTTGACTTTTGGCTTATTATATAAAGGAAGTGTTAAATTATTCCTATTTTTGTGAGTTGTTTTCATGCTTGGATGCTGCCTTTGTAATAATCACTATTATTTCACCTGTAATGGATAAATATGTTTTTTTCCTCTCTCTTAACTTATTATTATGGTAAATTTGAACCATCTTTGCATTTCTGCCATGATTCTTGTTTCACCATGTTGTATTATACTTTTAATGTGCTGCTAGATTTTATTTGGAAATATTATATTAGTTTCACATTAAAATTCAAAAATAAGTTTGATCTGGTACTTGTTTTCTGTGACTTTAATTATGTATGATTCTAATGGGTGAAGAGGGCTTCCCTGGTAGCTCAGTGGTAAAGAATCAAGCCAGGGGCTCAGTGGTAAAGAATCCACCGGCAATGCAGGAGCCGCAAGAGATGTGGGTTTGATCCCTGGGCCAGAGGATCCCCTGGCAAAGGACATGGCAACCCACTCCAGTATTCTTGCCTGGAGAACCCATAGACAGAGTAGCCTGGTGGACTACAGTTCAGAGGGTCACAAAGAGTCAGAAATAACTGAATAGGCTGAGTACAATGGGTGAAGAATTTTGGAGCAGTTGAAATAGCAATGGGATTATCTTCTAGGAGGGATGAAATAATTTGTGGCAAACCACAGTCTCACCAAGAACGTCAATTATGGCTGAAAAATACAGATTCTTTGAAGGTGTCAGAGGACCCTGAGGCAACAAAAACAGAGAAGCTGAAGCTCTGGAAAGGGATGATTTTGGAAAAGTGAGCTAACTCTTTTCATCCTTTTTATAGCAGGGCATTTGCTAATTCTGGGTATGGACAGGAGGGTAGTTATCTAGGTACAGGGAAGCTGCTGAAAGCAAGGACATTTTGGCAGACTTTGGAGGAGGTTCAGGCTAGTAAACACTAGATTCAGAACCTAGGTCAAAAGTCCATACAAAGCAACAGAGCTTTGTCAGTCTGGCAGCACAAAGATGAGAGCCTGAGATTCATCAGGCATCTCATAGTTGGGAACCATGGTATGATGTGATTAAAAAAAAATATATATATACACACACACACACACACACACACACACACACACACACACACACAATTTGGTTTTTGTCCCCAGTTCCGGGTGCAGAACTACTTATACCCTTAGAACTTCCTGAATGATAATAGTGTCTTTTATATTGTAAAGTGATAGCTGGTGGCTGGGAACCCCTAAAAAGCTTCAGAATGGGGACTGGTCCAAAAAGATCAGCAATGGCCACAGGACTGGAAAGGGTCAGTTTTCATTCCAATCCCAAAGAAGAATAATGCCAAAGAATGTTCAAACTACTGCTCAATTTGACTCATTTCACATGCTAGCAAAGTAATGCTTAAAATTCTCCAAGTCAGACTTCAATAGTATGTGAACCAAGAACTTCCATATGTTCAAGCTAGATTTAGAAAAGGCAGAGGAACCAGAGATCAAATTGCCAACATCTGATGGATCCTATACAGTGGAAGTGACAAATAGATTCAAGGGATTAGATCTGATAGACAAAGTGCCTGAAGAACTATGGATGGAAGTTCGTGACATTGTACAGGAGACAGGGATCAAGACCATCCCCAAGACAAAGAAATGCAAAAAGGCTATTTCTATTCACAAATAGCTGTGAATAGAAGAGAAGCGAAAGGCAAAGCAGAAAAGGAAAGATAGACCCATTTGAATGGAGAATTCCAAAGAATAGCATAGAGAGAGAAGAATGCCTTCCTCAGTGATCAATGCAAAGAAATAGAGGAAAACAATAGAATGGGAAAGTCTAGAGATCTCTTCAAGAAAATCAGAGATACCAAGGGAACATTTCATGCAAAGATGGGCACTATAAAGGACAGAAACAGTATGGACCTAACAGAAGCAGAAGATATTAAGAAGAGCTGGCAAGAATACACAGAAGAACTATACAAAAAATATCTTCACGACCCAGATAACCACAATGGTGTGTCACCAACCTGGAGCCAGACATTCTGGAATGTGAAGTCAAGTGGGCCTTAGGAAGCATCACTATGAACAAAGCTGGTGGAGGTGATGGAATTCCAGTGGAGCTATTTCAAATCCCAAAAGATGATGCTGTGAAAGGGTTGTATTTAATATGCCAGCAAATTTGGAAAACTCAGCAGTGGCAACAGGTCTGGAAAAGGTCAGTTTTCATTCCAATCCCAAAGAAGGCAATGTCAAAGAATGCTCAGACTACCGCACAATTGCACTCATCTCACACTCTAGTAAAGCAATGCCCAAAATTCTCCAAGCCAGGCTTCAACAGTATGTGAACTGTGAACATCCAGATGTTCAAGCTTGATTTAGAAAAAACAGAGGAACCAGAGATCAAATTGCCAACATCTGTTGGATCATCGACCCACTCCAGTGTTCTTGCCTGGAGAATCCCAGGGATGGTGGAGTCTGGTGGGCTGCTGTCTATGGGGTCACACAGAGTCGGACACAACTGAAGCTACTTAGGAGCAGCAGCAGCAGTTGGATCATCAAAAAAGCAAGAGAGTTCCAGAAAAATATCTACTTCTGCTTTATTGACTATGCCAAAGCCTTTGACTGTGTGGACCACAACAAACTGTGGAAATTTCTTAAAGAGATGGGAATACCAGACCACCTGACCTTCCTCCTGAGAAATCTCTATGCAGATCAAAAAGCAACAGTCAGAACTGAACATGGAACAACAGACTGGTTCCAAATTGGAAAAGGAGTATGTCAAGGCTGTATATTGTCACCCTGCTTATTTAACTTCTATGCAGAGTACATCATGAGAAGGAAGAAGGACAAGCTGAAATTGACATTGCGGGGAAAAATACCAATAACCTCAGATATGCAGATGACATCACCCTTATGGCAGAAAATGAAGAAGAACTAAAGAGCCTCTTGATGAAAGTGAAAGAGGAGAGTGAAAAAGTTGGCTTAAAGCTCAACATTCAGAAAACGAAGATCATGGCATCTAGTTCCATCACTTCACAGCAAATAGATGGGGAAACAGTAGAAACAGTGGCTGACTTTATTTTTCTGGGCTCCAAAATCACTGCAAATGGTGACTGCAGCAATGAAGTTAAAGACGCCTACTCCTTGGAAGAAAAGTTATGACCAACCTAGATAGTATTTTGAAAAGCAGAGACATTACTTTGTCAACAAAGGTCTGTCTAGTCAAGGCTATGGTTTTTCCAGTGGTCATGTATGGATGTGAGAGTTGGACTATAAAGAAAGCTGAGTGCCGAAGAATTGATGCTTTTGAACTGTGGTGTTGGAGAAGACTCTTGAGAGTCCCCTGTACAGCAAGGAGATCCAACCAGTCCATCTTAAAGGAAATCAGTCCTGAATATTCATTGGAAGGACTGAGGCTAAAGCTGAAACTCCAATACTTTGGCCACCTCATGTGAAGAGTTGACTCATTGGAAAAGACTCTGATGCTGGGAGGGATTGAAGGCAGGAGGAGAAGGGGATGACAGAGGATGAAATGGCTGGATGGCATCACCAACTGATGGACATGAGTTTGGGTGGACTCCGGGAGTTGGTAATGGACGGGGAGGCCTGGCATGCTGCCATCCATGGGGTTGCAAAGAGTCGGACATGACTGAGTGACTGAACTGAACTAATGGATCCTAGAAAAAGCAAGAGAATTTCATTAAAACACCTAGTACTGCTTCATTGACTACCATATAGTCTTTGACTGTGTGGACCACAACAAACTGTGGAACATTCTTAAAGAGATGGGAATATCAGACCACCTTACCTGCCTCTGAGAAATCTGAATACAGGTCAAGAAGCAACAGTTAGAAATGGACATGGAACAATGAACTGGTTCCAAATTGGGAAAGGAGTACCTCAAGGCTGTATATTGTCACCCTGCTTATTGAACTTATATGCAGAGTACACCATGTGAAATGCTGTTCTGGATGAAGTACAAGTTGGAATCAAGATTTCCAGGAGAAATATCAATAACCTCAGGTATGCAGATGACACCACCCTTATGGCAGAAAGTGAAGAGGAACTAAAGAGTCTCTTAATGAAGGTGAAAGAGGAGGGTGAAAAAGCTGGCTTAACGCTCAGCTTTCATAAAACAAAGATCATGGCATCCAGTCCCATTACTTCATGGCAAATAGATGGGGAAACAATGAACTTTATTTTCTTGGGCTCCAAAATCACTGCAGATGGTGACTGCAGCCATGAAATTAAAAGACGCTTACTCCTTGGAAGAAAAGTTATGACCAACCTAGATAGTATATTAAAAAACAGAGACATTACTTTGCCAATAAAGGTCTGTATAGTCAAATCTGTGATTTTTCCACTAGTCATGTATGAATGTGTGAGTTGGACCATAAAGAAGGCTGAATGCTAAAGAATTGATGCTTTTGAGCTGTGGTGTTGGAGAAGACTGCTGAGATTCCCTTCAACTGCAAGGAGATCCAACCAGTCAATCCTAAAGGAAATCAATCCTGAATATTCATTAGAAGGAGTGATGTTGAAGCTGAAGCTCCAATGCTTTGGTTACCTGATACAAAGAGCTGACTCATTGGAAAAGACCCTGATGCTGGGAAAGATTGAAGGCAGGAGGAGAAGGGGATGACAGAGGATGAGATGGTTGAAGCGATGGATGTGAGTTTGAGCAAGCTCTGGGAGATGGTGAAGGACAGGTAGCATGCTGCAGTCCATGGGGTCGCAAGGAGTCAGACATGACTGAGCAACTGAACAACATCAACAAAAAGGATCAAGCCATGATCAGAAGGCTGAAACTTTCAGCTCCACCAACATCCAGACCTCTCTCTGGGCAGTGGCACCCATTGAAGAGCTGAGAGGGTGGCAAGCCAGGGAGGGCATGGAAGATCCACAGCAGTGCCTTCACCCCTAGCCTGTGCCCTAGATATCACTTTCATGAGCCTGTTCCTGAGACATATCTTTTATAATAAGCAGCAAAACGTAAGTAAAGCCTTTTCATGAATTCAGTGAATCATTCAAGTGAGTACTGCAACCTGAGGAGTAGGTTGTGGGATTCCCCAGGTGTATAGGCATTTGGTCAGAATTCCTGGGACTTGCTAGTGACGTCTGAAGTGAAGGCAGTTTGTGCAAATGAGTCCTTGACCTGGGGTCTGTGCTGACTCCAGATAGCGTCAGAATTGAGTTGATTCACTGGATACCCAGTTGGTGTTGGAGAATCAGAGAATCGATGTTGGAAAAGACGGCGTATCTTTGATGTCAGGGAGAAAAGCCTCTTGCACGGACAGCTAACTATTCCCAAGGAGCAAGGGCAGCCTAGAGACAGACCGAGCCACACCAGAGCTGAAATCCAGCCTTCATGCTGGACTAAAATAATTAACTAGTCACTACTCTATTGCTCATTAGAAGAAAGGGAAAAACTAATCTGTTGTGTGAGAAGTTAGTTTTGGGAACAATTGTGATGAATAGGGGCAGAAAATGAACTCCCGAGGGTACAATCATGCTGTTTTTTGAACTGGATGCTAGCTACACAGATGTATTCAGTGGGTGAGATACCATTAAGCTGGACAGTTACGATTTGTGCTTTCTTTCCATAAGTAGATTATTATTTAAAACAAAGTCCACGTTTCAAAAAAATTCCTGAGTTCCAGTTCTGCCAAAGTAGAGTAGTTCCATTCCTTCCATGTCCTCCCTCTAAAATACTGTTGTCCAATGTAGCCAAGAAGCATGGAAAACATCTGGAAGGTGAAAGGAAGATGGGTCCTTGGGATTTGAGGAACAACATGGCAGAGGTTCCTTGGGTTTCCTTGTTACCTTCCATGTTTCTCTATTAGTGTGTCACAGAAGCCTCCATCCCTGAACCACCAACAGGCATAGACCAAAAAAAAAAAAAAAAAAAAAGATTCAAGACAAACTGTTACATCTAGTCAAAGGACTAGGAAAGGAATGACCTAACAACAGAAAACCCTTTTGGCAATACTTGTCTTTTTCCAGCTAAATGCCAATGAAAAAAACCTTATCTACCCATAGGTGTGGTTTTTGCAGGGCTGAGCCAGGAATTGACCTTCCGCACGTCCCTATGTACCTCCTCCACTGCACTGAAGCAGACAGCACTCTGATCCCTCCCCCAAGTAGACAGATAATCTTTCATTTCTCCCCAGCAGAACCAGGCAGGGCTCCAACGCTCCTGCTGGGATAGTTGGCCCAGAGGATCATGGGACTGGTCTTCCATTCCCTCCCTGGTGGAAGCAGGGATCCCCCTCCAGGGAGTGTCAGTGGGGTGCAGTGAGGAGCTGAGCCTCCACCACCAGCGTCATTAGGGAGACTGAGATAGTGGTAGGCGGGACTGCCTGGCACTTCCATTCTCTCCCTGCCTCATGGCCCCATGTCATAATGTCAGCAGGGCCCAGTGGGTGGTGATAACTAACCCTCCTCCCCCACCTGCAGCAGCAACACACTATGAGTCAGTCCTCCGCTTTCCCACTCCTTGGTAACTTTGGAACCCAGAAAGAAGCTGAACTAGACACCCACCCATCCCTCTGCTATACCTTAACAGAGGGATTCCCTGCTCAACAATGAAGATTAATAAAATAAAGAGACATATAACACAGTGTTCAAAATATTCAGGGTACAATAAAAGATCATTCATATTCCAAGAAACAGAAAAACCACACTATGAATGAGAATAGACAACACTGAGATGATCAGGTGCTGGAATTACCTGATGAGGATTTTGAGGCAGCTGTCATAAAAATGCTTCAACAAGCAATCAAGAATTAAAGCAAATGAAAAAATGGAAAATTGCAGCAAAGAAATACACTATATAAGAATGAATTAAATGGAAATTATAGAAGTGAAAAATACAATAGCAAGTAAAAACTCAGTGGATGGGCTCAGTAGTAAAGAGGAGATGACACAGGATAGAATCAGAGAACTTGAGGACAGATCGATCGAGTTGACCCAATCTGATCAACGGAGAGAAAATAGACTGGAGGAAAAAGAGTAGCAGTCTCAGGGACTTGGATGACAATAACAGGAACTAATATTTGTTTCATTGGAGTTCTAGAAAACAGAGAGATAAGACCTAAAAAAAAAAAAAAATCAAGAAGTAAAGGGCAAAAACTTCCTAAATTTGGTGAAAAACATAAATGTTTAGCTTCAAGAAGCCAGGGGGATTCCAAATAGCAGTTGAAAGAAATCTGTAATAAGATATATGATAATTAAACTTCTGAAAACAAAAGACGACAAAGAAAAAAAACTCAAAAATATCCAAAAAGAAACAATGTGTAAGAAAATGCCAATTTGACCAACAGAGTTTCTCATCAAATCATGAAGTCTGGAAGAGCACAGCATTTTTCAAGTACTGAAAGAAAAGAATTGTCATCAATAACATATCTACAGAAAGTCTCCTTTAGGAATGAAGGCAAATGAAGAGTCTCAGGTGGGAGGAAACTAAGAGAAGTTTTGCTAGCAAGCCTACCCATAAAGAATGACTAGAGGAATTTTTCTAAACTGAGCAGAAGTAAAAACAGAAATGTTGGAACTTCAGAAAAGAAGCAAGAACATTAGACAGGTGAAAATAGGCTATCCTACTTTTCATGAGTTTCTTAAGTCATATTTGATATTTGAAGCAAAAATTCTGATACCATCTGATGTGGTGATCGATGTCTGAAGAAATACAAAAATATATTTAAAAGTGAGAGGGGTGAATAGACCTAATCGTAAGTAAGTTATCTAAGCTTCATTCCAAGTAGTATGTGATAAGCTATGTGTGTCTATTGTAACACTTAGAGAAACTACTAAAGTAAATACACAAAGTGATACTAAAACAATTATAAATAAATCAAGATGAATTTTAAAAATGTTTAAATAATTGATAAGAAGGTGATGAACGTAAAGCAGAGACATAAGAAATAGGGAACAAACAGAAAACAAATTAATAAAATAGTAGACTTGGAATCTATATTTAAGGTATTAAGTATATTTATATTTAATACTTAAATATTAGATATATTAATAACTACCTTAAATGTAAATGGTCTACATATACCAATTAAAGACAGATACTGGCAAGTGGATTAAAATACATGACCCAAAAGAAACTGACAGCACGTACAAAATCATTGATAGGCTGAATATAATGAACTGAAAATTTATGCCATACAAACATTAATTTTTAAAAAAGCAGGACAAGCTATATTAGTATCAGATAAAGGAGACTCTAGAGCATTGGAAATTATTACCGACAAAGAGGGACCAGCATTGACTTATGAATCTCTATGGTTTGTTTACTTTTTTTTGTACCTATGATTATGTCTCCATTTTTATTTCTAATTTTGTGTATTTGTGATTTCACTCCTTTTCACTCTTTATTAGTCTGGTTAGCTTTTCTTTTTTTAAAAAAACTAGATTTTGCTTTTTTTTAAGGGCCTGCTTTTGTACTATTTACTCTTTCTTATTTTATAATTGATTAATTTGTGCTTTTATCCTTACTAGTTCCTTCCTTCAGCTTTCCAAATGCCCAATATTTTGTTCTTTGTGTAACTTCTACATTGGTTTATTTTCATTTGTTCTTATTTAGTAAAATAATTAAGGCTCTAAGTTTCTTGTGGGCACTGTTTGAGCTGTACCCATGGGTAATCGTTGGCCATTCATTTGTTATTGTTGTTTCCTAGATATTCATTTTAAATTTTGCTTGGACCACAAGTGTTCAGAAGTGGATCAATCACATCCTTGGTTTATGACGCACTCCATTATTGGTCCATGCGTAGCTCTCTTCTGTTCTGTATTTATTTGTTGGATATTTGTTTGTTTTCTTTTAGTAATGAAGATCTGTGAATCTACTACAAAATAAAAACTAGAACTTTTATAACTTGTATCCACTTTGTGTTCCTGTTCATAGACTCCTCCTGCTTCTTTTCACCTCAGTTATGCATCGTTATGAATGTTTATGCATCACTATGAATCCCTTGGACTGCAAGGAGATCAAACCAGTCAATGTTAAAGAAAATCAACCTTGAATATTCATTGGAAGGAATGATGCTGAAGTTGAAGCTCCAATATTTTGGCCACCTGATGTGAAGAGCTGACTCATTGGAAAAGACCCTGATGCTGGGAAAGATTAAGGACAAGAGGAGAAGGGAGTGACAGGTGATGAGATGGTTGGATGGCATCACTGACTCAATGGACATGAGTCTGAGCAAACTCTGGGAGATAGTGAAGGACAGTGAAGCCTGGCATGCTGCATGAAGTTCAAGGGGTCACAAAGAGTCAGACACAACATAGTGACCGAACAACAACCACCACGAATGAATCTTGTGCTGATGTTTTCTTGCTTCTCTGTTTTTTTGTTTGTTTTGTTTTAACTTCAGGTATAACTCACATACCATCAGTCAGTCAGTTAGTTCAGTTGCTCAGTCGTGTCCAACTCTTTGCGACCCCATGAACCACAGCACGCCAGGCCTCCCTGTCCATCACCAACTCCTGGAGTTCACTCAGATTCACGTCCATCGAGTCCGTGATGCCATCCAGCCATCTCATCCTCGGTCGTCCCCTTCAGTCTTTCCCAGCATCAGGGTCTTTTCCAATAAGTCAACTCTTCACATCAAGTGGCCAAAGTATTGGAGTTTCAGCTTCAGCATCAGTCCTTCCAATGAACACCCAGGACTGATTTCCTTTAGGATGGACTGGTTGGATCTCCTTGCAGTGCAAGGGACTCTCAAGAGTCTTCTCCAACACCACAGTTCAAAAGCATCAGTTCTTCAGCACTCAGCTTTCTTTATAGTCCAACTCTCACATCCATGCATGACCACTGGAAAAACCATAGCCTTGACTAGACAGACCTTTGTTGGCAAAGTAATGTCTCTGCTTTTTAATATGCTGTCTAGGTTGATCATAACTTTCCTCCAAGGAGTAAGCATCTTTTAATTTATTTACCAATTTAAAATGTACAGACTGATACATTTGTATATTCAGAATTGCGGCACCATACTCAAATCTAATTTTAAATGTTTTTGTCAGCCCAGAAGGAACACCGGTGCCCATCATCAGTCACTCCCAGCTTGCTGCTCCTCTCACTAGTTGGCAGCAACTAGTCCACTTTCTGTCTCTCAGGATTTGCCTATTTTGAACATTTCATGTAAATGGAATCACACAAAAAATGCCCTTTTATAACTGGCTCCTTTCACTTAGCATAATGTCTTGAAGGTTCAGCCATGCTGTAGCATGTATCAGAACTTCGTTTCTTCTTCAGTTCAGTTCAGTTGCTCCGTCTGCGACCCCATGAACCACAGCACGCCAGGCCTCCCTGTCCATCACCAACTCCTGGAGTTCACTCAGACTCGCCTCCGTCGAGTCAGTGATGTCTTAGGGATGGATAATTCTCCACTGTGAGGATATATAGGGAGGGATAATTCTCCACTGTGTGGACATACAATATTTTATTCATTCATGAGTTGATGGACCCTTGAGTTGCTTTTATTTTTTGCTTCTTTGAATAATGCTGTCATGGATATTCATATATAAATTTTGGTGGAGAAATGCATTTTCATGTTGCTTGAGTATACATCTAAGAGTGGAATTCCTGGGTTATATAGTAACCCGATGTTTAACATTTGAAGGAACCACCAAACTGTCCTCAAGTGGCAACACTGGTTCACATTTTCTCTAGCAATGCATAAGGGTTCTGTTTGTCCTTGACAACACTTACCATTTTCTAGCTTTTATATTTTAGCTGACTTAGTGGTTACATTTTATTGTCCTTTGATTTGCATTTCCCTAATGACTAATGATATTGACTATCTTTTTTTTTTTAAGGACATATATGATTTTGTTTTTTTTTTTAATTTTTATTTTACTTTACAATATTGTATTGGTTTTGCCATACATTAACATGAATCACCACGGGTGTACATGAGTTCCCAATCCTGAACCCCCCTCCCACCTCCCTCCCCATATCATCTCTCTGGATCATCCCCACGCACCAGCCCCAAGCATCCTGTATCCTGTATTGAACCTAGACTGGCGATTCATTTCTTACATGATAGTATTCATATTTCAATGCCATTCTCCCAAATCATCCCACCCTCTCCCTCTCCCACAGAGTCCAAAAGCCTGTTCTATACATCTGTGTCTCTTTTGCTGTCTCGCATACAGGGTTATCATTACCATCATTCTAAATTCCATATATATATGTTAGAATACTGTGTTGGTGTTTTTCTTTCTGGCTTGCTTCACTCTGTATAATCGGCTCCGGTTTGATGTGCCTATTTCCTGTGCTTTTCATGTGCTTATTTATGTCTTTTTAGAGAAATGTCTATTAAAACCCTTTGCCCAATTTTAGCTGTGTTCTTCTTCTTATTTTTATTGTTAAGTTGTAAGAATTCTTTGTTTTCTGGATACAAATTGTTTATCAAGTATATGATTCGAAAATATTTTTTCCTAGTCCATGGGTTGTCTTTTTATAATACTTCTTGATGTTACCAGTGGCATCACAAAAGCTTTCAATTTTCATGAAATTCTGTTCATCTATTTTTTATTTTGTTGCTTGTACTTTTAGTATTATATCTAAGAAACCATCACCTAACCCAACAATATAAAGGTTTACTCCTATGTTTTATTCTAAGATTTTAATAGTTTTAGCTCTTATGTTTAGGTCTGTGATCCATTTTGAGTTAATGTTTGTGTATGATGTGAACAAGGGGCTTACTTTTATTTTTCTGCATATGTGTATCCATTTGTCCCAGTGCCATTTGTTGAAAAGACAATTTTTCCTACTTCATTGTCTTGGTAAATTAATGAGAATTAATTGAAAAGTTGAACCTAAAATTCATATGGAAACCCAAGAGACTGAGAATATTCAAAGCAGTCTTGATCAATGGAGTAGAACTGAGAGTCCAGAAATAAATGGTTGATCAAGGTTGCTTAGACTATTCTTAGTCCCTTACCAAAGAAAATAAATAAAGCTAAAATTTTTATAAGGATTGTAGTAATTGGAGAATATTGCCATCTTATTTATATTAAATCATACAATCCATTAACATAAAATGCTTCTCCATTTATTTAGATCTTTTGAAGTTGAAGTGTGTCTTACAATCTTCTGTTTAATTTATTCTTAAGTATTTTGTTCTTTTTGATGGTCTTGCAGATGGAATTATTTTCCTAATTTCATTTTTGTGTTTTTGTTGCTAGTTTATAGAAATATAATAGGTTTTTATATTGATCATATGTCCTGCAACATTTCTGAACTCATTTATTAATTCTAATAGGGTTTAAGTGAATTCCTTAAGACTTTCTAAATACACGATCTTGTCATAGGCAAATAGAAATTATTTTAATCTTCTCCTTTCTAATGTGGTATCATTTATTTCTTTTTCTTGTTTAATTTCTCTGGCTGGAACCTCCAGTACAATGTTGAAATGTTGAAAGGTGAATCCTTGTCTTGTTCCCGATCTTAAGGAAAAGCATACATTTGGTCTTTCACTATTAAGTGTAACTTTAGCTGCCTAGATTTATTTCAGTGTAGTTCTGTTGCATCTATATTCTTCTAAAACTTATATTAGTTAGTAGTATTTGCTTTTAATAACTTTATTAAAAGGCTCTCAGGCAGTGTATCACCTGTGATACCTACATTTCTTACTCTGACATTTTGTAGGTATGGCTGTATTGTTGCATGTGACTGTGGCTCATTCACGTTGGCTTCTATATATTATTTCATTGTGTAAATATGACACAATTTAGCCATTATCCCATCTTTGGATAATTTGATTACTTCCATGGTTTTGCTGTTATGAAGAGTGTTGCCATGATTATACTTATCAATATCTCTTAGGGTAAATTTGCCAGAATTTCTCTTGGGAACATACCTAGGCATGGACTTGCTGTGGGAATATTCAATTTTATAAGATAATGCCAGTTGTTTTCTACTGTGATTCTACATATTTACATATCCAGTAGTAACGTATAAAAGGCTTTGTTGCTCTATATTCTCTCCATCCCTTTGCACTGATGAACTGTGATTGTGGCCCTAAAATGAGTATAAAATGATACCGCATCTTGGGGCCTAATTTTCATTTTCCTCATAGCTTGATGGGGCTGAATGCCTTTTCACAGACGGGCTTCATTTAACATTGGGTGGGTGTTTCCCTGAAGGTGTTGATTTTCCTGCACTTTCAAGCTTCACTTATGCATGAACCCAGAGAGCCCCCACTTACACTGGAGGACCGAGGGACAGAGGGACAACAGGCACATGTCTGCTGCTTCCAGATTCTGCCAGCTTGAAGTCAGCCCAAGCCCCATGGAACTGTCTACCCTGACATGGCTAAAATCAGGGGAGAGGCTGAGAACATTTGAGTTGGAGAATCAGAGGTATCTTCAACAAGCTTATATTTGTCATTTCCATCTTTGATTCAAAAATTAGAGTTTTAAAAATAAATAGTAGGGAGTTTGTCCCGTTATATTTAATGATATTATAAGGTACATTTGGTCTCAGTTCTGTCCTATTATTTTATATTATGCTTTCTGATTTTAACGCATCCTTTAAAAGTCTTTTCCTTCATGGTCTGGGTTTCCATGGTTTGCTTTCTGTATTACTTTTCCCTCTAATAATTTGGAAGGTTTATGGATAATTTTTATTTCCTTCAGTGGTTGCTTTGTAGCTATGCACAATATTCCTTTATGTCGTATTTCTTGAATTATAACTTAAGAGGTTTTCCACCATAAAAAAAAAAAAAAAACAAGTAGCTTCGTTTCTTTCCTCTACTTCACTTTCTCCCATGTCGTCTTTCAGTATCTATTATTATTATTAGTTCTTTTATACTTTACATAATATCCTTCTACATCAATTGCTTGATTTATCAGCTTCAGATGTATTGATCCTCTTCTTCAAATGTGAGTATGTGTTTCTATATATCCTGCTTCGATCTTATTCTGTATTTTTGATGTAAGAACCTTTATCTTCAGTTCTGGAAGGCCATCAGCTGATACCTCTTCAAATGTCGTCTTTCTTCATCCTCTTTGGGCTTCACTGGTGCCTCAGATGGTAAAGTATCTGCCTGCAATTCCGGAGATGTGGGCTTGATCCCTAAGTCAGGAAGATCCCCTGGAGAAGGGAATAGCAACCCACTCCAGTATTCTTGCCTGGAGAATTCCATGAACAGAGGAGCCTGGCAGGCTACAGTCTACGAGTTCACAAAGAGTCGGACATAACTGAGCGACTTTTACTTCCTTCATCCTCTTTACTCCTCCTCCTATTACTCCTGTTAGACAGGTGGGAGACACTGGGCTCGGGCTCCACTTGCCTCACCTGCTTTCTTGTGTTTTACTCAGAGCTTATCTCCAGAAAGTGCTGCTTCCCATCTGATAGGTTCTGGTTTCATAATCACCTCCACCCCAGCCCTTGGGATTTCCCTCCACTCGGGTAGGCTCTGTTGTAAATGTTTTCCTCGGGGTCTCATACCTGGTGAGTGGTGCAGCTTTGGGGCCCTACACTGCAATTGGAGCAGACTTAGAGTTCTGACTTGCCCCTGGTGTCTCCCTTCTCACTGATGGCCCCGGGGAGGTGTACTCGCTTTTGGGAAGGTGTAGGTGGTGGTTTTCTTTTTTCATTTTACTGAAGGGACAGCTCTCCTAAGCTCCTTGGCTCTAAGCAGAAAGATCATTCCTCAGCTCTTTTGTGCACAGGGCCTTGTGCCTCGGCTCTTCATCCCTCATGGGTATTGAAACATGAGCAATTTCATCCAGTTCTTATACTCCTGTGGGCCATTTCCTGTTAACTCCTGCTCACTGTTCTGGCTTTGAATTTTGTTTTATTTCTGGCATGAGAGGATTTTCCTTTCTTGCTTTGAGTTCATGGAAGTGGTTGTAAATTGACTTGTGTTCTCTTGTAGCCAGCATCTCTTCATGTGTGTAGTGGATGTGACACTTTTGTTGAAGGTGGGGAGAATGCTTTCCCCACCAACTTGGTCCTCTGTAGAGAGCAGGAAGTGACGGTGATTTGGGCTGTAGAGGCTGGTCCTTCTGCCTGGTAGTTAGGAAGAGTGGTCAAAGCAGAAGTTCCGGAGGAGCCTGAGAAGGGAAACCTGGGAGGAGACTCCGAGAGACAGAGGATAGGGGCACAGTGGACGTGAGAGCTTCTGCACGGTGGGTCGATTTGTGAGTGGCAAACTGTGGAAAATTCTGAAAGAGATGGGAATACCAGACCACCTGATCTGCCTCTTGAGAAATCTGTATGCAGGTCAGGAAGCAACAGTTAGAACTGGACATAGAACGACAGACTGGTTCCAAATAGAAAAAGGAGTACATCAAGGCTGTATATTGTCACCCTGCTTATTTAACTTCTATGCAGAGTACATCATGAGAAATGCTGGACTGAAAGAAACACAAGCTGGAATCAAGATTGCTGGGAGAAATATCAATAACCTCAGATATGCAGATGACACCACCCTTATGGCAGAAAGTGAAGAGGAGCTAAAAAGCCTCTTGATGAAAGTGAAAGAGGAGAGTGAAAAAGTTGGCTTAAAACTCAACATTCAGAAAACAAAGATCAGGGCATCTGGCCCCATCACTTCATGGGAAATAGATGGGGAAACAGTGGAAACAGTGTCAGACTTTATTTTGGGGGGCTCCAAAATCACTGCAGATGGTGACTGCAGCCATGAAATTAAAAGACGCTTACTCCTTGGAAGAAAAGTTATGACCAACATAGATAGCATATTCAAAAGCAGAGACATTACTTTGCCAACTAAGGTCTGTCTAGTCAAGGCTATGGTTTTTCCAGTAGTCATGTATGGATATGAGAGTTGGACTGTGAAGAAGGCTGAGCGCCGAAGAATTGATGGTTTTGAACTGTGGTATTGGAGAAGACTCTTGAGAGTCCCTTGGACTGCAAGGAGATCCAACCAGTCCACTCTGAAGGAGATCAGCCCTGGGATTTCTTTGGAAGGAATGATGCTAAAGCTGAAGCTCCAGTCCTTTGGCCACCTCATGCGAAGAGTTGATTCATTGGAAAAGAGTCTGATGCTGGGAGGGATTGGGGGCAGGAGGAGAAGGGGACAACAGAGAATGAGATGGCTGGATGGCATCACTGACTCGATGGACGTGAGTCTGAGTGAACTCCGGGAGTTGGTTATGGACAGGGAGGCCTGGTGTGCTGCGATTCATGGGGTCACAAAGAGTGGGACACGACTGAGCGACTGAACTGAACTGAACACACAAAGAGCCCCTGAAGGAGGGTATAGCAATGCACTCCAGTATTCTTGCCTGGAGAATCCCCATGGACTCCCCTTGTCAGAGAAGCCTGGTAGGCTACAATCATGGGGTTGCAGAGACTCGGACACGACTGAGCAACTAAGCACAGCACACAACACGCAAACCCAAGTCATCTGCGAAACTGGCCTGTGGTTACCGTGAACCTCTAGAAACAATGCTGGTGGGCTCAACTGCCTTCTTTGAGTGGTATTTTGAGGAAATTAAGGAAAAGGGTCCATCTTTCACATTAGGGACCACTTGAAGTGCAAAGACAAAAGTAGCAACATCAGTATTTTTAAAGAAAACTGGAGGAGGAAACTGAATGTCTTCTCCCAAGAATTTTCTGAAATCTGGGGGAGGACATTGAACCTCCCACAGGATGAGGTTAGGTTCAAGTTAACTGTATTTACTACTGCAGGCGTGAGGCAACTTCTAGTTCACATGTAGCTAACATTTCTTGCCTTCTTTAGTCTACGTGACAGAACTCTGAACAAATAAAACTAGCCTCATTTTCTGTGTGTGAACATGCTCAGTTGCTCAGTCGTGTCCAAGGCTCCTCTGTCCATGGGATTTTCCAGGCAAGAATATTGGAGTAGATTCCCATTTCCTCTTCCAGGGGACCATCCTGACCTAAGGATTGAACCTGAGTCTCTGGCGTCTCTTGTTCTGCAGATAGATTCTTCACTGCTGAGTCACTGGGGAGTCCCTGGAGCAATGGTTTTCAGCCAGGGGTGATTTTGACCTCCAGGGGTGTTATCTAATGTATGGAGGCATTTGTGATTGTCACGACGTGGGTGGAGGAAGATGTTACTGGTGCCTCATGTGTAGAGGCCGAGGATGCTGCTAAACGTGCTATGTTGCTCAGAACAGACCCCACAACAAAGGATTTTTCAGCCACAAATGTTAATAGTGCCAAGATTGAGGAACCCTGATATAGAGTAGGTAGCTGAGGCTTAGAGACTTCAAATCATCTGTGTTACATCGCAGAGTTGGACAGTTAGGAATGACAATGATAATTCATATTGATTAATAGCTGTATTAGACTCTGCTTGAGCTGCCATAACAAAGTACCACAGGCTGGGTGGTTTAAACAATGAAAAATTATTTTCTCATCATCTGCAGGCTAGAAGTCCAAGATCAAGTCCAACATGGTCAGTTTCTGGTGAGGACTCTTCATGGCTTGCAGACAGCCGCCTCGCTGTGGCTTTTGTCAGTGTGTGCTTGTTGCAGAGGGGAGGGAGAGCTGAGAGCTCTGGCATCTACTCCTATAAGGGCACTCATCCTATTGGATCAGGGTCCCACCCTTATGACTATTTTACCTTAATTACCTCCTCAAGGCTCCATCTCCAAATACAGTCATACTTGGGGTTAAGGCTTCAAGATGTGAATTTTGGGGGGACACAATCCATGCCTATCAACTGCTCTCTCAGTGCCTGGCTTTGCTCTTAGGACTCTCTGGGTATTGTTATTATCACCATATGACAGACATGGAAATTGAGATGCAAGGAAAAGCCAGTAACTTACCTGGGGTGACAGGGGTGTGGGAGCACTGCCAGGATGTACAGCAGGCAAAAGTCTCCAGAGCCTGTGCTCTCCACCCCTGGGCTGCACTTCTCTGAGGGGCTCTGGCATGAATCTAGTTTCCAGCTGTGTCCTAAGTTCTGTCCTAAGTTCTGTCCTGCACCTCATCTCCTTTTACAAGTTTATGGCCCAAGATACAACCTGAGAATAAATAAGAGCTCAACAGCATAGCTTGAACATGCATAGATCAAAGAGATTTGTTGAATGTAGCAAAAGGGATGAGCCTCTAGAGGAAGCCACCATGAGCTCCTGGGAGAGATGTCACAGATGAGGTCATGTATTTTCCTCTATCCCAGGCCCCCCAGGCTTGGGCTCTAAGGCAGTGCAGCTGTGGAGCCGGCATCTGGGGTGATGGCCTGTGGTGATCACCAGCTCATAGCAGAGATAGTGTGGTTGACTGAGACAGCAGTTGTGGCCTCCAGCTTTCTGATTATGGAGTAAGGAGAGGCTCTGCTGTCACACTGCTTCAGCAGTGGCATCCTGGGACTCACTCCTGGGAGCTGAGCTTGCAGCTACTCCTCTGGGCCTTCCAGGATGTTGTAAGAACCAATTCCCTGTATTAAATCCCTCTCTGCTTAATCCAGAGTAGTGTCTGATCTACTGCTGCACGCTGATTGATACTGCCTGGCAAGGAAAGGGAAGGAGGGGGTGCTGGGGGAAGAATCTGGGGGAGGCTCCTTACCAGTCCATAGGCACCATATGGTCAGGGATCTGGGGTCCTGAGTGGGTAGAGAGAGAGCTGCTAGTATTTCTCTTGAGAGTCACTGCTGCTGCCGCCAAGTCACTTCAGTCGTGTCCGACTCTGTGCGACCCCAGAGACGGCAGCCCACCAGGCTCCGCCATCCCTGGGATTCTCCAGGCAAGAATACTGGAGTGGGTTGCCATTTCCTTCTCCAATGCATGAAAGTGAAAAGTGAAAGTGAAGTCGCTCAGTCGTGTCAGACTCTTCGCGACCCCGTGGACTGCAGCCCACCAGGCTCCTCCGTCCATGGGACTTTCCAGCCAAGAGCACTGGAATGGGGTGCCACCGCCTTCTCCTTGAGAGTCACAATAGGGTACATAAAAGATACCAAGCTGGGAGGTGTTAGAGCTGAGTCCCTAGTCTCCTCTCTCCTCCTTGCTCGATGTGTGAACTTTGGTGAGTCTGTTGCCCTTTCCTGGACTCAGGTGTTTCCATCAGTCTCAGTCTCAAGCCTGACATTCTGTGGCATCGGGTCTGAAATAACCAAGGGAGCTTGTAGGGGGTGGGATGCAGACTGGGATTTTCAGCAGAGCCCTCTTTAAATGTCACGGTGTGAGGCTTTCCCATTTAAAGAGAGATTGACAGCCACAAGCAACCTAACAAGATTGCCGCTCTGCTCCTCTCAGTAGACAGAGCATCTCACAAGCCGGAAATCAAGAGGTGCCTCAGGGAAGGGAGCGGGGAGCAAACAGCACCATTTACCAACTAGTCACAGGTCTGGGCTCTGACAAGAAGCAATTATTCAAGACAAGGCACCTGAAGAAAGGGGCAACTGGGCTCAGGGCCCCAGCGGAACTTTCTTCTGGGCTCCCCACAAGAAGAGGGGAGGATGTGTATGGTGTCCCTTGCAGGCTGCCTCCACTTAGCTCTGGACAATGAGGCTCTGAGAAAACAAGCTGAGGAGAAGGTGGCTGCTGGAAGTGGTGGAAAGATCTCTGCTCTGTTGCTAGCTGGCTGTGTGACTCTGGATAGTCTATTCATCTCTCTGGGCCTCTGTTGCCCTTATAAAATAAGAGAATGGGCTTCACTCTAAGGGCAGGGACTGCCTGGTCTGTTTAGCCCTTAAGCCCAGCACTGGAACAGTGCCTGGCATGTAGCAGGTTTTGATCTAAGTTATTAGTTGAAAGAATGAAATGGATCCTATGGCAAGACCTGGAATGGTTTTAAGCACAAAAGGTAAGGTTTTAGTCATGCTTTAGAGGAAACACCTGGCTGCCCCGTGGAGGATGAGAAAGAGGGCACAGGGGGCTGCTGCAATAAAATGATGGATGTAAAATGAAAGGCCAGTGAGCTGAAGGCTGTGAGAAGTGGCAACCTAGAACTTTACATCTGGTAAATATTTTAGTGTACAGGTACATTATCTGATGTCATCTCTACAAAGGCCTGGGGGTGGGACAGAGCTAGGATTGGTACTTGCTCTTCCAGACTCAGAAATATGATTTAGAGAGAGGGAAGAAGTGCCTTATACAAGAGTGGAGCTGGTAACTGGCAGATTCAGGACTCAAGTGAGGATGTGAGAAGACACTTAACATCACGAGTTATCAGGGAAATACAAATTAAATATGCTATGAAATACACCCAATAGAACGGCTAGAACGAAAATGACTGCTCATAACAAGTGTTGGCAAGAATGTGGAGGAATGGGAACTCCCCTACCCTGCTGGTGGAGGTATAATATGGCACAGTCTCTTGGAAAACAGCATGGCATTTACCAAACCCACTCCTAAGTATTTACTTGAGAGGAATAAATATGTGGCTGCACAGCGTTTTGTTCTTGAGTTTTTATAGCCACTTGATTAAAAAAAAAAAGCCAAATAAGCAACCCAAGTGTTCCTCAACATGGGAATATACGCAAATTGTGGTTTGACCACACAATGGAATACTACTTAGCAATGAAAAGGAGTGAGTGACTGATACAGGCATAAGGGTGGATATCAAAAGCAGAATCCTGAGCATAAGAAACCAGACATGAAAGGAAAGAAACTATAGTATATGATTCCATTTCTGTGAAACTCTAGAAAACTCTAATCTGTATTGATGGAAAGTGGAGTGTGGTTGCCTGGAGCTGGGGCTAGAGAGAGAGATTGAATGTGGAGGAGGAAGAGGAAGCTTTAAGGGGTGATGGAAATGCTCCGAATCCTGATTGTGGTATTGGTTGCATTTATCCAAGCTCGTCACGGGATACTTTTGAGTGCATGGGATTTATTATACTAAACTTATATCTCCATCAGATTGATGTAAGAGATCAACTGATGCCTCTTCCAGGGCTCCTGTAGCTCATTCTGGTTCCCTGTGGCTCCCCAGAACCAGGTAGATGATTGAGGCGCGTGGCCATCCACCTGAGGAAGCCCTGACCCATCCCTGATCCTGCTCCTGGCCTCTAGGACTTTACTTGTATGTGAGGTTCACTGAGCTAGGGAGGCACCAAAGCCATCTGGCTGCCTTCCCAGCCTTGTTCCCATTTGTATTTCCATGTCCGTGTATCCAACTGGTGAGGAGACCTTGCAGAAAGGAACAGCTTTTACTGTCACTTGCTTTGAGACAACACTCTGGCTCTAGCTTCAGAGGTGGCTGGCTATCCCCTGAATACTTTGGGGGTCTTAAATGTGGCTGGTCTTTGTCCCAAAAGGCCTTGCTAAAACATAGGCAGGCACAACCTTCCATCAACCTTAGAGTCTGTTCCCCTGCAGGGCTGACTTTGATCCCCTGGGGGCAGTAGCCTTTGTGGAATCTGAGTGTCCTTCCCTCTCTCCTGCAGCCAGCAACTGGCCTTGCAAGGAAGGTTGCAGTGACCAGCATTCACACTGAGTGACGTTTGCTGTCTGGAGAAAATGTTCCACACTCCATGGGAAGAAAATCCCAGAAAGAGAGAGGAGGGGGCAGGGCACCCATTGTGGGGGTGAGGTCACTGAGGGGTGGAGACGTCTCAGGTAGGGGCTAGCAGGATGCTCTGAAGGCAGGACAGGGTCTCTTACTTGTTAGGCTGTCTGGATCCTGCACTGCCTCCTCTTACAACCCTGCTTTGCCTCCTCTGACTTGGCCTGAAGGACAAGGATGTCCGCTGATCTAGGATCCAAGGTCAGTTAGGGTCTGGCCCCAGCTGCCCTTCCAGCCACCCTTGTTTGCATTGCCTTCACTCATGCTGTCTCCCCCTCCTAGAGGGCCCTCCTTCACTTTTCCATGTGGTATGTTCTCATTTGCATTCTAGTCTCAACTTTAGAGTCTTCTCGAAAGCCTTCCTTGACCCTCCCAGCATAAGTAATTGTTCCCTTCTCTGAGCTCAGAGAAAACTTGGCTTGCTCTGCTGTTTATTTCTGAGCCTGTTTTCATGACCAGCTCCCTTCCAAGTCGGGATGTTCACAAGGACAGAGCTTGCATCTTTCTAAGCTCCCAGCCTGGGCTTGTGTGCCTGCTGCAGACCGGGCACCCAAGAAATGCTGGTTGAGGAAGTGAGTGCCCTTGGTCTGCACTTGGGCACAGCAGCTCTGTGGATGCTGGCATGCTGCACAGGCAGGCCTTGTCTGTGTATGGGCAGCTGAACCCTGGCATCTGGAGTAGGACCCTGGGGCTTGGTCCCGTAAGCCAGGCTGGGCAGCCAAAAAGAGGACAGACTTGGAAGCCGGAACCAGCCTGCTAAGCCTGTGATATTTACCAGGCTGACAGTTTCCCAGCCAAAGCAGCCCGGAGACAGGGGATGGCTGGAGAAAGTGGGTCATCTTGACTCTTATTCAAGACATCAGGGAGGGCCCTGGGGTTTAGCCGTGGCAGTGATGGAGACTGATCCTGTCATTTGCTTGGATCCAAATGAAAGGGATTAGTGACTGCAGAAATATATTAATTTTCCATGCAGCACAGGGCAAGGAGAGGCAGTAGAGGATTTAAAAACAAACAAACCAACCAACAAACCTGTGTATGTGCTTGTGTGCATGTGCCTGTGTGTGCGTTTACAAGTATGTGTGTACTGCACACACGCACCCGTCATCCACACCCACGTCATGTGTCAGCGTTCGACTGCAAGTATCTTCATAAGTCTGACAGGCTGGAGGAGAGGCCTCAGCCTTAGAGCTCGGAGACTCTGGTTTGGGCCTCAGCGTTCAATCAGGATACTGCCCTCTGTGAACTTAGGTTTCTCCTCAGGGATGCAGACGTGTTGACTGTCCCCACAGACCAAAGTGGCAGTCAGAGTGACTGCAGCGGCAGTCTGCTGTGGACATGAGAGATGTCCTTCAGAAGCTACTCGGCTCCTGTGGTTGGATTTCCCAGCTCCTCCTGTTTATGGATGACGTTCAGGTCACCAGGTCACTCTCAGAATCCACCTGCAGGCCACATACCTCCAACCTCCAGGGAAGCTAGGGATGGTGCCACCTCTGCAGTGGACGGGTGTCCACGGACATGGCAGAGCTGGGAGCCCCAACCCATTTTCAGCAGATGCTGTGACCTGTGGCAAGCTCCATCCCCTTCTTGCACAATGACAGCCTCAGTTATCCTCTGTTTCAGAACTTTGGGAGCAGGGAGGGCGTATGACTGGGCCAGGAAATGCATGGCGGAGTGACCTAACGACCCCAAAGTGAGAGTCAAGGCCGGCTGTTAAAGGCACCTCTTTATTTCATCCTTCGCTAGTCCTCTGTCCCCTGGCCTCACAGCTGCCACTGCATCTGCTCTTTTACACAAGAAATTACATTCAATTAGGTTCTGCTCTTCCCTGAGAAGCCCAGCCCGTGTGTGTGGTCCACCATGGCCTCCCTTAGGAGTGCAACTGGCTCATCACGGTGCCCTTTCCCAGTAGTGAGGGCCAGACAGACGCCTTCCCCCTTCTGCTCGCCAGACAGACAGCACTGTCCACACGGCCTCTTCCTCCAGTCCCCCTTCTCCACAGAAGGCAGGGGAAAGGGAGGGGTCATTTCCCTAGTTTCACAAAAAGTCAGGGCTTCCAGCATCTGAAGGGCTGCCCCCGCTTCCTGTTCAGGAAACTCTTCATGCAGGACAGACTTTAAGCCCCTTCCCCTCCTGCCCCTGAGGCTGGCTCAGGCCCTCGGCTCCCAGACACTCTCTGGGATATCTTCCCTTCCTCCTGAGCCCAGGAAACTCTTAAGTTGTTCCAGGCTCAGCTCCGGCTTTGCCTCTCCAGTGAGCGGACTTGCTGGACCCATGTTCCTGGCTGCCCTCTCCGGGTGCCCCTTGACTTCAGGGTGCATAGACTCTGTAGTAGCTGATGCACCTCTTTACCTGCATGCATGGAGCTCCATCAGAGTGTCTCTTTGCCTCAGTTGTCCTTGTTCTCTATCCCAACCCAGAGTTTGGGTCTAAGGAAAGGCCCCCAAAACATTTGAGATGTGAGTGTTGGACTTCCCCGGGAGATGGTACAGGGCCCTGGCCTCATTCTGTGGGCATGGCTAAAAGACCCATACCCCATATGCCTCCCAATTCAAATTCAGCCTGCTCCCAGGACCCCAACCCCAGCCTCCTGCCTGAGTCTTGAATGAGCAGGAATGAGATCCCCATTTTTGTCTGCGGTTCCTCCCAAGCCCCGCCTATCTCCTCTCCCCAGCCCTGATCCTTTATTCCAGAGACAGAGAGATACAGAGACAGAGAGAGGCCAGAAGACAAGAGAAAAATGCAAAAAAGAGATTTAAGTTGAAACAGAGACAAATATACATGGAGAGACAAAGAAAGAGAAAAGGAACAGAATGAAAGAGAGTGAGAAGACGCAGGCAGAGAGGCAAAGCAGGAGACGATCAGAGGAGGGGAGGGGAAGCGAGCTGGAGATGGCAGGCGGGGTCCAGGCAGCCTTGCAGCTGTGGAAGGGAGCCTGCCAGCCTGGCAGCGAGGGGCTGGCCCGGCATAGGGCCCCAGCACGGGGCGGTGGCAGCTGGGCTGGGCATTTGGCTGCTTCTGCTGAGCCCAGGCCCCTGCGCCTGACCCAAGCCCAGCTGCTCCAGCCCTCTTGTTTTGCTGCCTGCAGCCTCCAGGCAACCTTCATGCTCTGGGACCAGGAGCTGGGGGAGCAAGTGGCAAAGCTGGGCCTCTGAGGTCACCTCTGCCAGACAGGGAGGCAGCACCGCATATTCCACCAGCGGGACCCAGGCAGAGGCCCATTTCATTTGGCTGGGGGAGGAGACATGTGGTTTTCGTGACCGTGGATCTCCTTTCTAATTAGAGACTCACTGAGGCGTGTGTCAAAATCAGCAGCATTTTTTGAGCTCCACAAATAAGAAAAGCACCTCACTCTAGGGCAGTGTTTCCTGGGTTTGAGGCACCTCCCTGAAGATGCTGTTTCTTTGATGCACTTTCCATAGCATCCCCGCTCACTGGGTGTCAACCCATCAGGAAGCAGCCGGGGCCCGGAAGGTAAGAGGGGGTCCAGGCAGTGTCAACCGCTAAGTGTCAGCACCAGGACCTGAATCCCATTAGCAGGTGCCACCGAACTCCCAGCTGGCCCCTGGAACTCTGGAGTCCCATCATGGCTGACCTGGGGGACAAACTGTGGCTGGGCTGCAGAGTGAGGCTGGGCACCAGGGCAGGAGTCCTTTTTCTCCTATTTTGTGGCAACATGTGGTCATACATTTAGGGATGCAGGGTGAGTAAGCCAACATAATCTGTCAAGCAATGAAGGTGTTTAAATTATTTTCCCTTGGAGCCCTACTCATTTTTTGTGCTCTGCTGCACTTCCCTAGGATCACAGCCCAGCTGGTTGCTGGGCAGCTGGGGAAAGAGATCTGGGACCTAAAATTGAGTCAGAAGTGATTGACATGCAATGAGATGGGGGCATATTCTCCTATATTCCTCTTGAGGCAAAAGCTTAAATCCTTTTGGGTCCCCTGGATGTAAAAGGGCCCAACAGAAGGTACAGGGCAGGGCTGTGTGGAAGGGGACAGGGAACAGGGAAGAAAGAAGGGAGCAGGTGGGGGGTCAGGCATCGGGGTGTTGTGTGGACTGTGAGGTTTGTGACGTGAGCTACTCGCCCCCCTCCTCCCCCCGATGGCTTCATCAAAGTCACTAACTTATTACTTGCTAGTTGCCTGTATGCGGGCACCAGGTTGGTTCACAGATGTCTGCATGGAGTTGTTGAGAGAGAGAAAAAGCCAAGGGCAAGGATTTGTGTGCTCACAGACCTTGGAGTTGGGGTTTCCAGCCAAGCGTGCCTCAGTATCCAGGGCTCAGAGGCCCTAGCTGACATCTGGGTTATGGATACGCATAAAATAGGGCCCAGGATGCTGAGTTGGAGGTGGTGGGGAAGGTATTGGCTATCGAATCAGGATCCAAGAGATCCTGCCAGGCTGAAGTGAGACTGAGTCTGGGAGGCTGAAGTTTATTCACACAGGAGATTTCTAGTCAAGATGGCTGATTAGGCTGATGCGAGATCATCTTCCTTTTCCAGATGCTTGATGGAGTAGGAGGAAGAGCAGAAGGAGGGGACGGAGGAGACACAGGGGAAGCCGCAGAGCATGGGGCACCAGAACAGATTTGTGCTTTAGGAGCTGGATGCAAACTGGGGCTGAGAAGGTCTCGGGCCCTGGATCTGGGCTCTCTGGGGAGAGTCAGTAGCCAGGAAGGAATTAGGTCATCTGCATTTGGAAGCCAGAATGCTGTGGGAGGTGGTATGATTGGCCCCAATTATGCACCCTTCTCTGCAGCCAGACTCCTGCCATCGCCTCATCGTGGGAAGAGTATTTGTTCATGCCTCTTAACTTTGGGCTCAGCTGTGAAACTTGTTTTGGCCAATGTACCAGATGCCTGAATAAAGATTCAGAAAGATGGTGACAGCCTGGAGTAAGGCTAAACCTAATAGCAGGGAGTTTAATTGGAACTGGAGACTTCCGTCCAACATGGCGGACAAAGCTGACATGTGATGGAAAGTGACAGCGTGCCAGTCTGGGCCTGAGTCTCCCTTGTTTCTGCTGGCTGGGTTGGGTCTCTGCCAGAGTCTTGAAAGGTACATGCCCAGTTATGCTGTTCGTCTAAGGAAGATAAGAGAATGGAGAGCAGGGCTACCCAAGTTGACCTCATATAAGGTGTCCAACCATCCCAGTTTTCCCAGGACTGTGAGGTATACTGGGATATGGGACCTGCAACACCCAAATCGAGAAAGTCCTGGGAAAACCAGAAAGAGCCAGTCATCCTACCCACACACTTGGCGAGAGAAGCATGTTCAACCCAGCTGCAGTCTGAAGAGGGCCACCTTGCCACTACAGCCTTGATCAGGCAATGCAGAGATAGGCAGCGCGCTCTCTCAGCTGATGCACAGACACACCATCCGCACGAGTCGTTCTTATTGCACCCTCTCTGACTTTGTGATTATTTGTTCCACAGCAATATTGTGGCAGTAGCTAACAGAGATATTGCCATGAACTCAGACATTGTCACCGTGAGGAGTGAGCTGCCCGCACCAATGGACCCTAGAGCCTCAAGTTGACTAAAAAACCCACTTCTTAGCCAGTGTGTTAAACCAGTGGCTCTCTATCCTGACGGCATGTTCGAATTTCCTAGGGAGCATAAAGAAGCCGAATATCCAGAATACTTTCCAGAGAGTCTGTTCAATTCTTCTGCCACGCGGTCCTGGCTTCATCATTTTTTAAAAAGCCCACCTGATGTGAAGGCAGGTTTGGGAATTGGTGGATTAAGTAGTAGACCAGACACAGCTGAAAAAACAATGCTTAAGTTGGCTCAGTGGAAGTTGCTGTACCTGAGTTGGCATACACCAGCTCCTTCTCACCCTGGAAGGGGAGAGGCAGCTTGTAAGAAGTTTCTGTGATGCAGACTCAGGGGTCTGAGTGGACCCAGGATCCTTTGTGTTATCAGGGTCCTAGAGATGTAAAGAAGGCTGGGGAGGAGCGAGGCGGGAGTCCTGTCCTCACCCCCGAGTTCTGTCCTCTCTTCTAAGAGGCAGGAGCACAGTGTGAGATATGTCTAGGCCTGAGCGTCCCAAACTTTAAGTGCCCGGGAAGCAGCTGTGGATCTTGTTAAAAACATGTAGGTTCCAACTCACGTGGAACTCATAGGTCCGGGGTGGAACTGGTTCTCTGCACTTCCCAGGTGATGTCCATGGGCTGGAGCACATGTTGAGTAGGAAGGGGGTGGGGAAAGAGGGGAGAGGACTCCAGGTTCCAGGATCCCCTTGGACTGTTCATACCAGAGAGAAGAGGGTTCATGAAGGTGGCGGGTGTTCCCATTCCAGAAGGGCTGCCGTGGGATCTGAAGGTCCAGCATGGCCCCATAGGCAGATCTGGGGCAGAGGGAGGCCTCTCACTGGTTACGGAGACAAAGTTCAGGATGAAATGACTGCCGTGGGAGGAGGGTTGCTGCCCGTTCCGGCAATGCAGTGGGGCTGTCACTGGGAGCCTCCTCTCCCTCAGGGAGAGGCCCGGGTGTGGTCATCCACCCAGAGCCTTCAAGGCCTCTTCCTGACCCAGACTCTGGGATCCTTGAGGTCTTTTATTTCTGTATTTGGGTCAAGAACAGAGCCTGGGCGGAGGCTGATGAGAGGCCATGGGTAGCTGCAGGGAGGCCTCCCGTGCGCACATGGAAATCTCACCACCTGCTGGTTACCCAGCCAAGTCTGGACACGCGGGCAGCCTATCTGGGTCCTTTCTCTGTCTAAGAGGAGACTTTGGTCTCTGGGAAATGGACACTCCTGATTGGTGGAGGCTGCCTCCTTGGCCAGACAAATCTAAGCTGAGAGCAGGATTCTGTTTCACAGCTGTCACGGCCTGCTGTACTGCTGGGCAAGGCCAGCCCTTGTTTCCTGCTCTGTACAGTGAAGTTGGTGTGAATGGCCCTTCCACTTCTGACTTTCTACAACTGTATGGAAATTTTGGCCTGTTTGGCTTCCAGATTCCAGAAGAGTGAGAATCTGGCCAATTCAGAGGAAACATGATGTTAGGGTAACCATTCTCTACATCTCTTTGGAAAAGAGTTTAGGACCGTGGAGTTAGAGGAGAGAGCAGGGGGACTGAAGCTGCAACCAGCCGGTGTGGGGGACCTCTGCCACCCTGGGCTTTGAGTCAAAGCAGATGGCTTGGCCCCCAAGACATTTAGAGCTCCAGAGAGCTCTTTCCCTCCCTGGCTTCTCCTACTACTCCCACCCTGATCTGGGCCATAGCCCTCAGCACTGTGAGCCAGAGGGATGGGTAGCAGTGGAGATGGGGGCATTAGCATTATTATACCCATTTTCCAGATAGGCAAACCAAGGCACATAGAGGTAAATTGATTTTCTGATGTCACATAGCCAGGATGTGCCAGAGATGAATTTGAACACCTTTCTGCCTTGCTCTACTCTGTTTAAGCCTGTGTTCTTGAACACCAGATTTCCAGGCAGACGAGAGACATCGGTTTCCTGACCATTTGGAACAGTCCCTGAGCCTGCAAGAGTGAATGCCAGAGACACAGCCACTCCTTCAGGTTGGGTTCAAGGTGAGACCTCACTCCCCAGCCCAGAGATGGAGAATTCAGGGTGGGCAAAGTGTGGGAGAAACCCCACTGCTCCAGGGCAGGGCTGACCCAGCATAGAAAGTCAGACTCTAAAGTTCCAGCTTATTGCTTCCAGGCTCTCAGGTTGGAGGCCAAGGCCCCCTGGAGCAGAGCCAGGATACCTTTCCTGCCCTGGTCATGGCTGGCCCAGGGAAGGGGGCCTGGTGGGAATTCTGGCTGAGAGGGGCTGGCAACAAGCAGGAAGCTGGCAGTTCGGTATGGCAGGAAAGCATCAGACAGAGGGTGAAGGACCCTGCATCCCATGGGAGAGGTTTCCATGCATCCCCTCTTGGCACATTACAGTCTGAGCACCGCAGCCACTCCAGAGGCCTCCTGGGCTCTGCTCCCAGCCTCTTCTGGAGTTTCTTTTGGAGTTCCACAGCTGAGCCTGATGGAGAAGCAAGGGAAGGCCAGTGTCTGTGTTTTGGAACTTTCCTATCAAAATAAAAGGAGCTGGGGAAAAGCGAATACTGTTGAAGCCCAGGCAAAGATGGAGAAAATTGCCTTTTATGGCCGAAGCTATTAAAAGTCTACTTAGGAACACGGTTGCTGGCTGAGGCTTGCCTTCTTGCCAGGATTCCTCCCGGCCTTCGCTCGGCTGTTGGCCCTTCCTGACTTCACCTCAGCGCTTGTGAAGGGTTTTCGGGGGCTCCTGACAACTTTATGCTCGCAGCTTGGCGAACACCCATCTGCGTGGATCTCGGAGCACATCAGGGTTTGTTTCCAAGGACCAGTCGTATTTCACGGTCTGTGTGGACTTTGCCATATTGGAAACTGCTGGCTGTGGAGGGACCGTTAAAAACAAATGTTCTGTGTTTTCAGCCTCTCTCACCTGCCAAGAGGTTTCCTTGATGGCACTGGCCCAGAAAACCATGGCAGATGAAGATTAGATTAGAATAAATTGATTGAGAAGTGACACGAGGCTCCTCGGGAGAGGCTTAAATATTTTATACTTGAGTATGACATAGATCTCAGCTGGGCCCTGCAGGAAGGGGGAGGGGAATGGGACTCCTATACCCAGATTCAGCGCAGCCTTGGAATGTGACGGGTGGAGGCAGGATGGGCTGATCTTACGTGCTGCTGTATAAGCCTCTCTGCCTCAGCTTCCTGACCTGTGGTTGTTGCTGTGCTCACTTGTGTCCGACTCTGCCACCCCATGGATGCAGCACACCAGGCTTCCCCTGCCCTCCATTATCTCCTGGAGCTTGCTCAAACTCATGTCCATTGAGTCCGTGATGCCATCCAGCCATCTCATCCTCTGGCGTCCCCTTCTCCTCCTGCCCTCAGTCTTTCCCAGCATCAGGGTCTTTTCCAGTGAGTCAGTTCTTTGCTTCAGGCGGCCCAAGTATTGGAGCTTCAGCTTCAGCATCAGTCCTTCCAATGAATATTAGTTGTAAAATGTGATAAAAGGGTGTTTATGACTAGTCTCTTAGAAGTTTTTGGAAGTCTCCCCAAATCAGCCTGGATTGGGGCCCTCTTCCCGGAGTCCCAGGAACTCTGGGCAATGTCTGGAGGTTGAAGGCAGGGTTGGGGATTTCCCCGTGAGACTGGGATTCATAAACTAACGCCTCTTAGGCTCACACTCATCAAGTCATAATCCCACCTGGGTGAGGAGGTGCCCTTTCCCACCCCACCACCTTTACACCCTCACTGGAGTTCCATCTGGCACTTTCTCCACCTCCAGTTGCTCTGGCTTTTCTCTGAGTGATAGGATTCCTGGAGCACAGAGGGAGGGGTATTTTTCCAGGGCCTGCACACCCCCAACCCTATCCTTACCCCAGCAACCTTCTGTTGAAGTTACCCATCTGGAGCAAGCAGAGTGATTTGCATATTGAGCTTGGAAACCATAAAGTTCCCCCAGGGCTCTTCCTTGACCTTTATTTACCTCGTGAAGTGAAGTCTCTCAGTCATGTCCAACTCTTTGCGACCCCATGGACTGTAACCTATCAGGCTCCTCTGTCCATGGGATTTTCCAGGCAACAGCACTAGAGTGGATTGCCATTTCCTTCTCCAGTATTTACCTTGGTGACCCAAATAGAGGGGAATTAGGGATCGTTGCCAATGTCTGGCATGCTGTCGTTCATCGGGCCACAAAGAGTTGGACATGACTTAATGACCGAACAATTACAACCCCAATGTCTAGAGTGACTGAGTAGAGGCTCTTCTGAAAGGGGTGGGGGCTTCTACCCTGCATGCCAATAAGTGTCTTTCTGGTGCCAGTGAGACCTTCCTGGGGCCGCGGCAGTGAAGAGTAGAGAGGAGTTCCTGTGGGCTGGGGAGACAGCAAGCCTTCTTGAAAGAAAGCGAATGTGAAGGCACGAGCTCTGACCTCGGTTGAATCCGTGGGTCCAGTTCATAGGGAGGACACAACCAGAGAAAAGAAAAGCCTGGTTTCTTATTGCCTAGGAGAAAATTCATCTCCAGGAACACTTCTCTTAGAGTGTGTGAGGTCTTCTGGGGAAGCTTTGCTTCTCCAGGGCAAAGAATTTTAATGTGGTATTTGAATGTCTGGCCAATGAAGTAATCTGAAGGGATGGAGAATAACTCTTGGGAGACAATTTGTGGGGCCGCAGGGCTCTCTAGACCTTTCAGCAATGACCCTGATCTTGCGACCATTGTCTTGGGCAGGTTCTCATCACCCCTACAGTCTTTTTCCCTCCCAGCCCTTCCTTCTCACCTCCCAGGAGGTAGATGGGATCTTGGCAGCTGTCTACCCCCTTGCCACATGCACACAGGGTAGGAGAGCCCCATGCTAAGAGCCACAAGGGGCTAGTTGGATGGCATTTGTTCACTGTTTGCAAATGCAATATGAGCGTGGGGAGTTAGGACCCTGGCGAAAGTACCAATGGCTAAAACGACGTTGGAGTTAAGCCAGGCTTTCATTTTTCCAATACATTTTGAGGATTTGCAATGTGCCAGGCAGTCCTGGGCACTGGAAATACAGCAGGGAACAAGGTGGGGCTTTTACTTTAGGGATGGAGAAGGGGAGAGATAAGAAGAAGCAAGTAAACACGTGAAGGTTATTTCCGGCATCCTAAGTGCTGTAACGGAAGTGACGTAGATGGCAAGATGGAGGACGAGTGGGTGAGGGCTGCTTTTAATCAGTGGCCAAAGGCACACTTTGAGGGAGTCAGTGGAACAGAGGAGGGATGAGAGAAGATGTAGGAAGATGTAGACAACATCATCTTCCTGACAACAGCCAAGAAGGTGTTGTCACTCTCCAGTGTCTTGGGCAGGAAGGTGACAGTGGAGGTGGGGGAAGCACACTGATATGGGACGTATTCTAGAGGCATCACTGAGGAGGTCTGTTGACAGATTGGATGCTGTGGGTATAGGGGAGAGAGAAGTCAAAGGTGAACTCAGAAGAAGTTTGCTGAGTATACATGTTTACTCTATGCCGTTGCACCCAGTGATTTGTGACTTCTTATGGAAGAACACAAAGAGTACAGTCAAGTAGTTTACTTCAAGAATCGGAACCAAAGGGGCGGGGGGAGGCAGGGAAAGACCTACAAAATAGCCCCTGCCTAGAGAGTCGGACACGACTGAGCGACTGAACTGAACTGAACTGAGTGGCCAACAGAGTTATCACCATTGAGTTTCAAATTGGACTTGGAGTTTCTTAGCAGGAAGGGAAAAAGAGAAATAATATACAGCTAAGATAATATTCATGATTTTTAGAGAAAAAAAAAAAACCATTTTCTCAAAGGAAAGCCGAGATTCTCTTAGCACTAGAGTCTAAACAAATTTTTTTCACAGGACCCCCCCCCTTTTTTTTTAAACAAAGATCTCTGCTTGCAGTGCCGAGTGGGATCTTAGACATTCCTATGGTACCTGCACCAAGAAATTGTACCTGACTTTCCTAAGAGTTGTTGCCCAAAGACCTAGGGCGTCCCATTAAAATGCAGCTGAGTGGGGGAAAGCATGACTGTAGCCTTCTAATGGTTCATGGAAGATGGAATGTTAAACTGTCCTTAGAAACCAGAGTGGAGAATCATAACAAAATAAAGAAGGGCTAAAAAGTGTTGAGACTCGGGAATGAAAATTGCGATCCTTGTGTGAGTCAAAAAAGTCATGTGCATTTTTCTTACATTTGCTTTTAATGTTCTACACGCAGAGTTCATTTTTTCAGATTAAAAAATTGGTATCACCACATCAGAGACAAACTTGAAAAATACTAAAAAGAGTATATAAAATAAAAATTAAAATCTGCCCTCTGGGATCAGTTCAGTTCAGTTCAGTTCAGTCGCTCAGTCGTGTCCAACTCTTTGCGACCCCATGAATCGCAGCATGCCAGGCCTCCCTGTACGTCACCAACTCCCGGAGTTCACTCAGACTCACGTCCATCAATACACTGTGGAAAATTCTGAAAGAGATGGGAATACCAGACCACCTGACCTGCCTCTTGAGAAACCTATGTGCAGATCAGGAAGCAACAGTTAGAACTGGACATGGAACAACAGACTGGTTCCAAATAGGAAAAGGATTACATCAAGGCTGTATATTGTCACCCTGCTTATTTAACTTCTATGCAGAGTACATCATGAGAAACGCTGGGCTGGAAGAAGCACAAGCTGGAATCAAGATTGCCGGGAGAAATATCAATCACCTCAGATATGCAGATGACACCACCCTTATGGCAGAAAGTGAAGAGGAGCTAAAAAGCCTCTTGATGAAAGTGAAAGAGGAGAGTGAAAAAGTTGACTTAAAGCTCAACATTCAGAAAACGAAGATCATGGCATCCGGTCCCATCACTTCATGGGAAATAGATGGGGAAACAGTGGAAACAGTGTCAGACTTTATTTTGGGGGGCTCTAGAATCACTGTGGATGCTGACTGCAACCATGAAATTAAAAGATGCTTACTCCTTGGAAGAAAAGCTATGACCAACCTAGATAGCATATTGAAAAGCAGAGACATTACTTTGTCAACAAAGGTCTGTCTAGTCAAGGCTGTGGTTTTTCCTGTGGTCATGTATGGATATGAGAGTTGGACTGTGAAGAAAGCTGTGCCGAAGAATTGATGCTTTTGAACTGTGGTGTTGGAGAAGACTCTTGAAATCCAACCAGTCCATTCTGAAGGAAATCAGCCCTGGGATTTCTTTGGAAGGAATGATGCTAAAGCTGAAACTCCAGTACTTTGGCCATCTCATGCGAAGAGTTGATTCATTGGAAAAGACTCTGATGCTGGGAGGGATTGGGGGCAGGAGGAGAAGGGGATGACAGAGGATGAGATGGGTGGATGGCATTGCTGACTCGTTGGACATGAGTCTGAGTGAACTCTGGAGTTGGTGATGGACAGGGAGGCCTGGTGTGCTAACCAGTAGTAATGTTTAATGCACTTCTTGGTCTCATGCAAATGTGCACATGCACACACACATACACAAACCAGATATTTGTGTGATAAATTTATGTCACATTTCCTTTCTTCTTAGATGCACATTTTTCATCTTTAATATTTCCAAGTGTGCTTCTTTAATGTTTCCTATATTGAAATATTTTTTAAGTCTGTGGTGCATCTTAAAATAACTGCTTTTATATAGGAAATACTGTATAAAGCTAGAATATTAGGGTTTTGTGCATATATAAATTGATCTCCTGCAACTTTCATTTAACATTACATTATGAATATTGCCACATACCTTGAAATATGCTCTGAAGATAAGAGTTTTCCTGGCTACGTAATATTCTATCCTAAGAATATCCACACAAGTAAGAGAAGTGACTCCCATAACTTGAGGTGAAACCACACAGCAGATGAACTCTGAAACAGAATTTCTGTGTGTCCTGGTGGCATTTGGTATAACAGTGGTCCCAGTGCCCCAGAGGCCCAAGTCCTCTCACCACCATTGCTCCAGCTATGACCCAAGTGTGCTGTTTACTGTCATTGGATGCCAGGTGCCCCCTCTTTAAGAGAAGAAAGCTTGCTTAAGTTCTTTCCCTTGGAAGGCTGCTAATAACTAAACCTGGCCAGGGGATCTTCCCAACCCAGGCTTCCAATCCATGTCTCCTGCATTAGCAGGCAGATTCTTCACCACTCAGCCACCTGGGAAGCCCTGCTTATATGCATATGTATGTGTATATATGGAGAAGGCGATGGCACCCCACTCCAGTACTCTTGAATGGGAAATCCCATGGATAGAGGAGCCTGGTAGGCTGCAGTCCATGGGGTTGCGAAGAGTCGGACAAGACTGAGCGACTTCACTTTCACTTTTCACTTTCATGCATTGGAGAAGGAAATGGCAACCCACTCCAGTGTCCTTGCCTTGAGAATCCCAGGGATGGGGGAGCCTGGTGGGCTGCCGTCTATGGGGTCACACAGAGTCAGACACGACTGAAGCGACTTAGCAGCAGCAGCAGCAGCATGTGTGTATATATATATACATATATATATATATTTATATGTGTGTATATAAATATATTTATGTGTACGTGTGTGTGTATGTCTATATGTATGTGTGTGTGTGTATATATATACATTTAGCATTTTAGTGGCTTCTAATTTCAAATCCCAGAACCTCCTTGTGGCTACTTCAAATGAGTGCTGTTGGAGGAGGTGACAGGGAGGGAAGTTTGGAGCGCTGTCAGAGGACCCAGTCTCACTGTCCTCTTACTGGAGATGTGACCTCTGCCATGATGCCTTCCTTCTTAGGGCTCAGGTTTCTCATCTATAGGGGCTGGTTTTTCAAGGGTCCACATTTGAGAATTCCAGACTGGGGCCTGGTCATTTCCTGGGTATCTGACCACTTTAGATTAGAAAAATCCCTAGAAAACCTCAGGCCACTGCACCAGAATTGGATCCCATTGCCCCTCACATGTCCTAGAACATTCTAGAGAAGCTTTGCCCTTTCCCTGCAGCAAATCAGACAAATACAATTTATTAGTTGTGCTAGTGGTACACTGACACATTAGCATCTTCAGTTTACAAGTCAAGTTGCCGTCCGCCCTCTCGTTGAGCTTTACAGACACCCTCGGGGATGGGGGACACTGAGCGCATTGTGTCCATTTTACAGGTGAGGGATCTCAGGATAAAAGGTGAAGTGACATGTCCAAGGTTGTACAGGTAGGGTAGTAACCCGTGAAATGACTAAGGGCTTCCCTGGTGGCTCAGGTGGTAAAGAATCAGCCTGCAATGCGGGAGACCCAGGTTTGATCTCCGTGTTGGGAGGATCCCCTGGAGAAAGAAAGGGCAACCCACTCCAGTATTGTTACTGGAGAATCCCATGGACAGAGGGGCCTTGTCCATGGGGTCACAAATAGTTGGGCCCATCTGAGCGACTAACACTTTCACTTCAAGTTGTGAAATGAGGTCTCTTATCCCTGAGTTTGAACAACCATTCCAGACACACGTCTGCTCACCTAGCCAGGATAAGCTATTACAGTGAAGCCAAAGGGAGCTGGGAGTGAGACTGGAGGGGAGGCCAGGAGATGCTGGCTAGAGAGAAAGGAAGTGGAGCTTCTGGACAGGTGGGGACCCAGACAAAACAGTCCTGCAGAGCCAGGCAGAGCCAGGGTTTTCTCTCAGGGAAGTACTGTCCCCTCCTGCCCTTTGCAGTTGTCCTTCTGCAAGACATGTGACATGATGTTTCACGATTACACATGTGGAATGTGTCCACATCCCAGTTGAACAAAGTAGATTTGTAACAGGTTGAACAACTCCAGCTACTGGTAATGGATCAGAAATGACGTGGAAGGAGGTATGTTGTGGACTGCCACTGGGCTCCATCCTCAGCCATGTCCTGCCCCACCACCTCCTGGCAATGTGGCCACTGGGCAGGAGGCAGGCTGGCTGTCATTTGCTGATGACATTCAGCTGGGAAAAGTTGAGGCTGTTTCAAATGATGGGCATGGATCCAAATGATTTGAGTGATGAGCTGACTCAACCAAGAATAAATGGCGAGTTCTATTCAGGGATCTCGTAAACATATACCTGTATAGAAAGGTGGCTGTGACTTTGTAGCATCATTTTTAGAGGGAAAAAAGGAGGCACTCAAGTTTTAATTCATAGGTCAGAATGAATGACATGTGAAACTGTCAGGAAACATCATTAGCAGTGTGGATTCTGCTAATAGAGGTAGATGTTCCATCAGAGGGAAGCAATGATGTTAGTTTATTCCGCATGTTCACAGAAGTGGGATTGCTGAGTTAAAGATTATGAATGTGTTTATAATTCTCCGTATGTATTACCAGATTGACTTCCAGCTGGTGTGTCCCCACCCGGTTACATGCCCACCAGCAATATGCAAAGAGTGTTCCTTTCACTGCACTCACACCAGCATTAAGTATTATCCTTTTAAAGGATAAAGTAAAAACGTGTCACATTGCAATTTGCATTTGTTTATTACCAGTAAAGGTAAATTTCATTTTTACTTTAGTGGCCATTGGTGGTTCTTTTATGAACTATGGGTTCGTGTCATTTTCCAGTTTCTCTTGGGGTTTTCACCTTCTTAAATGATTTGCCTGAGTTTTATACCTTACAGAAACTAGCTCTTCTCTCTCACATTTGTTGTAAATATTTCAGAGGAAAATATTTTCTGCAGTTTCTCTTTTCCTCTCTCTGGATCCAGGTTCCTGAATGCCTCAGTCTCAACTTGCATGAAATGTCCCGTGAAATTCCTGGAGAGCCTTCCAGGCCATATGCTCGCAGCTCTGGTGCTCACATGTCAGAAACGATGGAGCTCATTCTCCCTGCCTTTGCCACCATATGCGCGCACCCCTAATCTGATGGGCAGATCGGCAGCTGCGGGGGGGAGGATGTGCCCGTGGCTGGCAGAGGGCTGCCTGGCAAATCTTGACATCCCGGAACGGAGATGGGCAACGGAGATTCCCTTTCTAAAAATGAATCCCTTTGTTCAGGAAGAAAGTCATACTTTTTTTTTTTTTTTGAGATTGGGGAATTTAAATGCACCTCTCAATTAAGCTAAGATTCTGTCTCTTTCCCACATGGGAGTGAGGAGCAAGATGAAAGTGTCCCTGTGCTAGAGCTTTGGTGACATGCAGTAGAGAGCTCTGATTCAAGTGCCAGAGTTCTGGTTCAAGCATCACTGACGCCCCCACCTCCCACCCGTCATGTCACTGTGGATAGGCCATCTCACCTGCCTTTCTTGCATTTCTTTATTTGGTGACTTTCCCTGGATGCCAATGTGGTGGGTTGTGTCACTGTGCTCAATCCTGCTTTCCCAGGGGAGGTGTAATGGCGTTATCAACTCCCCGCTACCACCCCCCTGCCTACTGCTGAGATGCCTTAAAGGACAGGCTCAGTGGATCACTGCAGGACAGCCAGCTTTTTCAGCAGATTTGCCTGGTCTACTTGTCAGGAAAATGGTAATGCTGGTCATCTTGACAATTCTGAAGTCCATGGTGACCAGGCAGAAATGGCCTAGCCCCAGCCTCCCACACACCTCTACCCAGCTCTCTAGATCAGGGTCAGCAAACAATGGCCAGTGAGCCAAATCTGGCCACCATGGGTTTTGTAAATAAAATTGCATTGGCACACAGCCATGCTTATTCACTGATGTGCTGTCTGTGGCGGCTTTCATGCTCTGACAGTACAGTTGAGTAGCTGCAACAGAGAACATACTGGCCCTCAAACCCCAAAATCTTTCCTGTCGGTCCTTTATCAAAGACGGTTCTGACTCCTGCTCTAGGACGATGCCTATAAAGCCTGGTACCAGGAAGAGTGTACACAGGTCCAGGGCAAAGCAAGAAAATCAAGGGCCAGAAGGTGAGCTTCCAAAACAGCTCAATTTGTTCAATATAGAGACTGCCTTTTATACCCAAGATTCTGTCCTTTTTTTTCTGTTAAAATGTCTTGACTTTTACAAAATAATGATGATGGTAGACTGTAGTTATTTTTTCAAATGTCCTTACTTGACCAAATAAAAAGTTGGGCCATTCTGTGTAGATTCCCAAAATACTTTGAAAATTTTATCCACCTGTGAAATACTCAGATCAAGAACTGCTAGCTCTCCTACCCCAGTTGACCCTTCCACATCAATCCAACTCTTTCCTTGACACTACTCATAGCCATATATATATTTTTGCCAGCAGTATTCTCAGTCATTCATTCAGTTGGTACACTCATTCATTTATTTACTTATTAAGACATGTGTTAGACTTGAGGATCTCAAACTTTTGGATCATCCATTTTCATTCCTAAAAATTACCAAGGAACCCAAAGAGCTTTTGCTTTTGTAGGTTATATCTATTGACAGGGAAAATGAGTTTTGAGAAATGTTAGTAATACTTACCTAAGAATGCATTTAGCAATAGCAACAACAACAACAAAAAAACGATTGCATGTTAACATAAATATTTTTTTATTAAAACAATCGTTTTCCAAAATAGAAAAAATATAATGAGAAGAATGGTATTGATGCCTTTGCAAATCTCTTTGTTAGTTGTCTTAGTAGAAGACGGCTAGATTCCTATATCAGCTTACCTTGGAGATACTGTGGATTTGGTTCCAGACCACTGCAATAAAGCAAATTTTGTGATGTAGCAAGTCATACATATGTTTTGGTTTCCCAGAGCATATAAAAGTTGTGTTATATTCTATTAAGTATGGAATAGCACTATGTCTGAAAAACCAGTTTATATACCTTAGTTAAAAATACATATTATTGCTGAAAATTGCTAGCCATTATCTGACAACAAAAGGTTGCCACAGACTCTCAGTTTATAAAAAACACAGTGTCTACTTTTGCATTCAGTCTGTTGCAATATGTTGTTTTGGTTGAAGTATGTAGAGAAAATTGTGCTTCACTCAGATTTGTAATTGAAAAAGAGAAGAGCCTTTTCAGAAAATTGTGGATAGTCTTCTTTGATACTACACCAAAACTCAACAAGTGCAAGTTTCTTAAAGTTCAGCTGTGATGTGGAATCTGAAACCATATTAGAACTTTTGGTACCTGGTTACATTAAAATTCATTCATCTATCTTAAACTTTTAATGGATCTTTTACTTACATGTGATTTTGGAGGATGATGTATTAGTAATCCATTAAGTATTCAGGAACACTCAAGCTCACAATGGTGGAAAAGCATTGTCCAAAATCCTATGTTTCATTCGACAGGTTGGAATTTAGCTTTGCCAACCACCTGGTCAGTTGTTGAGCCTGTCCTTAAAGTGACAGGCTTGCTTCACTCATTTTTGAAGAGATGTCTACCAGATACCCCTATCTGAATAACTTTTGTTCCTCTGTCAGTTGTGCTTTCAAATAAAAATGATGTTCCATGAAAAATAAGGCAGCTATTTTTGGTTGACACTCACACCATCGCACAAGTGATCCTTGAGGTGGCCGTAATACGTCAGTACTTAGCAGACATGGTTTTAAAGACTTCTGTCACACACAGTGTCAAAAAGATGTGCTGTCAAGGACTGAGCTTTAGTTGAATTAATAATCATCTGTGCTGCTTCATTAAGGACATTCTTAAGTACAGTTTCTTTTTTACTTGTGAGTCCATCAGAATAGCATGACTGCTGGTCCAGTTCGGTGCCATAGCTTTGGTGTGTAAAAACACCAGAAATTTTACCCACCATTACTTTTGTAGCATCAGTGCAAGCTGTAATACCATCATAACAAACAGTAACTCTGGCTTAGTAACATTACGAAGAGAGTTTGAATTGTGCATATCCTGAAAGGGTCTTGGTGGTACATTGCATTTTGAGAACCACTGTATTAAGTGCAGTGAGGGATTTATAGCTAAGTCAAATCAAATTCTTGACATCAAAATGCATGCATGTTTGTGTGTGTGCTCAGTTGCTCAGTCCTGTCTGACTCTGCCACCCCATGGACTGTAGACCACCAGGCTCCTCTGTCCACAGGATTTCTAAGGCAAGAAAATTGGAGTGGGTTGCCTTTTCCTCCTGCAGGGGATCTTCCCAACCCAGGGACTGAACCCATGACTCCTGCACCTGGGAAGCCCTGACATCAAATTACTTGTCATCTAATGGTGGAGCTTGGCATCCTAGCAACTGAAATCCAAAGCTGCATGGGACATATATTAAAAGATGTTAATTTATTTTATTGTGGGAGAATGTGCATAACATAAAATTTAGTTTTAACCATTTTAATTGTACAGTTTAGTGGGCTAAGTATGTTCCCAATGTTGTGCAACCATCACCACCATTTAGCCACAGAAAACTTTCATTTTCCCAAACTGAAGCTCTGTCCCCACTAAACAATGACTCATTCCTCCCACTCCCAGCCTCTGGTAGCCACCATTCTACTTTCTGTCTCTCTGAATTTGATGATTCTAAGAACTGCAAGGAGATCAAACCAGTTAGTCCTAAAGAAAATCAACCCTAAATATGCATGGAAGGACTGATGCTGAAGCTGAAGCTTCAGAACTTTGGCTACCTGATGGGAAGAGCTGACTCATTGGAAAAGACCCTAATGCTGGGAAAGACTGAAGACAAAAGGAGAAGGGAGTGGCAGAGGATGAGATGGTTAGATAACATCAATGACTCAGTGGAAATGAATTTGAGCAAACTCTGGGAGATAATGGAAGAGGAGCCTGGCATGCTGTAGTCCATGGGGTTGCAAAGAATCAGACTTGACTTAGAGACTGAACAGCAACAAAAACAGCAACAGCAAATACCTCATATAAGTAGAATAATGCAATAAATGGCCTTTTGTGACTGGCTTATTTCATTTAGAACTGTTTCTAAGGGTCATCCGTGTTGTAGCATGAGTCAGAATTTCCTTCCTTTTTAGGGCTGAATAATATTCCTGGATGGCTATATAACCTCTTCTTTGTTACTGTTTATCCATCCACAGACACCTTGCTTGCATCCACCTTTCAGCTGTTGTGAATTAAGATTTTTTCTAACCTGCCTCTTGAGAAATCTGTATGCAGGTCAGGAAGCAACAGTTAGAACTGGACATAGAACAACAGACTGGTTCCAAATAGGAAAAGGAGTACGTCAAGGCTGTATATTTAACTTATTTAAGCTTATTTAACTTCTATGCAGAGTACATCATGAGAAACGCTGGACTGGAAGAAGCACAAGCTGGAATCAAGATTGCCGGGAGAAATATCAATCACCTCAGATATGCAGATGACACCACCCTTATGGCAGAAAGTGAAGAGGAGCTAAAAAGCCTCTTGATGAAAGTGAAAGAGGAGAGTGAAAAAGTTGGCTTAAAGCTCAACATTCAGAAAACGAAGATCATGGCATCCGGTCCCATCACTTCATGGGAAATAGATGGGGAAACAGTGGAAACAGTGTCAGACTTTATTTTGGGGGGCTCCAGAATCACTGTGGATGCTGACCGCAGCCATGAAATTAAAAGACGCTTACTCCTTGGAAGAAAAGTTATAACCAACCTAGATAGCATATTCAAAAGCAGAGACATTACTTTGCCGACTAAGGTCCGTCTAGTCAGGGCTATGGTTTTTCCAGTGGTCATGTATGGATGTGAGAGTTGGACTGTGAAGAAGGCTGAGTGCCGAAGAATTGATGGTTTTGAACTGTGGTGTTGGAGAAGACTCTTGAGAGTCCCTTGGACTGCAAGGAGATCCAACCAGTCCATTCTGAAGGAGATCAGCCCTGGGATTTCTTTGGAAGGAATGATGCTAAAGCTGAAACTCCAGTACTTTGGCCACCTCATGTGAAGAGTTGACTCATTGGAAAAGACTCTGATGCTGGGAGGGATTGGGGGCAGGAAGAGAAGGGGACGACTGGGGATGAGATGGCTGGATGGCATCACTGACTCGATGGATGCAAGTCTGAGTGAACTCCGGGAGATGGTGATAGACAGGGAGGCCTGGCGCACTGCGATTCATGGGGTTGCAAAGAGTCGGACACGACTGAGCGACTGAACTGAACTGAACTGAATCTTTGTTTAAAAAAATTGTTTTAATTGAAATATAGTTGATTTACAATGTTGTGTTATAGCAAAGTGATTCAGTTATCTCTCTCTCTCTATATATATATATATAGAGAGAGATATTCTTTTTTAGACCCTTTTCCATTTTAGGTTATTATAAGATATTGAATATAGTTCCCTGTGCTATACAGTAGGTCCTTATTGTTTATCTGCTTTATATGTAGTAGTGTGTATCTGTTAATCCCAAATTCCTAATTTATCCCTCCCCTCTCCTTTCCACTTTGGCAACCATAAATTTGCTTTCTATGTCTATGAGTCTATTTCTGTTTTGTGAACAAGCTCAGCTATATCTTTTTTTTTAAGATTCCATATATGAGATATCATATGATGTAAATTAAGACATTAATTTCTGCACAGCCTGGTCTTGCTCTGTTGACAGCTCCTGATCATCTTTCTTTCCTTGTTAATAAGACACCAGGTGCCTCCAGGTAAGGCTTTCTTCTAGTGCAGCTTGCCCCACTCAGTCGAGGTGGCCACACATCTTGACCAGGCGGTCAAGGACACCAGCGTTACCCTTCTAAAATGTGCTGCTCAGGCCTCTCCCACCCCATCCCCATCCCCAACCCCACCCTCACCATCTCTTCCTCCTTCGGTTTGCATCCTCTCTCTACCCCGGACTAGATGTTCAGCAACAGCTGGTCTCCTTCATTTCATCTCGACAAGTCTTTATTGATGACGCATTATTTGCTCGTCAAACAGATCTGCTTTTTCAAACACTTACAGTCCTGGGCTTGGCTGCACGTTTGCCTGGTAAATCTGTATTTGCACACGTTGGAGTTGTCAGCTCGGCTCAATAGAGACAAAATGCCCTGTGCGTTGGATGTAGGCGTCTGGGGGAGAGTTTCTGAAGCACAGGGATTTTGTTTGACTAGCCGTGTGCCGCCTTACCTACCCAAGCCTCCCTAAACCGTATTTATAAATCATTTAGATATTTCATTACTAGATTTACCATCTCACCCCGCATTTTGGCTGTCGTGCTGCAGTATCCAATAAATCAAGCGCTAAATGAGAAATGCGTAAATTGGAGCTTCACTGAGGAGAGACGCATGTTATGTGAAACACACAGGAAAAGAAATCACATTGCCTTCTGTCCTCCTTGTATTTCTCACCAAGGCACCAGGAAAGATGCTTACAAGGGGCACTCACCTTTTATCTTTGAGATGACCCTAACTCCATGTCACTTGTCATTTTCTGCTCTATGTGCTTGAACTTCTGGTTGGAAAAGTCACTCCTATTTTCACAACAGAAAACAAGCTCTTGAGACCCCCTGATCATGGTGAAAATGAAGTGTCTGCCTCATGTTTCATTGTATATAAAGCCTTTCTAAGTACATTATTTCTCTCTGTCTTCACAATACACCTGGTGTTCACGATGGACTCTGTGTGAAGTGCTCGTGTGGTGCCTGGCATCCAGGAGGGACTCTCTGAGTGGATGGTGGTCAGGGAGGTGTTATCTTTATCCTTGTTTACAGATGGGAGCTCAGAGAGGTAAAGCTAGTTGACTAAAGCCACACAGTCTATAAAGAGTAGCTGCCTGCAACGTAAAGTCATCTTTGGCCAGGGGACAGGACCACTCTGGGGTTCTTTTCTCTATAAACAACTGTTACAGAGTCATACCTTCCTCTCGACCTGCCCAGATGCCAAAATAATCTGATGAAATACTTTTCTGCTCCTGTTTTAAGAGGAACTTAATACCAATAAGGGGTCAGGGGAGGAAGAAGGAGAGGACTGGAAAGTAGAAGTGAGTCGAACATTTTCTAGGTGTCATGTAATATGTAGTTTAATGCTTCAAACAAACTACCGGGGAATATTATCTCACTGTTTCATAAATAGAGAAAATAGGCGCAGGAAGTTTAGAAAACTTGCTTAGTATTACAGAGCTGATGAGAGAAGAATCTGGGATTTCAAAACAGATGTGTTAAGAATTCACATCTGTCTTAGCATGAAACTAACCATGGGCTTGGGCTACTGCAAAGGAGGGTCAAGAAAGGGCTGGCTTCTTAAAGACCATCTGGTCAATGGCACCCCACTCCAGTACTCTTGCCTGGAAAATCCCATGGACGGAGGAGCCTGGTGGGCTGCCGTCCATGGGATTGCTAAGAGTCAGACCCGACTGAGTGACTTCACTTTCACTTTTCACTTTCATGCATTGGAGAAGGAAATGGCAACCCACTCCAATGTTCTTGCCTGGAGAATCCCAGGGATGGGCGAGCCTGTTGGGCTGCCGTCTCTGGGGTCGCACAGAGTCGGACACAACTGAAGCAACTTAGCAGCAGCAGCAGCAACTATGGGCTTGGGCTACTGCAAAGGAGGGTCAAGAAAGGGCTGGCTTCTTAAAGACCATCTGGTCCGGAGGCCTCACCCTGGACTCGATGGCTGTGGAAAAGACTTCAAGAACCTTCACAGTGAGTGGTTTAGTTGTGTCTGACTCTTTGCGACCCCATGGACTATAGCCCACCAGGCTCCTCTGTCCATGGGATTTTCCAGGCAAGAATACTAGACTGGGTTGCCATTCCCTTCTTTAAGGGATCTTCCCGACCCAGGAACTGAACACAGGTCTCCTGCATGGCATGCAGACTCTTTACTGTCTGAGCCACCAGGAAAGCCTCCCTGCATTTTATGAAATGGCATTGTCTATGGAGGTGTGGCTAAGGGTATATCCTTGGGGGTGGGTTCAATAACCTCAGATATGCAGACGACACCACTCTTATGGCAGAAAGTGAAGAAGAACTAAAGAGCCTCTTGATGGAAGTGAAAGAGGAGAGTGAAAAAGTTGGCTTAAAGCTCAACATTCAGAAAACGAAGATCATAGGATCCAGTCCCATCACTTCATGACAAATAGATGGGGAAACAGTGGAAACTGGCTGACTTTATTTTTCTGGGCTCCAAAATCACTGCAGATGGTGATTGCAGCCATGAAATTAAAAGGCGTGTACTCCTTGGAAGGAAAGTTATGACCAACCTAGACAGCATATTAAAAAGCAGAGACATTGCTTTGTCAACAAAAGTCTGTCTAGTCAATGCTATGGTTTTTCCAGTAGTCATGTATGGATGTGAGAGTTGGACTGTGAAGAAAGCTGAGTGCCGAAGAATTGATGCTTTTGACCTGTGGTGTTGGAGAAGACTCTTGAGAGTCCCTTGGACTGCAAGGAGATCCAACCAGTTCATCCTAAAGGAGATCAGTTCTGGGTGTTCATTGGAAGAACCGATGTTGAAGCTGAAACTCCAGTACTTTGGCCACCTGATGCGAAGAGCTGACTCATTTGAAAAGATCCTGATGCTGGGAAAGATTGAGGGCAGGAGGAGAAGGGGACAATAGAGAATGAGATGGTTGGATAGCATCACCGACTCGATGAACATGGGTTTGGGTGAACTCCGAGAGTTGGTGATGGACAGGGAGGCCTGGCGTGCTGTGGTTCATGGGGTTGCAAAGAGTCAGACACTACTGAGCAATGAATGGAACTGAACTGAACTGGGTTCATATTAACCAAGAGAAACTGAAATAAGTTTATGACTGACTGATCTATTTCAACACCCATTTGTGAATGGGGAAACTGATACCAAGGAAGGAAAGATGTGTTCCTAAGCTTTGTGATTGGTGGAGTCGGAACCTGTCTCTAGTTTCTAGACTCCCGGTTCACACTGAGTCCTGTCCCCCAACTGTAGCCTGAGCTGTTTCTCCAGTGTTGGTAAAGCACTGAGCTCGGAGATTGGCACATTCCATGCCATCTGTTTGAATCTGGACCAGCCAGGTTGTCCTGGGCAGACCTGTGCCCAGGTGGTCTCAGAAAACACAGGGGTGAGCCGACCTTGCCCGAGAACAGAGGAACAAAATGGCAGTCGGTGTTCTATCAAAGCTCAAAGAGGTTTCAGTGTGAGGTGTGAGAAAGGGTCAGAGCTTGGTTTTGTCTGAAAGGGCAGCTTCTGAGCCTTCATCTCTCTCAGGTTTATAATTTCACCTTGTTTCGCCTCCCATCCCGGCCATGCTAGTCATTTTGGCAAAAAGAGCACTGGATGAAAGAAAGACAGGTCTGTCCCTGCAAGAACAATTTCTCTGTTGTCTGTGCAATGCCACCCAATATGATAAGCGAAATGTCGATACTTCAGACTCCACGGGTCAGGATATTTATTCACTTTCTTTAGTTATCGCCAAGTTCAGCCAGCTGGCCAAGGAGCAGGTTTTAACTTCTTTGACAAGTAAAGACCCGCTATGAGGTGGTAACATATCTTCCAGCGTCATCTTTTTGCAGCTCTTTGGATTTCTCCAAGTCTTTGCTCACTGGTGCTGGACCATGGACCTGGGACGACAGAGCAAGGAACTGTGAGCACAGAGAGCTCGGGTCCAAGTGAATTTCGCTGGTCAGGGCCAGAGAAACCCCAGACCCCCTGACTTCTGACTCAGTGCTTCATTGAACTGGTTCTCAACCACTGAATCAGTTTACAGCAGTGGTTTTGCCTCCCAGGCCCCATCTCGCTGTATTTGGAGACATTTGTCACAACCAGGGAGCTACAGTTGGCATCTGGTGGGTAGAGGCCAGAGGTGCTGATAAACATCCTACAGTGCCCAGGGCAGCGCCCACAACAAGGAGCTCTCCAGTCTGAAATATCAGCAGTGCTGAGGTGGAAAGATCCAGGGTAGAGGCTCAGGCTGCATCAGATTACCGGCATGACCATCACGCACTGGATATCTACCACACTGGCTCCTAACGAGATGCTTATGGCAAAGAACTATCCAGCCCCAAGTATTCTTTGTGTTGAGGCTGAGAAAGCCTGGTTCAGGGTCCTGGGGTTCTAAGCAACAGAAACCAGCCCAGCCAACCTAAATCTAGAAGGGAACTTATTGGAAGGGGCTTCTCAGGTGGCTCAGTGGTAAAAGAATCTACCTGCCAATGCAGGAGACCTGGGTTCAATCTCTGGGTTGAGAAGATCCACTGGAGAAGGAAATGGCTACCCACTCTAGTATTCATGCCTGGGAAACTCCAGGGACAGAGCGGCCTGGTGCCCTACGGTCCATAGGATCACAGAGTCGGACATGACTAAGTGACTGGGCAAGCATGCATGCAAGTATCGTAAGGGGAGGGGTTAGCAGACAGAAAGAGAGGAACAACGATGTACCAGGCCCTGCAAAAATCGGGGATGAGGCCGCTCCAGCGTGGAGCAGGGACTTTAGCCAAGTCTCCTTCAAGTGCTCTGCAGGCTCAGCAGGTCCTGCCCTTTCATCACCTGCAAGGGGGTGTAAATACCTGGAGAGAGAGTCTGATTGGCTGCTCTGGGGCTGGGCCCACACTGGCCAGAGGTCAAGTGCCTCCAGAACTGCATGTGAAGGGCAAGGGGCCAGCCTCAGAGAGAGGATAACTGAGGTGCTCTGAGCAGAAGAGGGCTAAGCACTGATTGGGCAGAGCAACAGGTGTTACCCTAGAACCATCATGTGCTGTTAACAGAAATGCCTTGTGCTCTCTCTTACAGGACTCCTCTCCGAAGACCCAGGCTGGCAGACGCTGTCACCAACCACTTGGGGAATTGAAGCAAAGGCCTCTGAAACAGCAAAACCCACTGAAATGGATTTTGTGAAGAATACCCAGGTGTCTGGTAAGGTGGCCTTTCATTTCCTATTTTTCAATGACACTGTGTTTTTCATTTCATGTACTGATCTGACCAAATGTACTGGGTTGCTACTGTGTCTAGGCGCTATGCCAGGGTTCCACGCATCAACAGGTATGGACCTCAGCTAGGAAGAGCTTGCAGTCTAATGGGGGTGAGAGAGAGAGAGGATCAGGGAGAAAGAAGGGGATGGGAAGAAATGGGACAAAGATAAAAAGATATCAAAAGTTGGGACTTAACTGGCAGTCCAGTGGCTAAGACTCTGCACTTCCAGTGCAGGGGACCCGTGTTGGATCCCTGGTCAAGGAACTAGATCCTACATGCCGCACTGTGAAGCAAAAAAAAAAAAAAAGATTATCAAAGAAAGGTGGTTTGAGGGGAAAGAGGAATTAGCCCTGGAATATCAGAATCCCACTTGGGCCATCGTGATCCTTCTGTGAACCTGCTCCCCCATCAGCAAAGGAAGAAGACAGGCCAGGAAGGAAGTGTTGCCACTGGCCGAAGGCACACTGGTGCCCCCGGAGCAGCGTTCAGTAAGCGGGGGAGTGCCACCCTGCTGTTCCCCACGTGTGTTCATTTCTGTGGGAACGATGCTCTCCCCGGGACCCTCCCCTGGCCTGCACAAGGCTACTGCAGTGTTGGCACGGGAGACCCTGCATCTGTTCCTTTTATTTGTTCTGTTAAAGAAAACGGCCCATTGAGGGGGACTGGGGGATCCAAACCACTGGTCACAGGGCAATTATTTATTACGAGCCTTGAATACCTTCCTGATTGTATAACGTTTTATTGTGTTTTTACATGGAGGGCAGACTTGCGGAGTCAATTTGGCAGCCGAGACAGGGAGGAAGAAAGAGCTTTCAGGGATCATTCTGGGAGTTAAAAGTTCACCTCGAGGCAGAGGTTCAGAGATTTGGTGTGAGGCTGGGGACTCCACCAGGAACCTCTTGAATCCCCATTAGCACTTAACCCTCCATGGGAAGTCATAAAGAAAGATATTTCCCCCTTTCTTCTAACGATAATGTGACTTCCCCTCTAAATAGTGCAACTGTTGGACTCTAGGACACCTGAGGAAATCAGTTTCCAAAATGCCGAGCTGTTTCTTCAGCTTTGAGACTGCCTGCAGCCCCACCGCGGCTTGTGAGCCCTCCGGGGATCTGAGGAAGGGGGCCTCGGGCTGGCTGGGGGTGATGGTGCCGCTTGGAGCGAAGTCTCACATCCTGTGAAAAGCAGGGGCCTGACGAGACTAGCACTGAGAGCTCGGTCCTCCCAGCTTGGAAACACTGTGATTCTTTGGTCTCATGGACCAACTGCCATGACCTTCCCGGAAACTTTGCTGAAAGTGACAGAATGGTTCGATTTGGGGTTGTGCTTCAGCAACCTCAGGGACTCCACTCTGAGAAGAGCCTCTCTTTCCTGATGCACAGGCTTAATGTGTATGCAACAAACTGGCACTCTATCCAGATCTGCGCCTGCTCGCAAAACCTCTAACCACCACCACTAGCTCCTCCTCCTTGGGCACCACTCTTTATTGAGTGCACACGATGTGGCAGGCAGTAGCCAAAGTACCTTCAAGACATTATTTCAATGAATCCCCACAAAAAATATTATCACCTGTACTTTATGGAGATAAGTCCTAGGGCTCAGAGAGGTTTTGTAACTCATCTAGGGTCTTATCCTTAGCAGGTAATAGAGGGAAGCCTCAAACTCAGGTTTGTGTGATGCAAATAGCTTCTTGTAGCTTCCAGCTGCCTGCCCTGTGCTGGCTCACCTTCCCTACCATTTCTTAGGACGCACCTCACACTGGGTGCTGCTGGTGGCCATATTGTTTGGGCCAACTCCTTGGCCTGGTGGGAAGAGCATGAAAATCCCTGCATTTTCCTCTAGCTCTGGGGTTACTCTGCTGCTGTTTAGTTGCTCAGTCGTGTCCGACTCTTTGCGACCCCAGGGACTGTAGCCCACCAGGCGTACTAATAATTTGCAAAACTTTTCCCTCCAGTGTGTCATTTTTTTTTTAACGTTTTTTATGGTGCACCTCATTTTAAAGACAAAAGCAAAGAGGAGCCAGGTCATAAGACATGGAAATTTACAGTAGTCCATGTGAACTGGAAGGGGCTTCCCAGATAGCTCAGATGGTAAAGCGTTTGCCTGCAGTGCAGGATACTGGGTTTGATCCCTGGCTTAAGAAGATCCCCTGAAGAAGGAAATGGCATCCCACTCCAGTATTCTTGCCTGGAGAGTTCCATGGACAGAGGAGCCTGGTGGGCTACATCCATGGGATGCAAAGAGTTGGACACAACTGAGTGACTACTGCACACACACACACACACACAAGCTGGAAAGATGCTTTCTTCCTTGTGGATCTCCAAGAGGGTATGTTTGTGGGCCACGGGAAATATAGATGCAGGATCAACAAGGTGGAAACTTTAAAATATATATACACACACATACATATATATATACTAGGTAACCTACACCATTACTTTATAGTAAAATATAGATGTGAAATGGCACAGACTTCAACATCTGCATAAATTTTTAATTTGGAAAGTCAAAGAAATGTCACATCCACATTTGGCTGTTTTGGGCTGTGCCTCCATGGGGAGCTCTTCAGTGGGAAGGCTTGAGAAGCCCTGCTCCCACGGGAGCTAGCAAACCCCAGTTCTTGTGTGAGGTCTGCCCCTGGTTCACCGTGTGATCCAGCTATATCCCAGTGCTTGTCATAAACTTCAGATTTGCAGAGCAGGAGATCTAACTGGGCAGGGTTACTGTTTGCTGATGAATCGTCGGTGCCTAGAACAAATGTCTAGTACATAGTAGGGGCTCCTGAAGGGGTGTTGCCCATAATAGAACAGCATGCTCAAAATACACTCTATCCATCACTCTCCCAAAGTTACAGTTGTCAGCTGTGTTCATCAGCCTCCTGTGTGGGGGACTCTGGATACAAAGATGGCTGAAGGAGTCCCCTTCCCTCCCCCGATTCATCAGGACCAGAAACATGTGCTCTGATGAGGTGGTGCTGAGGATAGTTCTGGCTCTCACTTGGTTCTTGTCTGGGTATTGTAGAACATCAAGGTCAAGAATAAACATTTTGTCACGTGTCTCTAGAGGTCACCTTATCCACTCCTCTGCCACCTCAAGGCACTACCCCCACTTTGAGGGTGGGGACCCTCGGGTGGTCCAGGTCCCATAAGACTATCAGCAAAGGTGGTCCTTCCACGTCATGGTGGTCCCAGACCCCTCTCACAAAGCTTGCTCTAAAGAAACATGATCCGGACTGTTTATGGGGTGTAGACTCTGATATGTGGGTGGCAGCCTGCTGAGCCATCGGCAGGCAGTAAAGTCTTAAATGTAGGCCTGTTTTCCAACTACAGCTGCCACATCAAAAGAGCACACTCCCTACAAACTTCGCCTTAATTAAAAAGTTACAGTAATCCTCAGGATGGAGGCAGGTCAGACACCCCTGGAGACAAAAGTTCTCTCTGTGGCCGCAGACCAGGCCTTTCCTCCCACCCCAGGCACTATTAAAAGTGGGGCGATTCTGTCAGCATCCCAGACTAGGGTGAAATAGGAACGGAAATGTGGCCTCCCTTCGTACTCGTAATTTGCTTCAGAGGGATCTCGGGCCAAACATTGGAAAAGGGGCCCTGGCTTCCTGGACAGATCTGTCTTTTTCACATATTTCCATATTCTTTGGGGTCTTTCCCAGCTGTGGTTTCAAATTCCTCAGACCCCTGGGGGCACATGTTAGAGAACCATGGAGGGTGGTTCTCTCCTCCATCTCTAGCCAGGGTGGTTAATTAATAACTTTGATTGCTGATTGGAAAACTGAGTTCTGGCAACGGGAAGAGGGGTTGCCTGCAGGACTCAGGCCAGCACCAGAGCCTGAGGACAGTACCCTAAGATCCCGACTAGATCAGCCCACAGTTATGAAAGCCAGAGAGGTAGCGATGCTCCCCAGATGGGCCATCTGCTCCCCTACATTTCCTGGCCTCCTTATAAGTGGGCAGAGTCATGTGACTGACCAAGGAAAAGCCCACTGGAGGGAAAGGTGCCTCTTGCTGGCTGCAGCAGAGAAAGGCCCATACAGGATTCCCCAGGCTTCCCCCCATGACTGGGAACAGTGGCCCACAGAGTAAAGACTCCCTACGTGAGGATCTTGCATAGGTACCCTCTTTCCCACCACATACATCATAGACTCACACTGTGGGAGAGAAATATTTATTATTTTTTATTGGAATATAATTGCTTTACAATGTTGTGTTAGTTTCTGCTATACAATGAAGTGAGTCAGCTATATGGATACATATATCGCCTCCCTCTTGATCCTCCTTCCACCCCTCACCCCCATCCCACCCCTCTAGGTCATCACAGGACCCCAAGCTGAGCTCCTTCTGCTCTACAGCAACTTCCCGCTAGCTATCTATTTTACACATGGTAGCAAAAAATATATTTTTGCTGTGCTAAGCCCCAAAGGCTTTTTTCTGCAGCGTAATGCACCCTAACTTTTAACCTAACCAGTACACTAAATTAGCCCAATGAGCCCACGATATTTACTGATACGTTTATCCTTTAGTGCTCCAAAGACCACCATGGAGAAAAGTTACATAAAAACAGATTTCAGCTCAAACATAAGAAAATACTTTTTACCCTCCACGGGTACTCCGTTCTGACCCTCAGAGAGCCAAGTCCCTGCTCCCTGGCTATGCCAAGTATCAGTTTATTGCCTCTCAGCAGCAAATGGAGCTAGTGCTGGTGGTTTGTTTTTTTTTTTTCGGTAGTAGAATATTTTTGAGATGAAAAAATATTAAGTTGTGGTAAAATATGCATAATTTAAAATTTACCAACTTAACCATTTCTAAATGTGTAACTATTACCACCATCCATCTTCAGAGCTCTTTTTATCTTGCAAAATTGGAACTTTAATACTTTTGAACAGAGACATCTAAAGATGAACTGGGCTGCCTAAAGGCATGATGCAAAGTCTGCCTTTGCACAGATTTGTAGCCAAGGTTGGACAGTTTTTGGCAGGAGAGTGGTGGAGCAGGAACCAGTGGAGTGGGGTGGTGGGGAGTCACCTCCTGCACTCAGGGACCCCTCTCCGTGCATTGCACTTTTGTGTAAATTACAAAGAGGCTTTCTCTTTCCCTCTGAGGGTGAATCATCCACAATTCTCTGGGTGGATAATTTTTTTTTTTTTTTAAGAACCCAGTGTGAATGACCAGCGAGTTTAAATTGAAGGTAAGGCAGGATATCAGTCTCCATGCCCCTTGGCTGGGCATCTTTGGGCAAGGCGGAAGCTAAGCACCCATATGTAGCAGCCCCCAGTACTGAGCCCCGTCTTAGACTTTCCCTGTGCCCCACCTCTCTCTTTCACTCACTGCAGTAATGCAGTGGGCTGGATGTTACTATCCTGATTTGAAAAAATGAGAAGACTAAGGCTCAGAAAATTTCAGTTAATTGCTTAAAATCATAGTTAGAAAACAGCAGAGTTGGGGTTCAAATCCAGTCTGTCCACTTCCAAGTCCAGTGTGTTTACTTCTGCCTGCAGCTGTCTGCACTTGACCTAGGAGTCTGTGCTTGAGGTCATACCACGTATGGAGCCGGGGCTCAGGCCAAGGGTACTAGACCAGAGGCGTTGAGGTGTCTGGCTTTCACAGGCCCACAAGAAAAGTGGAATTTCCACACGCATGATAAACAGAGACTACTGATAATGCTCTAAAACTTACTGTTTCATCTACAAAGACGTGGGGGCTGAAGGATGCCATGAAACACCTGCCTCTGTAGCCAACCAGCATTGTCCCATTTCAGTCCCCAGCTCTGACTGAGGACCTGGGCCATGGATATCAAGTACAGCATAATTGATTTTCTAAAATACTACTAGTTAGGAAAAAAAGAAAACAGAATGATTTCCTTTCTCATCTCCTATGCAGGTGATTGGATTGCAGGATTGGGTGGAGGCTGAGTGATTTTGTTTCTTGGATAATGGGATTAAGTGAGTGCCTCTCGATTTATTCCTAAAAACACAGAGTTGGCATTTATGTTCCCGAAACATGAAATCAGTAGAAACATAACTGGGCGAAGAAAGGGAAATTAGAGAGAAAATCACCAATCATTTGATTAGACGATGGCTTGCGAACATTCACGTACTTGATTGTCCTTTGCGAATCTGTAGGAAGGATGATTTAAAAAAAAAAAAAAATTGCTGGCTTCAGCTTGTTTTTGTGAGAATGGGCAGCTGGAAAGGATAGCATTCTGAAACAAACGCTGGCCCGCATGTCAGAGTTCACAAAGCACTTTCATCTGTGTTATTTTTTGTCCTGTGTCCTGGCTGGTCCAGGCTCTCAGGCTCCCTGTCACCCTCCCACCCCTGCTTCATGCACTTGGGACCCAGCACTGAGGTTGTCTGTCCGCTGGCTCTGCCCACATGCTTGGAGACAGATGCTTCCTTGCAAATCCACCTTCCTGTTCTGCCCTGTGCCCGTACCACCTCCTGAGGCTGCCTCCTCATCCTCTCAGACTGCCCTCAGCCCTGCTGCCACCGCTCCCTGACACCTTCCCTGAGTGCTCCTTCCATACTGGCTGTCCGTTTTCCCTGTTCTGTGGTGCCCTCTGTACCTCTAGTTAATGCCATGGCTGCCGTTTCCTTGTAGAGTCTGATTACAGACCTTCTCCTCTCTAGGCTGAAAGGCCCTTTCCCGGAGCTCAGGGAAGTGTACCCCAGCCCCAGGCACAGACCTCATGCAGAGCGGGGCTCAGAATCTGCACCCAAGAAATCCTGGGTGAACAAGTTCCAAGAGGATGGAGTCATTGTCCCTAGCACACAGACAAAGAAATGGAGGGTGATGGAGGCCTGGCAGTGTGTCCTGTGAGTTAGAGATGATGCCTGGGCCAAAGGCCAGGGTGGGCGACTCCTGGCATTCTGCTTGCTGTGGAGCCTGGGGTGTGCTTGAGGCTACGTTGTTTGGAGCTCTGGCTTCCTCGCCGAGAAGCAGAGTTGTCTTGGAGTAAAGAAGCTGTCTGTCCTGGTGCCATCACTGGGCGGGGTTCTTTGCATCCAGGCAAGTGTGGGGGAGGTGGCACAGCAATTTGGGAGGAAGAGTCTCGACCTTGGATTGACTTCAGATGAGGGGGTTAACCCGGGCCAGGTTGGGACCCCAAATTGAAGGAGTGAAGCTGTGTCAGCTGCTTTAATGAATGTGTGCCTTTGCGGTCTCAATTATATGGGCACTCGCTGTTTCCGTTTAAAAGATAAGGTTGAAAGGGGAGCTGAAATCATGAAAAGAGATAAAATAAAAGCAAGTAGAAGATATTATCCAAAACGGAGCTGGATGAAATAGCAAGAGCTGTCTGTGGTGGTAAAAGGAGCACATGAGAGTGAAAAACATCCCCTAATTATAGCTGCCAGAGGCTGCAAGTGAGTATTTGCGTCAGCAGCCAAGTCACCCTCCTTCCCTCCTGGGCGTCCTTACCTAAGGCCAAGAGAGTCATTCATTTAATGCGTTTTTCCCGAATGCCTACTATGTGCGAGTCCCTGCGAATATAAATGCTCTTGCAGCTCCAGAAAAATGACAATAAAATATTATTTTAAAAAAGCAACACCAAGACAATCTTCAGTGCATGGTAGGAGCCCAGAAAAGGGAGTGATCGTCTACCTAAAGGAACTGGGAATGAAGCAAAGGAGACACCTGAGTCAGCTTGGATGGATGAAGGCGGCAGGTAGAGGGATGGAGGAACAGGGTCTGCAGCAGAAGCAGCTGCACAGAGAGTCTGGAAGGAGTGGCTGAAAAAGTAGTGTGAATGTTTAGTCTTGGTTATTCTGTGCTTCATTTGTACCAGTGGGTGCGTGTACACTAAGTCCCTTCAGTCTCGTCCAGCTCTTTTCGACCCTGACTGTAGCCTGCTGGGCTCCTCTGTCCATGGGGATTCTCCAGGTAAGAATACTGGAGTGAGTTGCCATGTCCTCCTCCAGGGGATCTTCCTGACCCAGGGATTGAACCCTCATCCCTTATGTCTCCTGCATTGGCAGGTGGGTACTTTACCAGTAGCAACACCTGGGAAGCCAGTATGCACAGACTCTGCCCTAATCACACTACTTCTGTTAAGTGATCTGTTCATCACAGCATTTTGAGATAGGCACTGTTATTACTTACATTTTAGAGATGGAAATACTGAGTCACTGAGTTAAGTAAGTAAGTTGACCAAGTAAGTTAGTTGACCAAGATCACAAGGTTGGTGTGGACTCAGACCCAGGTCTCTCTCTCGCCAAGCCCATGTTCTAGAGATTAAAGTGTCTTCTGAGGGGTATTAGTTACCTGTTGCTGGGTAACAAGTTACACCCCCTGCCAACTTTCTCAGGGTCAGGCCCCAGGGGAGCGGTGTGGCAGGGAGACTCTAGGCTAGGCTCTCTCATGAAATCACAGTCACAGTGTCAGCAGAGGCTGCAGTCCTTTAAAAACTGGATTGGGCTCCCTCAGGTGGCTCTTGGCAGCAGGCTTGTGTTCCTCCTGTTTTGGGCTCTCCATAGGACTGCTTGTGATGTAGCAGCTTGCTTCCCTCCAGACAGGTGATCCGATACAGAGAGAGGATGGTGAGACACCAAGTGTTTTTTATAACCTACCTTGGAAGTGACATGCCTTCACTTCCATTGGATGCAATTGGTCATGTAGACCAAGCCTGGTACAATGTGGAGGGGACCAGACATAGGTGTGAACACACGAAACAGGGATCTGAGAGACCATCTCAGAGGCTGACTACTCTGCATGGCAGCCTACATTATTGGGAAGTTTTGTTCCAGCAAGAAATGAGTAAGGGGGTTAGGGACCTGATGGGTGGGTTCTTCTAGTGGGAACTCCAGGGCAGAATTTATTACAAATGCATATAGAGAAGCCCACTCTGACCTCCACTAAGAGGCTGAGCTGGTCATCCCTGCAGGCAGGCACTGCAGAATGGTCCTTCTCCTCCTCCAGTGCTCCCTCGTTCCACAGCCATATGTCCAAAGGTCTCTGCACACAGTAGGCCTCTCTGCTGTCCTGGTGGAGTTGAATTGGCTGCAGCTGCAGCTTGGGGCACCTTGAGCTGTGCAATTGAGTTCAGAGCTCCTTCAACCCCATGTGCTCACTTCCTTAGGCCGGCTCATATTTCATCCCCTCTGAGGTTGTCACCCACACTTTCCAATCAGGGATTTCCTGCAGACCTGCAGCAATCCAGGCAGGCATGAGGAGGGGCTCTAAAAGTCTTGGCTTCTCTTTCCGAGGATTTTATTTGCACATGAAAATAAACAGAGCTCGAGGGGTCCTTGATGTTTTAGGATTGCATTTTGATTATTGCTTCTTTCTGAGAAGACCGGCTAGCCCCACTTCCTGGTTGACATCCACACCCATACCAGCATAGCTGGACCTGGGATCTTGGGGGCCTCGAGCATCTCAAAGTATGGCTAGACCACTTTACAATTAGCAGTTCATAAGAGAGACACCCTTTGTCCACAGAATCAAGATTGACTCCCAGGGACCAACATCTGCCACCGGCTCCCAGAGTGATCTTTCTAGAACCTGCTTCTGAGCACACCACTCTTTGTTCAAAACTCTCCTTATATCTCTCTGCCTTGGGAATCCAGATCCTCAGCATGGCTCATAAGGACTATCACAATCAGCCTCTGCCTGCTCCCTGGCCTCACTCACCCGCTGCCCCTCCCCTCTCCTCCAGCCCTGCTTTCTTCAATTTCTCCTGCAGTCAGATCCAACTGTTTGTCGTCGGTGAATGATCGATGCTGTCTTTCACCTCATCTCTATCTCGGATGCCCTTCCCGTCCTGAATAACATCCATGCCTGCTTCAGAATTAATCTCCATCCTCCCATCATCTGGGAAGCCTTCCATTAACTATCCTCAAGTTGAATTACATTCTCCTTCCCTTCCTCCCGCAGCAGCGAGATAGCAGGGTTGCTTCTTCACTCCTGGCGGCTTCCTGGATAACCTCGGCAGTGTCCCCACCTTGGATGACACCCCCTCACCCATATTTAGGAGAGCTGGCTTGTGAAGCTAGTCATGTGGAATGTCGTGCGTGGGGGGCCCAGCATGGCTCTCAGTGGCTCGGACAAATGCATTGTGCTGTTCATGGCCTGCATCCCCATGGTCCCTAGGGCTCTGGGAGCATGTGGCAATAGCTCCCGAAATCCTTGCTAAAAAGCAGAGGTGGTCTGGCCAGGATACCCACGATCCCTTAATACCCGGGATGTCTTGATGTCCTGTGCTCTTGTGCCAGCATGGGACTCCTGTGTTTAGTTGGTGCCTGGTTTCATTGGTTAAGGCTCTTTGCTGCCCACACTTCACAGTCTATATTTCTGCCTTTGAACAGCTTGATGAGAATGTTGCAAGGAATAACAGGGACTTTGAGGACATGTGGTATCATCTTCCAATGTCATGGCAAGCACTGTGGTCTTGAGCCAGTGACAGACTCGAGGGGTATCAGTGTCCTAATTGGCTAAAAGCAGAGGCAACATCCCCCATGGGCTGGCATGAGAGTCACATGAGATAACATAAATGAAAGACATAGCTCAGCCTTAATTCTGCCCAGTCTCTCTCTTCCTATTTGCAAAATGTATCAAATGCTGGCTGTATGTTGGGCTCTGTGAAGGAGGAAACAGGAAGACATAGCCTGCCCTCAAGAGCTCCCAGTCTAGTATAAGAAGTGACACGTGGACGCACAAACTGATGACCCAAAGCGGCAAATGACGAGTCCTGCAGAGAGGCACCACAAGGACTTTAGGAGAGTTTTCTGGGGGCGGGCCGCTGGAAGGCTTCTCATCCGGGGGTTGTGAATCTGGAAGGCATGGTGTGGGCTTGGAGAAGCATGAATCCTGCAGAGTACCAGGATCCCACCCCCTCGCCATGAACCAGAACTCTGCTCATGGGAGATAAAATTTTCGGCTGCCAGGACTGCGAGGTGGGGCCGGGACTGCAGGAACAGCCAGGCGCTCCTGGGGACCAGTGCATTCTCTGAGCCCTTTCTGCCAGGATCTGAGGAGGCCTGTTTACATGGGTCCCCCCTGCGGTCTCTGCTGCTTAATATGCCTTTTGAAAATGATGCTCAGTGGGACGTGTGCACATTTGTAATTACAAAGACTGGGCTGGTTTTTCACAATCTGTGCCTGCTAATTTCTCAGGCGCAGGAAGGGAAATAGCAAAAAGTCCAAAATGTTCCTTGTTGAGTGGGTTCCCTGATAGCACTCTGTAGTGCTTCCTGTTTACAAAGCACTTTTATTCCTCCCCACGAGGAAAGGCGACCTGATACTCTTAGCCCAGAGGCAGGACCGAGACTCACAGAGGAGAAGTGACTTGTCCAGGGTTGCATGGCGAGTAGGAAGGGCAGCCAGGATTGCTCTGCAGTCCCTCTGCTGGCACATCTGGTGCCCTTTCCTATTGATCTCTGGCGCAGAAAGAAGGAGGGATGAGGCAAGAAATTCCCAGAACTGAGTCTGCTTCCCCTGCGAGGTGGGCATCCTGCCATGAGAAATGGCTCATCAGGAGCCACTGGGTGGAAACCTACATTCAGGGAAAGTCTTCCCAGTAACTGAGATCCAGCTCGAGGCTTCCAGGAGCAAGCCTCACGCGGAATGAGGGCGGGCTAAAATTTCAGCCAACGCTTTGAAACCGAGCCTGCGGTTGAAGTCAGGTCAACACATTCACAGGCGTTTCGGGCCCTATCGACGTCTGGGGTGGGAAACCCACCCGAAAGCTGTTGAAATGCAGGGGCCAGTACTGGTTTTGCAGAACAGTGGCTCTTTGAGTGGAAGGTGTTCGAGAATTAAGTTTCCCCAGTGTTCCCAGGGCTCAGACTTAAAGCCAAGGCTGGGGCCGGGGCCTCCTGTGCCTGATGGAGCCACTGATAGGTCCCTGCTGGCTAAAAGTGATGACATTGGCAAGAAACTGATCTTTCTGGGGAGCAGAAACTCAAGAGCACTCAAGTGCAGAACACAAGGCAAGTGTGTTACCTGCCACAAAGCGTCAGCTATCATGCCTGAGGGAGGAGGCAAGAGGGACCACTGGTATTGGATATCAGGGGTCCCAGACCTGACTCCGAACCAAGAAACTGTGGGAGTCAGACATCTTATCTTGTCTTGTACATCCTTCTCCATATAGAATTAGGACATGCTCTGGCCAGGGTAACCCACTGGGTAATACACTTGCTCCCTCTTTCATAGACAGGAAAATTAAGACCTGTAGTGTTAGGAGACTAACCTCTGGGCGTCAGAGTGTCAGATGTGAGGCTTGGAAGCAGGTACCCAGATTCTCAATTCACTGCTCATGGGGACTGAGAAAAGAGACAAAAGTCAACACCCCCAGCTCTTTGTTATCAGGTCACAGGCCACAGCCACAGCCCACCCGCCTCTGGCTTCCTTCACAGTCCTCGTGAGCCTGCTGAGTGCCGTTTCTTGCTGTAAGCTGATGCTCGCACACGTGTCTGGCCGAAGCAATTTTCAATTGCTGGGTGATAGTTGTTAAAAAGCAAAGTCAGTTTGTGTGAAGCACCCCCTCCATGGCCTGACTGTCTTAGCTGTAGTCATCCACATGTTCCCCTGCTAGTCAATGCTTGGTTGAGTGGTGAAGACCAAGGCTATCCAATGTGAGTGTCACGTGTACACAGCCTCAGTTAATCCTGGGGAGACAGGTGTTGACTGGGCTCTAGCCTCTGCATCTAAAGGTCAAGTCCAACATGGCTGGCTACAGATACAAAAAGTGGCCCTCCTGAAGTCCGGTGGTCCATGGGTAGCTTCTTGAGTTGGCTTAGGGTGGGGATAGAGCTGCTGCGATTGCAGGGAACACCTTACTCATATCTATGCATGGGCCTTATCTACTGGGGCTTCCCAGGAGGCGCTATTGGTAAAGAACCCGCCCCAGTGCAGGAGACTTAAGAGATGGGGGTCTGATCCCTGGGTTGGGAAGATCCCATGGAGGAGGAAATGGCAGCCCTCTCCAGTATTCTCGCCTGGAGAATCCCATGGACAGAGGAACCTGGTGGGCTACAGTCCATAGGGTCGCAAAGAGTTGGACATGACTGAAGCAACTTTACATTTATCTGTTAATAAGAAGGAAGTCCTTAGTTTTCTTTAGATTTTCAACTCTGAATAGCTGGAAATTTAAGAAGCCATAAGGTAGCTATCTGAAGGCATCATCTTGGCCCTGTCTGCATCCTCCTCAGGTATCTTACAGTATCTTGGTTCCATACAGCCCAGTTTGAGCTGGAGCATCTCTCTGACTTCAAATACTGGAGTGTTGAAAGCCTTTGTCATGGCTGAGTGACCTTGGCTGCTGAAAATTCTGTGTCTTTCTTTTTTTTTTTTCTCTCTAGTAACTGTGTTCTTTCTGTAGGACAGTCACTCTCCTTTGTCCTGGGGATGAGGGTCTGCACTGGAAATATGAAGGCAGAGAGCTGCAGAAAGGAGGTTTAAACCCTCTGTGGTACAAAGAAGCCTTTCTTCTTTAGTGTAATCCGTAAAACAATCCGCCAGTGGGGAGTGCCATGACGCTTCCTGTGTAACCTATACAGACATCCCCTGGTTACCATGGCCTGTGGGAACCCAGCAGGGCACGAGGCATAGATGTGCATAAAGGTGGTGGGAGTAGCAATATGTGTCTTCTCTTCAAGGTTTTTTTCAATTAATAAAGGACTTACAATTTTAAAATAAAATAGTAATTACGGTGGAATCGTCGAAGACCAAATCTAAGAAGAACTTTAATTTTCTCAGCTGTGAAATGAGACTTGGGTGAGAATGGCCTCAGTGGCCTAGAAAGGGGACAGAACTTACCCACAGAGGTAATGCCCAAGTCCTTGACCCTTATAACCTGAGAGTTGAGCCTTGAGTACTAGATCTCATCATATTCTTGATGGGGCAGTCACCATTTGGGAATGGTGTCCTGGCATCAGTCACATAAATGAAATATGAAAACATCCCACTGTCTTCAGTACATGTCGTCATGACTTCACCATTTGGAGAGAACAGTATCCAATGCAGTTCCTTTGAGTGAATGTCCTCCCCAGCAATCAGGATTAAGGCGTTTCTTTAAAGCATTTGGTTACAAAGAACCTGTGCGTGCGTGCTCAGTCACTTCAGTCGTGCCCTACTCTTTGTGACCCTATGGACTATAGCCCGCCAGGCTCCTCTGTCCATGGAATTCTCCAGTCAAGAACTGCTATTCCCTCCTCCAGGGATTCTCCTGACTGGGGATTGAAGCCACGTCTCCTGCAGGCAGATTCATTTAACACTGCACCACCTGGGAACCTTAAAGTCACAGAGAATGAACATTTGGCAGTACCCCGAAGACCACCTAGTCATGTCTCACCACTTTGTTGCAGGTATTTCCCAGAGAAGAAAAGAGACTCAAACAGATGAACAGTGCCCATCAGATTCTGTCTTTCAGAAAGGAAAGGAGTAGAGAGGACAGTTTCCAACTATGATGGGCACGGGGGTTTGAAGGTCACACAGCTTTGAGAGTGTTATTTGTTGGTTTTTGCTGGGATGAATAAACTGATGAGTACGTAAATCTTTAGAGAGCTGGGTTTGGGGCAGGTGAGCAAGAGATACCTTTTTCCTGCCCCAGCTTCCCTTAAACTCTGCTTTAGTGAAATGAACTGCTTGGTTTGTTGACATATAGAAGAGCCCTGACCAGAACAAGGGGACTCAGGTACATGGGAGCTGGACTGTAAGACCTCTGAGAATCCTTTAACCCAGAGGTATTCTGGTTTCAGGAGTTTCCTGTTTCAGGACCTATTGGAGTGAGTGCATGAGTAACTCATGCTGGTTTCACTGAAAATGCAGGTGGTCTCTGGGAAAGGGTCTTTGGGCAGTTTGATGCTCGTAATACCGTCCATCAGCCAGCAACATCAGCATCTAGGGGCTTGGTGGCGGTGTAGAGCCTCGGCCACACCCAGACCTTCTGAATCAGAATCTGCATTTTCACAAGGTCCCCTATATGCATTAGGTTTGAGAAGCAGTGATTTAGGAAATAACCTTTAAAAAGCAATAGAGCAAGGACATAATAGAGAAAAGGCTGTGAGCAGAAACATGAGGCTCTGGTGGTAATCCTAACTTCAGAACAAACTCGCGGCGCGGCCTTGGGAAAACCACAGCCATGCTCAGAATGGCTGTTCTCTCATCTGAAAATGAGGGGGTTGGACTGGGTGATCTTTATTCTCTGGGCTCGCAGGCATCTCTGATATGAGATGGGAGGAGGGAGCCCCACTCAGCTGAAGATCAGAGAGCTTCTTGCTGTGTAAAACACTCCCTAATCAGCCTTATGTCAAGTCCCCCGCCCCCTGACTAACCGCAGTGACAAGTCCCAGGAGTGCACCTTGTCAGGCTGTGAATAAAGTTCAGGCAGCTTGGTTAATTACCCTGACACCAACTAGACTTAGCTACCCAGCAGCTCAGAAACTCATCTTAGTGATTAGAGGAATGCACACGCCGCAGCTTCAGTCACCACCACCACCTTTGCAGCCTGCAGCTTCATCTCAGGGCCTCAGATTCAGGCAGAGGATCCCCAAGGGCATCTGGGGTCCAGGTACATGTCAGGAGGATCCCCCTTGCCCGTTTCACATGGGCATGAGGCCTTTCTCCAAATGCGTCATTAGTGAAGCCTTGTAACCATCATAACAAAGAACTCGTTTCTTCCTCTTGTCCTTCTGTGTGAAACCTGCTCCGGGCTCTCCACTGCTGTCAATAAAAAGCTGTGTGGGATGCACACCTCCTCATTTTGCAGCCACAAATCCATTAATTTCTGCTTCAAACCCTCGGCCCTGACCTCAGAGGGCTACACTCTGTTCCCTGTGTGAACCATGCTATTTCTTCTATTTACTCACATTTCTTCTGCCCCAAACACTTTTCTCTGCTCTTGACCATAGTCCTTACTCAGTCTTCAGTTTTAGTGTCTCTGCCATCACTCCTAGAAAGACATTATGTCTATATCACATCCCCTTTGTCTAGGTTGGATGCCTACATTTCTATAGAGCCCTGTGCTACATCAACTATTTTAAGAGTTTCTCTAGAAAAGAGTGAGCTCTGGGTTGTCAAAGACCATGCCTGACTTACTTAAGCTCTGTGAGGATAGGAAATGTTTTCCATGTCCTTGACAGCTGTGCTCAGAGTGCCTTGTACAGTGCCTGCCCCATAGGAGATGCTCAATACATATCTTTTGAGTGAGTGAATGAATGAAGAAATGAAATCTGCATGCTAAACACAGAGTCGAGTGTGTGATAAACAGTTACTGTTGTTTCAAGTGGATGAGAGGACGAAGGGAGATTTTTCTATTTTGGCATCAAGTCTGGACAGGAAAAGCTTATTAGGGTGGATTGCTTGACAGACTGAAGCACAAAGGTGTCCACAATCTGGCTGGCTCTAAAGAGATCTGTCCTGATACTGGACAGGCAGGTAAGACTTGTTTCCTGACGGTGGGACCTAGGGTGAGAGATTCAGGGAAGGTATTTCCGTTACAGGATTACTGTGAATGAATGACCATAGGAAAGTGTGAGGTTCCAGTCCTTCAGCCCAGAGCACACGTCCCCTCTCTCCCGCAGGCTCTCTGAGGGCCTGGAGGGCTTGTCTCAACCTTTCATGTGGGCCAAGAGGCAAAGGCAAAGAAGGGATTTCTCCAGGAAGGCCCTTTAAAGAGGAGAAAACATTCCTAGAGCCGACATTGCAGATACTGGGAGCCACATCTTTAGGTGGGGGCTTTAAGCCCAGGGCTTTCCTAACCATTATGTTTTGATAAAGGCTTGGGACTTTTATTTTTCTATAAAGCAAAGCTTATTTTTAAATATCTATTTCTTTACATGTGATGGCAGCAGTGGGATAAAAGTCCAATGTCCACAAGAATTTGGGGAAAAGAATTGGAGCCTTTCTGGAAGACTCTCCTCTTTTCCATGTTGGTTCGGGTTGCTCAGATTTTCCCTTGAGGAATGGAGCTGGAGAGGAAAGAGTGTATTTTATTTACTTTGTAAAAGGAAATTTCTCTCTCCCTCTTCCCTTCTTTTTCCCTAGCAATCCCTCAGCCTAACAAAGTAGCTTCCCAGGCAGATTTCTTCTGCCGTGACCAGGGGCACAGAACGCAGGAGGCAGGATACAATAATGCTTAAGAATCCAGGTTTGAAAGTCAAATGCATCTGGGCTTAACCCCGGTCTTGCCATTATGAGCTATTTGACCTCCATTCAAATGGCTTAGTATCTCTGAGGCTCCATTTTCTCATCTGTACAATGGAGATAATACTAGTGTTAATCATTTGGCAGTTTTATGAAATAGTGAGATCAGTACAAGCAAGTATATATTATGAAAGCACAAACTCCGTCCACAATGCCAAAATTAGGAAGTTCTGAGAACTAAGTGTATTTTTCATAACTCATTTGGCAGTAAAATTTGATCTTACTTGAACTCACTTGGCAATTGAAATCTAACTTGAACTTATGTAAAACTATTCAGAGTTGTTACTGTGAGACTATTTGTGTGTTTGCTGCAGAAATATTGATGGGTTTGATCACAGGGTAATACCTCGGTATCCACTGGGTATGTTAGGTAAAATAAGCTATATGCTATATGTACCCTATTACCTTTCTAAAATCTATAATGATTTGATTTCCAAAATGCATATGGCTCTAAAGATTTCACACAAAGGATTGTGGACTTGTAGAGGATCTGGCTGTGTTGACTGCTCAGTACTTGAGAGCCATCATCAGTTCTGCTTCAAGGATTTGCCCAAGGACATACAGAGACTTGTTTGCATGTGACACTGTCCTTAGGTATTATTTATTCCATAACTATAACCTTGACCGAAAAAAATCTCTTTGACTATTCAACTTGAACTTCCTCAAACGAAATCTGTTTCTTTAGATATTTCAAGCTCTTTGGTCCTTGAGAGACCACTTGTAAAGATGAAAATTGAAAATGCGTTGATTGAATATTGAGAGTGAGAGGTACTCATAAACCAGAACCAGAGAAGGAAGGGGCAAGACAGGGAATCGTGGAGATGAAAATGTGACCCAGTGAGCAACAGTACTGGTTCTGTGCTCAGGGCCAGCCCAGGAAATTAAATATTAATGGAACTTTGACACATGGGAGGTTTGAAATATATAGAAAAGGATGAGGAAGCAGCAAAATTCCCAACATCTTCCTATTTCTTTATTAAAAGATTCTGGGAGGGGTTTATAATAAAAGATACAAATCTAATCTAATTAACATAAGGTTAAGCTAGCAAATGTTATATACATGAAGCAAGAGGTAGGGATAAGTTATAGGAGATTGCTACAGTGAAGTCAGAAATCTAGCTCTGAATTTCCTGGCAGCCAAGGGAAAAAGGAAAACATGATGGTTACTTATTCTCATAAGCATGTGTTTTGGGTATCCGTTGCTGCATAACAAGCTGCCTCAAAGCTTAGTGGCCTAAAACCATCCTCTTACTTTGCTTAAGATTTTAGGGATTAGAAGTTTGGGGAGAGTCTAGCTGGACAGTTTATCTCTGAGACACACAGCATCCGGTGGGGGTGGCTGGAACTGTAGGACTGACTTCTAAGAATGACTTCTTTAGTCCTGTGCTGGTGCATCATGGCTCCTTGGCCTTTCTCTCCATGCATGTCATCCTCCAGGGCCTCTCACTCTGGAGTTTGGGCTTCTCATTGCATGATGGTCTGGGAGTAGTTACACTTTTAACATGGGAACTGGTTTCTCCAAGATAGGAAGAGGAAGCTACAAGACCAGTTAAGGGGCTATGCCCAGAACTGGTACAGCATCACTTTCACCAGATTCTCTTGGTCAGAGCAGTCAGAGGACCTGCCCAGATCCAAGAAGTAGCCTCTACTTCCTGACTGAGTTAGAGGACCAGGACGTGTTGCCGAAGAGCACGTGGCGTAGGAGATATTTTTGTGAGCATCTTTGGAAAAATAATCTGCCACAGCAGGATAAAAGAAAGCGTATACATTTGTCAGGAGGAATGACATTTTTCTAGCACTGAACTTGCAAGATGATTTATGTGGCATCTCTTCTAAGAGAACAGTCATTGCACACTGACTGAAACAGACAATGTCATCAAGAGCCAGTTTGAAGAAGACACACAAACAGCTCAGGATTTTATATACTTAGAAAGCTGAAAACCTGGTTTCCAGGGGCTCTGATCCCTGTAATTAGTGACAGTCCTTGGGACAAAATGTTACCTCTCAACTGACTGAAGACCATATAATACATGTGCTGTGAGAACCACCTGGCCACGTGCCTGGTCCTTGTCTTCCTGGCATCCATCTCTCAGGAAAGGCAGCATGTATTACAGAGTGTAGGTGTGGACCTGATCTTTTCAGATGTGGGCACAGAGAGCTGCCTACATCAGACTTGTGTGAAACATGAGGTGTCTAGACACCTAGACACAGGTGTTTGTTAAAAATCCAGATGCTTGGCGCTGTTGTTCCCTGCAGAGACCCAAGGAGCTCCGCTTTGAAATACTCTCCAGGTGATTCTGAGCGTACTGATGCTCAGAGCTCCAAGTGGGGCAGAGCAACGCCACTCAGCGCTAACAGCAACACCAACAGTCAACACCAATTGAGGACTTCCTCTCACTCAGGGACTATTCTGGGCGTTTTACACATTACATTAGTAAGTCTTCCCAACAGCAATTTTCTTCCATTTTTCAGATACAGAAACTGGAGACTTAGGTTCCAGAATCTGTCCAGGGTCACACAGTTTCTAAGTGTCTGATGCCAGGACTCACCCCGAGGGTCTGGTCCAAAGCCCTTGTTGACGTGAGTCCAGGTGACCAGAGAGGACTTCAAAGACCCTCTGTCCAGTGCCAGGACGCTACCAACCCCCTGGGGCATGAGAAGATCACCTTCTCCTAGCTGCATGTCCCAGTAAGTCTAAAGCAAATTCAGAAAAAAACGCAGCACAGTGAGTTTTGTTAACGTGCTGTCTTTGGAATATAGCAGGTAAGAGAAAAGACGCTGGTCTCATTTTGGTGTTGATATCTGCTAGGCACGTGACCCACCAGGCCAGAGTTTCCACTTCGCATAGCCACAGTTGCCTGGTCTATGAAAGGGAGACTGCCTCGGGCCAACTCTAGATCTTCTTCCAGCTCAAAATTTGTCCCTAGTCCAGGATAATGTGATATGACAGCACTGTTCCTCACGTACTGCTTGTGGATTCACTGATTCAATGATTGTTTCGTTCATTCAGTTCATCCAGCAAATAGCTTCTCTGTGTCAGCTATTGCACCCCATTCTGAGAAGTAAATGTTTAAAGTACCCACTTAATAACTTGAAAGCTGATTTGACCAATTTCATTTCACTGCACAGCCTCCCAAAAGATTTCTGAGTTAGCACACACCCCCACTGGACCCAATGCATATGCCCACAGAACCACCGCATTGTCTGAAAGGAAACCCAGAAGTCAATCACCCCAGCACTTTCTAATTCAAATCATAGTCAAAGGCTTTCTGCCCTGGGGCAAACCCTCTACCTTCAGACCTGCTTTGATCCTTTAGCCCAGGCTGCTTTCATTTCACAGTTGCAGTAACAGAGGTTAAACACAGATGACAACTCTTTCTAGAGAGTGGGGTCCTTTGCCCCCAAGATGCACTGTGGTGAGACACAGAGGAGGCTTGTCAGAGGAGGGCAAGGTGAAGCTCTGGAGACTGAGGAACCCTGTAGTCTAACAGTATTGGCAGATTTTCTCCAACAAAGTGCAGGAGCCCAGTATTTACAGTGCACGGCAGGGCCATGCCTTCACTGTGGGACTGGGACCTATGAAGCTCCAATCCCATCATCCTACAGGTGAGGACCTCCTGGAGAAGGAAATTGCACCCCATTCCAGTATTCTTGCCTTAGGGAATCCCATGGACAGAGGAGCTTGGCAGACTACAATCTATGAGGTCACAAAGAGTCAGACATGACTGAGCGACTGGGCAACATACACGCAGGAGGGAACACTCAAGGACCAAGAAAGGGGAGCTGGTTTCCACTGCAAGCTCCTGGGCTGAAGGGAACATGAGTGGTGGAGGTACAGCAAAGGTAAAGCAAAATAAAATTCAGTAAAATAAAACATAGTGCTGCATTCCCAGAGGAGCAGTTCTTTGAAGGACACCTGGGACCTAAGAAGCCTGCTCCACCTGGCCTGTTCATTGCCCCTGAGGTCATTCCTCCAGACAAGGGTCTGCCCACTGGGCCACCCTCCCTCGACCACCCAACTCCCCCACTTCCGCAGCAACTTCCCTCTTTCCCCAAATTGCCAAATAGAGAAGCCCCACCTTCACCCAGCCCTCTGTCAGTGGACTGTCCAGGAGCTGCAGACATGCTCCTGGGGGTCCCTAGGTGGATGGCTTTGAGTTTTTACCAGCAGAAGAGAAGGCAGCCGAGCCCAGATGGGAGATCACTCACCCATCTGCAAGCCCTGTGCCCTGGCAGCTTCCTCCCCAGAATCAGGTCTTCTGGGGAGTGCTTAGCAAATGACTCAGCTTCCGGTCCAAAGCCTACAGTGCTTGGCCCAGGGAGATGTTTTCAGCATAGAATGCTCAAGGCAGACATCTCTGTAAGTGTGGGTGAGAGTGGGTGAGGGCAGACTTCTCTACTCATCAGAATTCAGATGTGGGCCCCTCCTCTGTCCCCTGAGTGACTTTACATGTTCTCAGACAGCTTTCCAAATGCCTCCTTCCTTGCACTTGGGGGTAGGAGGGAGCTGTGTGGAGACTATATGTAGAATTTGTTGGGATCAGGCAGAACGAGGCAAGACACCCTCTTCTGATTCAAGACATGTGAGAACGTTCTTTTGACAGGAGCAGCTCCCAGTAATAGTAACAGCTCCCGGGCCTTCAACAGGTCCCAGCTCAGAACCTTCAGCACCCTGCCAAGCTCAGCAGCATCCCTAGGCGGGAGGGGGCAGAGAGTGGGGAGGCAGAGGGGATGGGGGCTAAAGACAGACACGGAGAGGGGGAAGTCAGGAGGTGCAGAGAGCAGACACAGGAGCATGAGACAGACATGGATAGTGAGACGGAGGGAACACAGGAAGTCAGGTGGGGTGTGGACGGAGAGAGATGGAGATGGACATGCCAAACGCTTTGTCCTCTATCGCTCTCACCCTCCCTTCGGCCCTTCCCATGTCCTGCATACAGCTCTCCTGCTTGGAAGCCTAGCCACTGGCCTAGCTGGGGTGAAGAGAGGGAGGTGCCTTATGGCAGGCCACCAGCCACAGTAAATTCCTGTACCTCTGGAACCTACAGAGGTTTTGGGCCCAGGATCCCTCGGTCTGTTGCTCTGGGAAGTTGCCTCCTTCCTGATGTCAAGATCTGGGGGCTCTGGGTGGTGCTGTTTATTTCAAAAATAATATTTCTTTAAAAATAAGATATTGCTTTCCTCTTTGAAAAATAACCTTTCCCCACCCTCATTGCTTCATTACAAAAGAAAACAATGCAAGCTTGTCATATATTGCTGGGAAACTATGAAAAGATACAAGAAAATATAAAACATGCATTGTAATCCCATCACCTAATGATAATCACCACTAGTGGCTGAATGCTTTCCTCTGAGTCTTTTGTCAATATATAGACGTATATAATTGGCAGCAATATTCTACAATATTAAATTCTTTATTAACTATTATTTGGCATCACCATTTTGTTAAAGTATATGTTCTAATATATGGATCAAATTTGGTTCTTGAGATAATCTATAAATGAAGATTTAGGTTCCATCTAACTACTACTATATATAACACTTTAAGAAACATCTTTCCACCTACGTATTTGCCTGAGTTTCTGATTATTTTCTTTCAGTTTAGTTCAGTTCAGTCACTCAGTTGTGTCCGACTCTTTGCGACCCCATGGACTGCAGCATGCCAGGCCTCCCTGTTTATCACCAACTCCTGGAGTTTACCCAAACTCATGACCATTGAGTTGGTGATGCCAACCAACCATCTCATCTTCTGTTGTCCCCTTCTCCTTCTGCCCTCAATCTTTCCCAGCATCAGGGTCTTTTCAAATGACTCAGTTCTTCACATCAGGTGGCCAAAGTATTGGAGTTTCAGCTTCAACATCAGTCCTTCCAATGAACACTCAGGATTGATATCTTTTAGGATGGACTGGTTGGATCTCCTTGCAGTCCAAGGGACTCTCAAGAGTCTTCTCCAACACCACAGTTCAAAAGCACCAATTCTTTGGCACTCAGCTTTCTTTACAGTCCAACTCTCACATCCATACATGACTACAGGAAAAACCATAGCCTTGACTAGATGGACCTTTGTTGGCAAAGTAATGTCTCTGCTTTTTAATATGCTGTCTAGGTTGGTCATAACTTTCCTTCCAAGGAGTAAGTATCTTTTAATTTCATGGCTGGAGTCACCATCTACAGAGATTTTGAAGCCCCCCAAAATAAAGTCAGCCACTGTTTCCAATGTTTCCCTATCTATTTCCCATGAAGTGATGGGACTGGATGCCATGATCTTAGTTTTCTGAATGTTGAGCTTTAGGCCAACTTTTTCACTCTCCTCTTCAACTTCATCAAGAGGCTTTTAGGTTCTTCTTCACTTTCTGCCATAAGGGAGGTGTCATCTGCATATCTGAGGTTATTGACTTTTCCCCCGGCAATCTTGATTCCAGCTGTGCTTCATTCAGCCCAGTGTTTCTCATGATGTACTCTGCATATAAGTTAAATAAGCAGGGTGACAATACACAGCCTTGACGTACTCCTTTTCCTATTTGGAACCAGTCTGTTGTTCGTGTCTGGTTCTAACTGTTGCTTCCTGACCTGCATATAGGTTTCTCAAGAGGCAGATCAGGTGGTCTGGTATTCCCATCTCTTTCAGAATTTTCCACAGTTTATTGTGATCCACACAGTCAAAGGCTTTGGCATAGTCAATAAAGCAGAAATAGATGTTTTTCTGGAACTCTCTTGCTTTTTTGATGATCCAGTGGATGTTGGCAATTTGATCTCTGCCTTTTTTAAAGCGAGCTTGAACATTTGGAAGTTCATGGTTCACGTATTGCTGAAGCCTGGCTTTTGAGCATTACTTTACTAGCGTGTGAGACGAATGCAATTGTGCAGTAGTTTGAGCATTCTTTGGCATTGACTTTCTTTGGGATTGGAATGAAAACTGACCTTTTCCAGTCCTGTGGCCACTGCTGAGTTTTCCAAATTTGCTGGCATATTGAGTGTAGCACTTTCACACCACCATCTTTTAGGATTTGAAATAGCTCAACTGGAATTCCATTACCTCCACTAGCTTTATTCGTAGTGATGCTTCCTAAGGCCCACTTGACTTTGCATTCCAGGATGTTTGGCTCTAGGTGAGTGATCACACCACTGTGATTATGTGGGTCATGGAGATTTTTTTTGTATAGTTCTTCTGCATATTCTTACTGCCTCTTCTTAATATCTTCTGCTTCTGTTAGGTCCATACCATTTCTGTCCTTTATAGAGCCCATCTTTGCATGAAATGTTCCCTTGGTATCTCTAATTTTCTTGAAGAGATCTCTGGTCTTTCCCATTCTGTTGGTTTCCTCTATTTCTCTTCATTGATCGCTGAGGAAGGCTTTCTTATCTCTCCTTGCTGTTCTTTGGAACTCTACATTCAAATGGGTATATTGTTCCTTTTCTACTTTGCTTTTTACTTCTCTTCTTTTCACAGCTATTTGTAAGGCCTCTTCAGACAGCCATTTTGCTTTTTTGCATTTCTTTTTCTTGGGCATGATCTTGATCCCCGTCTCCTTTACAATGTCACGAACCTCCATCCATAGTTCATCAGGCACTTCATCAGATCTAGACCCTTAAATCTATTTCTCACTTCCACTGTATAATTGTAAGGGATTTGATTTAGGTCATATGTGAATGGTCTAGTGGTTTTCCCTGCTTTCTTCAATTCAAATCTGAATTTGGCAATCTTTAGGAGACTAACTGAGTCAAAGGCCTTGAATGCATATATAGGAGACAATATAAAGTAAATAAGTAAATACATAGATGAATAAATATATTTGTCTATCTATCTCCAAATTGCCCCCCAAGAAGACTGTACAATTGTACTTCTAGCACAGTGTAGACTCGGATGCTGATCACAAGGCATCCTTTGATAGTTGATAGTCTTTGTGGTTTGTAAGTTCCCATAGGTGGAAGACAAGTCTAATTATCTCCTTTTTCTCAGGAAGAAACAGGCTCAAAGAGGTTGAGTGACTTGCCCAAGACCTTAAAGTTAATCTCACTTCACTCCTGGCTCCCCATACTAATCATAGCATCAGCACCCAGGATCTAGCTTGGATCTCCCTAGAACCACCTGTCCAGTGTGGTAGCCACTAGCTATATATATGGATATTTACATTTTCTAAAATAAAACAATCAGCACCTCAGTCAGTTTATTTCAAGTGCTTCAGATCTGTGGGTATTTATCATATTGGACATCAGGGCATAGAGCATTTCTATCACTACAGAAGGTTCCATTGGACAATGTTGCTCAAGAGTGCCAGTGTCCCCACCTCTGGTGTGGACCTCCCCACTCCCCATTCCCACAGCTCTTGCTCATCCTGTACACAGAGGTTGAATCAAATCTCCTGGAGACTCAAATTTATCACATTAGTCTAAAACCTTTCCTGATTCTCTCTTACCTATTATCTGCACATAAAGAATAAGCAGAAATCTAAAACCATGTTTTCTCTTTATCTGCACCCAATTTCTCTTCAATTATTACATGACATCTCTGGATTGAGGCCCTATAGATTTGGAGGTGAGCAAACTTTACCCTTAATGAGTCTATGGTTTGATGGGTTAAATAATATACAGTCCCTGCCCACTTGCCCTGCTTTTATTTTCTTTATGGTACTGACCACTACCAGTATTTCATTGTTATAAACAGTTACCTTTCTAGAATGTAAGCCTCACAAGAGCAGTGGCTTTCTTTGTTTTGTTGACTTCTGTATCCACAAAAGACTGCTAGCACTTAGCAGTTGAATAACAAATATTTATGGTTGAATGTAGTTATTTAACTATATTCTGTGATATTGTACTTCCAGTTCTTTCTGATGAGCTAGAAAAATTAAAAATGAAGCAATCCTTAACCACAGCTAGGGTTGAAAGAAATGAAATGAGCAATTTTCTGCAACTCTTCTGTGGTATTGATTTTTGGAAAGTTTTTGATAACCGTGAACTTTTGGTTTAAGTTGTCAGAGTTCTTTCCTGGTTACTTGTTCACTTTTGACTCTAGCAGCAGCAGGAGGGCAAGGAACTAGTGAAGAAACGGTACTGGCAAAATTCGTGATGGGTTTTTAGGTCCCCAAATGTGCCATAGAAAATTCCCTTACCTTTGTCCTGTTTTTCTTCGTTTTTACCTTTATTCAAAGTCTTCCCTGCATATAGAAAGCTTTTTCATTTCCTTTTTAAAAAAGCAACTGGAGGTCCCTATCTTTTAATAGAAAGATATTATCCCTTTATGTTTAGTATAGCAACATTCTCACATAGTTTTATTCCTTCAGTTGGCTTTTATATTTACTACTTATTTTGTTTCTTTTCTTAAGTTTTTTTTTTTTTTAGTTTTCATTATTCTTCATTCTTCTTATCCCTTTGTAATTTTGACTCAATTTTTCTGTCCTACTAATGCTTTCCTTTTGTTTCCTCATACTTATAATTAAATACTCACTTCTCTATTCTGTGAAAACAAAATGACAACTATTTTCCCTGCTGCTTTTCTCTTCACTCCAATATTTTTTGGCCTTTAAAACTCTTTTAATTCCCTACTCTTCCTACAGATGAGAGCTTCAGAACCCTTTTCCTTGTACCTTCTTTTCCTTTGCCTTGCCTCAAGTCCTAGTTTCTCCCAAGACGGTTTTATTGTAATTAGTTCCAGATCATTATTAGGTTTTCCTCTAATATTGTGTCATTTATGTTTCAAGGTCTTTATTTAGCACTTTCATTACACATTCCACAAAACTCTATAATTATCCATTTAAATTTAACTGTGTATAGGTTAATTACTCACTGCTGTTTCTCTCTCTTTCTCTCTTTTGCAGTCTTCTACAACCTCTGTTTTGATTCATTTTCATGGTTTGAATCTTTCCCTAATTGTTGTCCTTAGATGATGTGGTTTTAAAATAAGTCTGTGGGGTGGAGCTTCATTCCCTCCCTTTGTGTAGGGCTGGACTTTCTTCTAATGAGTAGAATGTAAAAAGTGACACTGTGTGGCTCCTGAGATGAGGCCACAAAAAGCACAGTGGCTTCCTTCTTGCTGTCTGTTTTGGACTACTAGCTTGGAAGAAACCAGGTGCCATATTTTGAGGACTCTCAAGCAGTCCTATGGTGACATGGTGAGTAGTGACTGCGTGGTGATAAATGGAGTTTTCTTGCCATAAGTCATATTGGAAGCATGCCCCCCATCAGCCCAGTAAAGTCTTCAGATGACTGCAGCTGCCAAATTGCAGACTGCATGTAGAGACACTCAGGGGAATTGTCTTCATTTTCCCATTATCTCCTTAGCCACAGAAATGGTGAGGTCCCAGCCCACCCGTTCAGCCCACCTATTCAGGTGGCCAGGAAGAGCAGCATATAGTCTTAGAAACACTAGAGCTGGCTTAAGACATTCTGACATCTCCAAAGGTTGGGGTTTTCCTCAGGACCTGCTATTGCTCTGATCTCCTCCTCAGTGCTCTTAGCTGCTGAGACCCAAACTCTTGCCTGGACCAGAGAGGAAATGAAATTCTATGCTCATTGTCAGACGTTGAGAATGTGCTCCCAATGTGCAGATCCTGCTGCTTCCTGACCCCAGCACTCACTACCTCTGGAGAAGGAGTTGTGGTTGGATTAGGTGGGAAGGGAAGCCACTTCCTTCTCAGAATACCATCTGCCTCTTGACTTAGCTCCTTGATCTCTGGTGAGAGATGATTCCCCACCCTCCAAATGCTCCTTGTCTCTGGCTGCAGCCTACCTTGACATGGATTATCTGGGCCTTGGGCAGCCTCCTCCACCACACTGTATTCTCCCCAGCGCCTGGTATAGCATAAATCTTCCTTAGAGACTTGGGAAACAGAGCTCATCCTTTCTTACTGGTGTTTTGAGTAAAACAGGCCTTCCTCTTTCATAGAGAATGTATTTGTGTGCTAAACTTGGATCCTGAAGGATCCTTTGCACTTGGAGTAAATGGAAGTTTAGATGGAGTTGTACCTAAACATCTCTACTCTCTTGCCTGCATTCCCCTCAAGTCAGAGTATTTGCTTCAGAGATTTGCAGAAGGTATAAGTGTGATCCGCTGGGCTGGAGAAGAGGGGTAGAGTCTTTTTCTTGTGTAATCCATGTTGATTCTGATCCACTTCTAGGAGTCTGGAAGACCATCTTAGTAGGCCCCAAACAGTCTGCTTGGACTCTAGGCCTCCCACAGAAGGCTTCCAAGGCCTCCCCTGTTGGGGCTGGTGAGCAACAGTCCGGGTCAGTGTTTTTCCAAGGGTGTTCTGGTGAGCACTGTTACCATGAACTACGTGGTGCAAAGAAAACATCAAGGTCAAATATGTTTAGACAACTTGCCCAGCTCTGTCAGCGTACATTCAGATGCTACATAAACAAACACAAAGCAGAAAGCCAGCAAAGAAACCTTTTAAAATCTATTGAGACTAAATTTCTCAGACGTACTTGACTATGGGTCTCCTGCCCCCTTTTACCATATAATACTAATCAGCAACCTATGGGAGGATTTCCTGTGAATAACTCTTCAGAAAGGACTAGGATCCAGAGCTGCCAGTGACCTTGGGGCTCGCAAGTTCAGTTTCCCTTTGATTCTAAAGCAGCATAGCCTAAAGCAGCAGCTCTTAGAGTGTGGCCCCCAGACCAGCATCATCTGGGAATTTTTTGGAATCGCAAATTCTCAGTTCCTACGTAGCCCTGTGAAGAGTTAGAAACCTGGGGTTGGCATTCAACATTGTATTTTAACAACCCCTCTTCCGCAGGTGATTCTAATGCACAAGTGTGTTTGAGAACCACTGACCTATTGGGTAAGAAACAAACTCAAGCCATATTCCCTGGATTTAAATTCCACCTCTGCTACGGCACCTTGGTGGCCTTGATACATTTCATACTCTCTCTCTCTGTGAAATAGAACCTATTTCACAAGGCTGTCATAAGCGTTAAGTGAATTTTTTAAAATTTATTTTTTAATTGGAGGAAAATCGCTTTACAGTGTTGTGTTGGTTTCTGCCATACAACTATGTGAATCACTCATGATTATATATACATATTCCCTCCATCTTGAGCCTCCCTCCCTTCCCCCAATCCCATCTCTCTAGGTCATCACAGAGTGCCACGCTGGGCTCTCTGTGTTAGGTAATGACTTCCCACTGTCTGTCTGTTTTACACGTGAGGGTGTATATATGTTAATGCTGCTTTCTCAATTTGTCACACCCTCTCCTTCCCCCCACATTAAGTGAATTTAAATATATAAAGCTCTTGGAACAGTAACACAATGTGTTAGTTGTCAGTGAGTGTTTGCTATTATTACCATTACTGAGTAGTTTCTCTGAATTTCCACTGAAAGGGCAAAGTAGGGTCACACAGTTGGCAGGGGTGGGTGTGAGTTGGTGTCACAAAATTTTGCCATCATGACCTTATAGAACACAAGACGTTCCCGTGGGAGGAGATGTTTTGCACTGTGTCATTCCCGGAAACATCATTTCATTACTGTTCATAGTGATTAATTAAGAACCACCAGTCTTGTGAAGTGAGGAGCTCAGAGGAAGTAGAATCGTTCCAGCTGGATTTTCTGCCTTGACTTTAGGTAGTGAATGAAATCTCAGCTTCATCGTCAGCAAATGCCCTCTGATTCTGCAGACTGGGCCTCCTCTGACCCTTGCAGCAATAATTTCTCGTTCTGTTTCTGTCACAACAATGACGCAGGAGCTTCAGCAACATTGCCCTGTGGCAGAGCTGGGATTCGAACCCGAGGGCTAGTGCTCCTAGCACATCGTTAGCATGTGTTCCATTTGGAGGGCCTTTAGAGAGCACCAAGTCCAACCCCCTTAATTTACAGAAAGGGAGACTGCCGGCCTGGGGCCCTGGGGCTGACTTAAGATTGTCCAGCATTGGCGTGACTGAGCTATAGCTAGAAGCTGAGTCTCCTCTAAAGTCAGTGCCCCTTACTGATGAGGCTGGCCTCCAGCCTGTCTCTCTCTGGGGCTAAATGCAGCACTGGGGTCAGAACTCAAGGGTCTTTCTCTGTTCTTTTCTGAGCATAACGCTGCCATGAGCCAGGTGGACCCATCGTCCGTGGTGTGGTGGGGTGGTTGTGCTGCCAGACATGCCCCGTCCTACCCAGAGGTCCCATCTGAGGCTCTGGGAAAGCCAAACAAAGGTAACTAGAATGTGTCGCAGGGGGCCCATTAGCTTCCTGGAGCCTCCCGGAGCATTCCCAGGAGGAATCTTTGCTGGGAGTGTGTGATCAGCGGCAGACACCGTCACAGGCAGCTGCTGGCATATTAATATTCCAGACAAATGGCTTTTGGCTCAGGCAAAAGATCCTGCTTGGGAGCAGGTTTCTCTTTGAAGCTCCTAAGAGGGGCAGCTTGCAGAAAAAGACAGTTTTGCAACACGGTTCCATTGGAAACCCTCTGCTCCAATCCATCTTGCTTGGTTTATTTTGTCGCGCTCTCTCTCCCACTCCATAAGTAGGCTCGGCTGTTCTTGCCCTCAGCGAGGAACTATCCATGCTTAGCTGGGACACCAAAGCAGCCGTGCTGGCTCGAGGCAGGAGAAGCAGCCCATCGCTGCTCTGGGTGCGAATCTTAGCTCTGCCTCTTCACAGCTGTGTGACCTTGGACAGAGCACTCCACCTTGCTGAGCCTCAGTTTTCTGGGCTATAAAATGGGAGTATACTACCTTTCCCACATGGTGGTTGAGGATTAAATACAACCACGTGTATAAGTGCTTAACACAGTGCCTGAGGACAGTTGAAGACCGATGCCATTAATACCGAGTGGGAGGCTCAGAACAAGCAGAGACACTGGAGAGTTCTGAGCAGCGCCGGCAACGTTAATTTCTCCCAGCAACCCCTCCTTTTCAGGCTAGGGGAATGGGAACTATGTCCAGATATTTCCACCTTAAAGAAACTCTAGCCTATGGCCCTTCAAACCCAAATTTTATAGGTGGGAAAACTGAGGCTCAGAGAGGGGAAGGAACTTGCTGAACTTTACACAGCAGATTAGATGCTGGAGTGGAGCAAAGCCTTGTTTTTTCCCCCATCTTCCTGAGTACCTAAGATGCATTCCCATGAGCCACACCACTCAGGGCCTTGCTATCTTTGCCTCAAATCCTTTGCCTCAGAAGGGGCATGTTTGGCATTGCATGTCCACCCCCAGTGGACCAAGCCAGGTTCAACTGGCAGAGGGGCTGTGTGGTGTTACCTGGTGGGTAGGTCTACATGGAGGTCTAGGCATCTGAGTGGCTCCCAGGCTCCCCTGTATGTTCTGTAAGTGAACAGGCTGGAGGCCTCTTGACCTGGGGGAATGCACCCCTGGGAGGGACATTGGTTGTTGACCCCTGGGTGACCTTGTCTGAGTCTCAGTTTCCTTATCTGCATAATGGAGAACAACTCTCCTTTTTTCAGGGATTAGGGTTAGGATACTAGGGGCCACGCTGAGAATACAGCAGTATGCCTACCCCAGCCCTGACTGTAGGGACTGCTCAGGAAGTCTCAGTGCAACCCCCAGAGCAGTGTGGCTGGGCACAGGCTCATCCAGGGAAGGACACTACCGCGTCATCCGTGGAGAGCAGAGACCAGCCTGAAGTGCACATCCAGGCTGTGGTTGGGAGCCCCGTGGCAGGCAGTGGCCTGAGAGCCACACCCACCACCATGCTGCGGTGTGACAACCAGTCCCAGTCACTCTGCTGGCTCCCACCTGCAGTGGAGGAGGGACGGGCTGCCTGGCTGTTTGAGAGGATGCTTCCCAATGTGGTGTCTGGCTTCTGGGCCACGGACTCACTCAAGGCTTGGTGCCAGTCCAGGGTTTGAGTCAGGAAGTCCCACACCCTCCATGCCATAACTGTCTTCTTGACCAGGAGAGGATTATGTTCACAAGTCCCTCAGGAGGATGTGAACTTGTCAGGCGTTGGGAAATGCCAAAGCCATTTTCAGTGGTAAGAAAGAAGATGATGGTTATACAGGAAGAGAGAAGAAGAGAGCCACATTGCCCCAAGTTCAAGAAAATGAGCATTGTAAAACCCGAACCCTGAACTCTTCTACAAGCGCGACCAGTCCATTCCCTAACAATACTTCTCCTCCGCTCACTTTCCCCCTTACCCTCAAACACATTCACGGTTCAGCCACTGTCCTCCAGTCTGGGGCCAGTTCAGTGCCTCACGCACTGTGGTACCACCGCTCCCTGGCCATCAGGGGCCATGATGTAGCCGAAGGACCGCTCACTGTTTGCTGGGTGCAGCTCAAATGGCATGTCCTGGTTCCTGGGTGCAGAAGGTTGATGCCTTGTTTCTGTGAGACCTGCAGGAAATACTAAGGGGCTGGAGTATTAACCACAGTCTAAGCCTCCTGGAATTGTCAGGGAGGATGGAGCCTCCAAAGGACCAAAGTGAAGTCAGCCGAGAGCCTGTGCTATGCCATCTTGCGTGATTTCATTCATGAGGTCATATTCCTCTGCTGCTGAGTTTGCTAAACCTCCTTCAATTCTGAGAGTGTGTGATCTTCAGGCATTCTGTCTCCACATCATTCCCATGCTCACCACCATTTGGAGCATCCTTGGGAAGCAGACATGAGCGCTCTTTGCACACATTTTATGATGGAAGACCACTATCTCTCATGACCGCCATCCCCTCTCCCCACAGCTCTGACCTTGTTAGAAAGTGTTCCTCATGTGAACTACAAACTCTGCCTCCCTGGGGTTGCACCCACTCTCCTCACCTCGTAGACCACCCCTTAAAGGGCACCTTGGAGGTGAAGGGTTTCCTGCCGTCCGAGTCCTCGTGAGAAACTGACGACAGCGGATGTGAGAGACGCCACCTTCCTCACACATCCCTGGGGTCCATAGAGCAAACTGCTGTTCACTCTTTTCCATGGGTATTTCCCATCTCTTGGGGAAGGAAGGAAGGTCTGGTGTTATTGATTAAAAGTACAGAGTGGAGAACTGACTGTCAAAAACCCACATGAGTGAGTAGTTGAGGAGGCTGAGCTGAGATGTGAGTGAGCACCCTCTGGTCCAAGGCTCTCTGATGCTGTGTAGGGATCAGGGGTCAGATGTAGGGGCTTCTGGGATGATCCACGTCCCCACATGGAACTTTTTCCCATCCCACCTTTTCCAAACAACACTCAGCCTCCACCCTGTATGACCTTTGGATGAGGGGACATTTTATTTCTCAGAATAGGGCCAGACAGGCTGCTGGCTTTCCTCCAGCAATTCTTGGGGCTGCTTCAAGAAGAAATGTCTGGAAATGTGTGGAGTTTGTGAGCAAATGGCTTCATGGAAGCGCCTATTAAAATTTCCTCTGCTGAGACTGAAGTAGACAGCATGAAAACCAGCGGGCCTCCCACCCCCCCACACACCTCTCCTGGGTCTCATTTTCCCTCCATTCCCACCCAGCCCTGGAAAACACATACCCTTGTCTAAACACCAGCACCAAGCAGACCCATGCCGAGGCCATATGTGTTAGATTATATTATTGTTTAAAATATTCGCTGGTCTTTTCCATGGAAGATTATTCCTCCTTACCCCATTAGGCTTGGCCATTTGATTTGATTTAGCTGATGGAATGTGAACAGAAGTGGATTGTGCCACTTCTGAACAGAAATGTATTGAGTTCTACTCTGTACTCCCCTAGACCTGAGGTTAACAATGCCCTGGGCCTGGGCTGCTTTCTTAGCCTGGTACTAGAAGGAAAATGGCATAGAACTTAGCTGCAACTGATCTTAAAGGACATATAATGTGAGTGAGAAGCAAACCTTTGTTGCTGTAGTCCACTGAGAGTTGGGGGATATTTGTTATTGCAGCACAACTTAGACTATGCTGACTAATACACCAGACATGGCAGGAGATGGTATGTTGCTTTGAGATCAAATATCCCAGGATATACGGGAAAAGAGAGAAAGTACCTGCAGGTAAATCCAGAGATAGGGGTGCTTTATTCCCCCATCTTCCCTCTGCAGCCTTAACTGACTTAAAGAGGGAAGGTAAAGTCAGCATTTGCCTCAAATTCTCCATATCTCCGCCAGCCATAAACTTAGAGTCTCTTATAGGGACGGTATAAGGCCCAATTTTTACTCAAATGTGGATTTTCAGCCTCAGGAGAAAATAATTGGTGCTGTTTAAATAGGAAAGGGAAACAGCTTTGGAAATGATTCCTTTGTGATTTAATCACCTTTTGTTCAGACTCTTCAAAGCTAGCTCAAGGAGGATCTATGTATTGGCTCATGTACTAAATTTCCAGCAATATCTGAAGACAGAAGAGACATAGCTTTATTGCCAATCTCCCGTCCCCTCTTTGGAGAAGCATGAGACAGAGAGCTGCTTCTGGACCACAGCACCTTCCATATCACCCCAGACAACAGAGTGGGAAGATCACTGATAGCAACCCATGCCTATGAATATATGAGGAAAACTGATGCTCAGAAAAAGCACATACCAAAAATATCTTGACATGCTGGAGCACTTTATGTTTTATAAAGCATGCTCATATTTTTTTATTTTAACAAATTTCCTCACCCACGTGAAGAAAGCAGTCGTCATCCGGCTGGAGGTCAGGAGAGTGGGTCTGAGTACTGCTGCCACCATCAAATTGTAGAGATGTCCTGTACAAGCCATGTCGCGTCTTGGAGTCTCAGCTTTGCTGTCAGAAGGCCGGTTTCAACTACTCATTCATTCATTCATTGAGTAACTGCTCATTAAACACCTACCATATTATAGCCACAGTATGTAGATGAACAGTACTAATGAAAATAAAGTACAGGAGACTGGAAAAATAACCATAGATTCTTTCTGTCTCTGAGTAGATTTCCTTTACATCAAGAAGTACAGTGTTTCTATGTTTGGTCACGTGACTTTGGCCAATGGGATAGTAATAACTGTGACATAAGCATTGACTTGTAAAGCACTTGCACGTTGGGACTTTTACTGTCTTTCTATGATCGGATCCTTGACACCACCGTGTGTATGAGCTCAGCATATCATGCTGGAGGGCGAGATTCATGTGGCTCAGTTACCCCTCCAATCCACACTGACAGCCTGTCAGTCACCGATATGTGTGGACCATCCAGCCATCAGCCAACCCATCAACTGACCAGAGTCACATGATAAAGCCCAGAGGAGATGAGCTGTGTCAAACCAGAAAAAGTACCCAGTGGACCCATCTAATCACGAGCTACATAAAATAATTGTTACAGTAAGCCATTAATTTGGGGGATGATTTGTTACACAGCTAAAGCTAACCAATGCAGAAAAGAAGACATTCATTGAGCCTCTGTGAAAGGCATGGCACAAGACCTTTTGTATAGATTTCCTTATTACATTATTACTATGACTCCATGAGGTCGATAATGTGCCTCCCCACTTTACCGTGGAGTAAACTGAGGCTCAGAGAAGTTCATCTATTGGCCAGTTCAGAGAAGTAGTGGAGTCAGGAATAGAATCTGAAGATAAGATGGATTTAAGCTGCTAAGAGGGTGTGAAAATTGCTCAGTCATGTCCGACTCTTTGCAACCCCATGGACTATACAGTCCATGGAATTCTCCAGGCCAGAATACTGGAGTGGGTAGCCTTTCCCTTCTCTAGGGGAGTCTTCTCAACCCAGGGATCAAACCCAGGTCTCCCGCATTGTGGGCAGATTCTTTACCAGCTGAGCCACTAGGAAAACCAAGAATTCTGGAGTGGGTAGCCTATCCTTTCTCCAGTGGATCATCCTGACCCAGGAATTTAACCAGGGTATCCTGCATTGCAGATGGATTCTTTACCAGCTGAGCTACCAGGGGAGCCCAAAGCTAAGAGGGTACCTGCCAAGAAAAGGGTTTGTATAGCAGGAGTGAATTCTGTTCTTTGAAGGCTCAATATTTTTGGTCTGCAGGCTGCACAACCCACCTTGATGCTTCACTTCTGGGAGCCCTAGGGAACTGTGTACCACATGGGGAAAGGAGTGTGCTGAGTCCAGAAAGCCTTAAAGAAGATGGGGTCATGATGAAAGGTACGAGAAGAAGGGGTCAAGGCAGTGCTTTCCAACTGAAATGCCTCGGAAGACCAGCTTCTGGGAGCCCGCTTCTAAATGATCAATTCCAATCTCATTATGACCACAGCTGCCATTAACTCAGGAGCTAATTGCTATTAGCTTATAGAAACTCAAGAGGGTTTAGCTTCAAAAATTCCACGACACGGGGCCATCTCACTGCTTAAATGGCCACATTGCTGTTATTAATTCCTTTTGACTATTAGCTTATTACTGTTAAGTTATTATAACTTTGTATGAAGTCCTTGAACCAGATGCATGTCCTCCACACACATTTCATTACAGGGAGCAGAGTGCACCCAGAGGTTCAATATTTTAATTTCCATTTTTCTTTAAGGTATAGGCTTATTAAGAGGCATCAGGAAGGTCCTCGATTTTGAAGACGGGTTCTGTAAGCAAAGGCTGTAACAAAAACCAGACTGTTAAACATTTTTATGCAGTTAAGGTCTTGGCAAGTGTAGAGCAAATCTGGGTAACAACAAAGCTTCACATTGGAAGGGCCCTTGGAGACTCTAGTTCATTCTCATGTTATGTTGGAGGAAACTGAGGATAGGAGATGGGTTCAGGACTCAGGTAAGGTAAACTGCCTGGTCTGCACAGGCCAGATGGCAGCATCTGAAATAGCCAGGTCTTTGTTTCAGAGAAGTTAAAAGTCTGCCGAGGATGCCAAATATGCAAGATTACCAATGCTAGACAATTACAGCAGGGTCCCTCATATTCCCTGGAAAGATACCTACGTGCTAAGAAATGGGCCAAGACGCAATCCTTTACTCCTTTTTAGCAGAGAGCCAGCTGGCTGGAGAGCTACATGACAGTGTGTGAAATTAGACATATTTAACGGGTGACGACAAGGTTTTTTCTGTCTATGTTCAGAAGCCTCCCTTTAACAAGATCCAGTCGGTCTGTTAAGAAAATAAGAGTGTGTGCAATTACCAAGTTCACCGTTTGTTTTTGTTTAACTTTGTAGCTTCTTCCCAGGATGCCTTGGGGCATGTCTGGAAAAAAGTCAGCACTTGTTGCTAAGCAGATTCTGGTCCTGGGAAATGTTCTCTTTAGTGCTCTCTGGAGTCCCTCTGCGGCCAGGTCCAGGGGGAAGTTGATGGGCGTGGTGCTTGGGGAGCCGGGGTTCTGACGTTAGCTCTGTCTCTAACTGCCTATGTGACTTGGAGTGTCGTGGTCTCTCTTGAAGCCTCAGCTTTCTCCTCAGTACAGCTGAGGAAGAGGAGGTGGGATGTCTTTGCTCCTCCAGATGTCGATTCTAAATCTCTTTTATTGGATTTTTTTTTTGCTCTTAAAGGCGTGGAAGAGGGAGGTGATAAGATGTAGCACTCTGAAGCTTGAGTGCAGGGTTTTCTCCGAGGTCAGGGTTTCTGAAAGGATCCTAATTAAAGCCAAGTGAGCTCTTTTGAGTGAGAATCTCCACAGAGTTGCTTGTTGACCTTGGAAGGACTGCTGAATGAGAGAGAAGTGAAAAAAAGAGAAAAGAGGAGAAAGAAGAGTCAGAAAAGGGTGCAAAAACTACAAAGAAAAAGGGAGAGGAAGGAAAGGAGACGGAGTCGGGGCAGGGAGGAAGAGGAGACAGGCAGACCCAGGACAAGAAGAGAGATTTCAAGCAAAGAAGACAAATTGGTAAAAATTAGGAGGGAGGAAAGGTGAGCAAAAGAGAATAAAAAGTAAGGAGGGACATCAAAGAAGATGGGATAATGGATGCACATGCATCTATTTGTTAATTTCTAGAGCATACAAAGTAGAAATTAGCTTCCCTTGCAGCATGGATGGGAGAGTGAAATATGTAAAAGCAGAGAAAATATGTAAAAGCAGGAGGCCCTTTATTTTTTTGATGTCGACACCTGGACGAGGTTCTGACACACCGCACATGCAGTAACAGGCGATTTTCGTCCGGGCATTGTGAACCCTGGTGTGGGATCTCCCGCTCACAATGGTCAGTGGTCAGCACTTCCTCAAACTTGCGATCATTCACCCGTTGTGCCTGTTTCCACCCTCAGATTGTAACTGACATCGTAAGTCACTAGCTTTATGGAATCCCTGTAAATCCCTTCCCTCTTCCTGCCACCCTGAAGAGACACGGTCATGTTTTACCTAGAAACAAAGCAGCTGTGCCCCCAGGGTAGGCTTGTGAGGAGAGAGCTGGGAGATAATCTCTCTCTGAGCCCTTTTGCTGGTGACCCACCTCCCAGCTGGAGCACAGCCTGTAGCCCTCGGTGACTTAGCTGGCGCGGGGTTCCCCTCCGTCTCGGATGCAGGAGGACCAGAGCTCTGGGAGGCTGAGGGAGGCAATTTGACGCGGCAGCTTTATCCCTTCCAGTTCTCTTGCTTCTGGGTCAGGTAATTTGGCCACAAACATCACACAAAGATGAAACACGTTCTCTCACTGCTCAGTGGCTCATCCCTCAGGCTCCAGAGGTCTCTAAGCTATGAAAACAAAGCAAAACACAGCCCATCTCTGGGCTTTCAACCTCTTAGTTTGCCTTGATTTTGTCAGTTCCACCCGGAGGACAGCAACCAGAGGCGATGGTCCAAGTTGGGAAAGGCTCGACGTAGTCTGTTTCTGAAGAAAAAGGACGGGAGCTGAGATGAAAGCCAGAGGTGGTAAAGTTCTGGAGGGATCTGCACGGAGAACCCCAGCTTGTCAGTAAGTCCTGTGTGTTCTGTAGTGCATCCGTCTTTCATCTCCAGCACCTGGGAGGTATGGATAAATAGGGACTCCAAGGAAGAAAGCTCTGCATGTATTGTTCACCAGTTTCCATGGTGTAAATCCTCCCACTGTGGCCATTTCAGGGTGTCAATGATAATGTCCTCCAAGGAGGAGTTGGTGAGAGATGCTCAGCTCTGTCAGTCCTGATAGAAAGGGGCTGCAGCACGCCACCGAGGAACGTTTCCTTGGACCGCTCTTCCCCTATTCTTAACCCTTTTCTGTTCCTGAGAGTTCTTCTGAAATACAGGAATGACTGTAGTGCTTTCCTCGTTATAAGCTATCAGCGGCTCCCCATTGTTTATAAGCTCCAAACTCTGTGGTGCAGCATTCAAGGCCTTTTAAATTTGGCCTCACTCTATTTGTTTCAATCAGATGCATGACCCGTAGAATATAATTCATACCTGCACCTGACCGTCCCTCTCTGTTGATCTCCCCTCACTGGGCTGCAAGTTCCTTATGGAGGGGGAGTCTGTGCCCCTCGTCTTTGCACCTGCAGTTCTTGGTCCATCGTATATGCTATTCAAATACGGAAGGAAGAAGGAATGGACTGATATTGGACCTTCTGCCTTTCCCAACAGGTCATGCTCACCACTTCCTCTGTGGTTTCTTGCTCTTGCCCTCCTAACACTTTCTCCACCTGTCAAACTTTAGACCCATTTCTCCTTGATCCAGAGTCGGCTATGTGTGGAAATCTCTTCACATTTCCACCCAAGAGCAGACCTTAGCTGAGCTCCTCCTATGTCCATATACTGTTCCGTGTGTTGAGGATACAGCTTTGGAAAAGCCAGGCAGCATCCCGTTCCTCCTGCATCTGATGTCTGGTGGAAAGCAATCATCTAATGAATATAAGTGCAAATGCTATAGAGCAAAAGTGATTGGGAAAAACTAAAGCCCAGAGGTGGTGATAGGGGTTAAGTGTTAGTCACTCAGTCATGTATGACTCCTTGAGACCTCATGAGCTATAGCCTGTTAAGCTCCTCTGTCCATGGGATTCTCCAGGCCAGAATACTACTAGCGTGAGTTGCCGTTTCTTACTCCAGGGGATCTTCCCTACCCAGGGATCAAGTCTCTTATGTCTTCTGCATGGGCAGGCGGGGTTCTTTACCACTCATGCCACCTGGGAAGCCTTGGTGATAGGCATTCCAGCTTGGTAAGTATGGCCAGGCAGGCTTCTCCAGGGAGGTGCTCTGAGAGGGGGAGGTACCAATTGTTTTTTCGCCTGTGGAGTCTGGCCTCTCCTATCTCCTCCAAACTTTGCCTTGTTGATTATCTGTCTGTCCTACATATAATCAACCTGTCTCTTATGTGGGTTTCTTCCTGTTAACCCAATGTGCATGCCAATCAACAATCCTGTTCTGAGAAAAACAGCCCCTCCTTGACCTCACGCCCTTCTTCAGGTACTCTCTTTTCAGCCTCCCCACAATGGTGAGAAAGTACTTGCAATGTGGCTCTCTACTTACCTGCCTTCTGTGTCTGCTGTCTTCCCTGCTCTGACACCTGCTCCCAACCTCCAGTAAATCCATTTTTGGCCTCAATCCAGGGACTCTCTGGTGCCGAGTCCCGTGGACACGTCCTGGTCCTTACCTTGCAGGATCTCTGCAGAGTCAGCCTGCTGCCATCCTCTCCTCATCTCTCTCCTCCAGTCTAGCCCTCTTCCTCGGTTCTTTTATTTACATACTTCCTCTCAAAAGCTCGCCTTCCTCAGGGTCTTCCCTTTCCTTTGGCTCCTCTTGTTGTTCAGCAACACACCCAAGACCACAGCCTCTGTCTACAAGCTAGTGAACCCACAGTCCACACCTACAACCAACTCCTGTCCCCAGAACCGGTGCCCCCAGACATCTCCAACCTAGGGCGGCTCCAGACCTCCAGGGTCAGTGTGTCTGAAACTCACCACCTTATTGTCCAGATCAGCAGCTCTCCTTGGGTCCCAGCTCACAAATGTTCTACCAGGACCCCCAGCAAGGAAGCTGGACACCATCCTAGAGTCGTCTCCCTCCCTGGCTTCCCTCCCTTAATCCGGCAGTTGTGCTCACTTTCACCTCCTCACTAGCTTCCAAGCTCACTCCTCCATTTCCATCACTGCACCCAGATTACCCTCCTCTATCAGGTCTCCCCGATCCAGGATGGTCTCTGATCCACACAGAACTGCCAGAATAATCCCTTGGAGATGCAGCTTGGACCACATCCCTCTCTACCTTAAACCTCTCTTTCATCCTTTTTTGCCTGCAGCACGTGGTTGGCACCCTTAGACCTGTGCTACAGCCCCTGCTTCACCAGCGCCCGCCTGCATCTCCATCCACTGCATCCTCAGTCTCTGCCTGGCACTCAGTATTCAGGGCATACCTAGCTCCTTGTCATTCTGTGCACTCAGCAGGCTGTTAATGGCTCAGTTCCTTTGCTTACTCAGGGCCCTCTGCCTGGAATATCCTAACTTTGTCTGCCAAGCCTATCACTCAGCTCATCTCTCCTGGTTCTTCTTCTCTCAAATCAGGATTAGCAGCTTCAGGCGCCTCCTCCCACTGCTGCATGTGGCCCACTGATGTGCTCACCCCCTCATGCCCGCCCTTCCCCCCACATATCCTACACAGGATTGTAATCATCCGTTCGTGCCTATCCCCTTCTCTGTCAGGGGAATATGCAGCCATGTCATGTTCGTTTTCGCATCCTCTGTACTTGACCCAGACTGTGAACTTGAAAAATGGTTTATGCTCAAAAGGACAGTGCTAGGCACCTGGTTAAGAGGAAAGCAAGAAAGGTATATTGAGAAGGGAGGCAAGATAGCATTACGGTTCCTGCCTTGCTACTTAAGGGCTGCACATGATCGGACAAGTCCTGGACCCCTCTATGCCTCTGTTTCATCACCTGTAAAATGGGCGTTAGCAAAGCACCTCGCCAGAGGGTCGCTGGAGGATTAACTGGGATAGTGTGTGCGGAGTGCTTGCAGGGTCAGCTGGCTTGTAACTCAGGCACAGAGTAGGACCTGTCCATTTACATACATTATTCCATTTACTTGGCATAACACCCTTGAGAAGTAGGTGTTATTTTCCGGTTGTTCCCTGTTAAGGACACTGTTGAAAGAAGTGGAGTGGTCTCCCCAGGGGCTCCCAGACCGTCAGAGATGGAGCCATGCTGCTCCTGGTGCGTCTTTCCTGCTCCTCGACTGACCTGACTCCGGAGAGCTCACTCGCTTCCTAGAGAGCAAGGGAGGATCTTCGTGGAGTCTGAAAGAGACAGCTTCCAGCAAGCCAGAGAAAACCCTGTGGAGGGAGCGGCCTGGGGAGGGACCGGCACTCACTGTCCCACGGGCAAATTTCCCTGTGTTTGCAGGGCAGGTGGGGGACTTTGCTGGGTCATAATGGGTCAGAAAGGAAAGCTGTAATGGGTGTATTTGGGGGATCTTTTCTCCCTATGGGGGTGATGTCTGAGCTTGTGCTTCTGGAACAGACCTGCTTCTTCCCATCAGAAGGGCTCCTAGGTGGGCATGGGGTGGGAAGAGGGTGGGGTTGTCTGAGTGGGCCCACCTAGGGTGCTAACCTGCTTGTCTTGTCCTTGCCTGCATTTCTGCTCCTTACACTTCTCCTCTGGGAAATGCAGTCATCCTAGCTATTTGCAGGGCTCGTGTGCAGTGAAGAAAGTCCCTCTCTTTGGGATTTAGAGGCACACAGTGGAGATTCAGCTCCTGTGAGGGTCTCCTATCCTTCCAGGAGCTTTTTCCATTGAAGACTCTGGCCTCCACAATACTGGCCTCCCAGCTTGCTAGTCTAGGCACAGCCTGAACCATAGAACCTATTCCCACTGGACTCTGGATCTGAGGGATGCGAAGACCTTCAGGAAACCCACCAACTGGGGAAACCCTCTCCTTCACAAACAGTCAAGGTCCAGTGAGCATGTGTTTCTGATTTGGAAGGAGTGAGCACATGAAGTGGGGGAGGGGGCAGGTCAAAGGGGCAGGGACATGGGAGGAAGCTTTTGGACAGGAGGCGGAGATGGAGATCTTTTTCATTCCCTAAGCAATGGGGACAAGACATTTTCTAAGGGTGCAGCTGGGGCAGAGTAGTTGGTGCCAAGGAAAGAGTTCCGGACCAAGGTCCTGGTAACATATTTCCAGCTCTGCTGTCATTCGTTCCATGTCCTTAGGCCCACATTATTCCTTTCCATGAGGTTCTGTTCCTCTCATCAGTGCAATGGGGAGACAATACCCAATTCATCCATTCGTTGTTTATGTGTGTCCTTGCGTCAAGCCAGGAGGCTGGTGCTGGAGATGCAGAAAGGAAGGTCTCTGCCCACAGGACAGCTCACAGCTGCCTGGGAACTAAGCCACAAACACATACCCAAGTGAGGTGAAAGCCTGGTAGGAGTCTTGCTCAGGTATGAGGGGAATGCAGAGGAAGGGACCTATAATGGGTTGAACATGCCCTTGCTCAGCTGCTGAGTTATGTCCCACTCTTTGAGACTCCGTGGACTGTAGTCCACCAGGCTCCTCTGTCCATGGGATTTCCCAGGCAAGATTACTGGAGTTGGTTGCCATTTCCTTCTCCAGGGGATCTTCCTGACCCCAGGGATCGAACCTGTATTTTCTGCATTGGCAGGCAGATTCTTTATCACTGAACCACCAGGAAGCCTAGTGGGTTGAATAGTGGCCCCCAAAAGACATGACCAGATCCTAACCCCTGTACTATGGATGTGATCTTATTTGGAGAGAGGGTGTTTGCAAATGTAATTAACTTAGAAGCCTTGAGATTGGAGCACCCTGGATTATCTGGGTACGTCCTAAATCTCATGACACATGTCATGAAGGAGAAACACAGGCACAGAGAAGGAGGCCTGTGACTACAGAGGCAGAGATTGGAGTGGTGAGCCTACAATGCCACGGATTGCTGGCAGCCACTAGAAGAGACTAGAAGAGAGGCAAGGGACAGATGCTTCTTCAGAGCCTCCAGCAGAATCCAATCCTGTCCATACTTTGATACTGAACTTCTGGCCTCCTGGAGTGGAAAGAAGACATTTCTGTTGTGTTAAGTCACCTGACAATTGTTATGGCAATTGTTACGGCAGCCCCAGGAAACTAACACAGGCACGTGACCATCTGCAGGAAGGTGATCTGAGAAGGCTTCCAAAGGAGGTGGCTTGGAAATGAGTCCTGAAGTCCGAGTAGAAGGTGGCTAGCTGGGGAGGAAGAGAGAAGAGAGGCATTCAGGATGAAGGCCTAACACAGCACAGGCACAGAGGTGAGAAGAGGTGAGGCAGGATAAGAGAACCCAAATGATCCAGAAGGCCCGGAGCTGAAGAACCAATGAGAGCCCTTGCCAGAGGTGGGTCTGCTCATCAGAAGTTTGCTTAGATTCACCTCAAGAGCTTGGACATTGTCCTGTGGGTCACAAGGGTTCAGCAGGGGAGTGACCTGGTCAGTGCTTTGAAAAGACCACCTAGGGACCCAAAAGGAAGGGCCAACCAGGAGGTAAGCATCCAAGCCAGGGGGCCTGTGTGGCAGCAATGCAAGCCTGGCGTGGTGGGAGCTGGACCAGGGTAGAGTCAGGGCAGGTACAGAGCCCAGAAATGGGAAGACCCATTGGGAAGAGGCACCATCTCCAAAGCCTGGGCTGCCTAGGTGGGAGGACACCCTGTTAGGGGTCTTGGTGATGTCATTCTGAGAGATGGAGTAAGACTGGCCTCCAGAGGCTGCGATGTTTGGGTTGGAGACACGTTGCTTCCCTGCAGGATTGCTCAGAGGATCGATTGAGTATAACTCATGTAGGGCAGCCAGTGCAGTGCCTGGCTGGGAGAAGACTGGAGACAGGGCCCCAAGGGAAGGAAATCGAGGCCATTTTCCTTCCCATCCCTGGCATCATGCGCTGAGCTGGGCACAGTAGGTGTTCAGTGAGTGCTCGAAGACAAGAACTGTGGGCTGGACCCCGGTCATCAGGTTCGCGGCCATCACAAACGCAACATGCTTCACAGCACGGGGTCCATTCTGCAGACCTCATCAACCATGCAGTCATGGGGAGATCAATTGGTCCGGCTCCAGCTGTTGAAACTAGGAGCAGAGAGGAACCACGGACAAATAGTCCTCAGCTCAGCACTTTCTCCATCTGGGAAGAAAACCAGGTGTGGGGGGAGAGTACCAGGCCATCAGGAGGTTATGAGGCCATAAATAAGAGATTTGTGGTAAATAAGCTGGCGAACATATCCGCTCGCTGCTCTTTTTTATCACTCACCTAGAGAGCAAAATTCCCCCGCATCTTTTCTGCAGGCCAATAAATATCTTTCAAGGAGCCGGTATTTACATAGAGAGTAAGGGGGGCTCCCCGGCTCCCCAGGCCCCGTGTCAAGAAGGAACAATGTATAGCCCTAAAGAGAATGGCTGTGCAGAGAATCGATGCAAATGCAGTTTATTTTCCCAGGATGATGTTCCCGAGCAGGGTTCAGCCTGAGTTCAAGGATTGTGCTCGGTTGGTGGTGTGGGCCCTTCTCTAAGCCATGGGGGATGACTCTTTCCCCTAGGCTGGGGGTCACATGGCCCTTCCTGCTCTAGGGCCCTGTGCTTGAAACTCTCTCCCCTAAATGAAGCAGACTCAAAGGAGAAAATAAGGGACCTCTAGATCAACCACCTTCCCTGGTGGCTCAGTGGTAAAGAATCTACCTGCAATGCAGATGACACAGCCTCGATCATCTGTAGTATAGGGAAGATCCCCTGGAGGAGAAAATGGCATCCCAATCCAGTATTCTTGCCTGGAGAATCCCCTAGACAGAGGAGCTTGGCAGCTACAGTCCATGGGGTTGCAAAGAGTTGGGCATGACTTACCAACTAAACAGCAATAACAGATCAACCACCAGGTGTCATTCCATGAAAGGTTGCATGAGGACCAGCAGGTATGTGCCAGGCGTGATGGGGATGTGGAGGCAGGCAGGACAGACGCGGCTCCTCTCCCACTGGTGTGTAAACTCTGGAGTCAGCTGCTCTCTGAGTAAAGGAGAAGGCCTGATATATAAGCTGACAGCAGAGGAGTGGCCAGCACGAAGAGCCCAAAGTGCAGGCACAGAGAAGCATGGCACCCGGAAGAGGTCCTCATGGGACACCTGGTGAGCAAAAACCTGGCTCAAGGCAGAAGTGAAGGAGGAAGCAAGTGGCTTCTCAAACTGGTTCCTGTCTCCATCTCTAGTCCTTGGGCAGTGGGAAGCCACTTCAGGATCTTAGGCAGAAGAATGACATTCCCAGAGAGACTATTTCTGGAAAAGGAAACAAGTAACTTTTCTCATGACCATGATTCTTGGATGATGTCCCCTTCATCTTAGAATAATGCCCACTGCAAATAAGTGCTTGATAAGTGCCTGTTGAACCACTGAAGCAATGTATGGAATCTCCTATTGATGAGTAGACCTTTGGAATATGATGTCCTTGGAATGACCTGGAAAGCCAGTGCTGTGGACAGACAGCATTTTGCTTTTTACTTTGGAAATGAAGGAGAATCTGATGGTGGCCAGTGCTTGTCCAAGGTCACCCAGGTGCTTGATGGCTGAGCTGAGACTGAAACTCAAGTAATCTCTGTTGAAAGATTTCATGTAATACAGCTTGGGAAGACAGGCAGAGACAATATGGGGACCAAGATGGGAAAGGCCGGGGGCGAGAAGAAAAGAGAAAGGAGGAAAAGCGAAGTGCTGGGTGGGGAGTGCCAGTCCTCTTCCACCTTTTACTGCTTTGGATTTTGTTAATGGCCCTGAGTGTAATCGTATAGGACATAACATCTTTTCCATATTTATGGAACCAACAGCGCAAGCTTTTAAACACACACAAATTCACCTCTGACCACAATATATAATTTTACTTTATAAAGAATGAGGAAAACTTCTTCCTGAACATCTGGCTGTTATTTCTCCAAACCCAGATGTGATAAACAAGAAGGACAAGTCAATAGGCTGTACCCGCCAGGAACAATTGACCAGAACTTTCTAACCTTTGTGCTCCATAGTCCTCTGGATTCGGCTAATGATACCAGCTTCTGCCCCTGGAGGCCTTAGGTTCTCTAGATGACTGGTAGGTTCCATCTGTGTTTAATTGTATGTGCTCTGGTGTTTCAGCTGTTGGAGAGGGGAACTTCTGCATTCACTTTCTCCTTCAAGAGACTCACGGGTGGTGAGGGAGGCGGAACGATGATGGATGGGAGGGTTGTTCTGACCATTGGCTACAGTCCGCAACTGTCACTGGGCTGTGTTTCCTAAGGGGCAGGGTTATGTGTATTAGCAGTTTGCGCCTTGTGGGGAATGCCATCTTTTCCCCTCTTGCCCCACAGATTAGCTACTTTGCTCACTGACACAGTGTCAGCCCAGAGCAGTCCCAGTACCTGGCCTTGTTCTCTGTTCTTGCTTTCCAGCCCATGGCTGGATGCCAGGAGGTCAGACGGGATGACGAGCTGCAGATGTATCCATCTTTGGTTTGGTGGGGAAGGAGGTAGGATGCCTCGTGCTGGCCCTCTGGTCTAAGCAGCATAGTCCAGCCAAGTTGTTAGAGAAGAGAAGCACAGGAGGTGGCTAGTGGAGCGGGGAAGGCTTGCCACATAAAGGAGACCTCCCCCCAGGCCTGCTGCTGGCCCTCCTGTATCCTACATATGTAGCCTGCCAGAGCCCCTAGGAAGGGGAGTGGGAGGAAGGATGGTAGGATAAGGCACATATCATATCAGAAAGCAGGAAGCCTCATTACCAGCTTCTGTCTTCTCTCCTGTTGGTCACAGGTAGTTAGTTACATTCAAAAGTAAATGCTTGCTAGATAAAGGGGTGGACAGGAAGGCAACTGGCCAAATCCAAGTGTGACCAGCAGGGGATTCCAGGGAAGACCTGGCTACTTGGCTATTTGCACCCTGACTATCTGTGACTTGCCCCAGTGGGAATTAGAATCCCTACACTGCTGCCTTCCCAAGGTAATTGTGCAGCTCCATAAAGAATACACAGGTAATATTTGAAACACTAGGAAGCACACTGTACTTGTGTATGAAAGATATCTGGGGTGATATTAGACAGTTGGCAGACTCTGACTTGTGCAAGAGGTCTGCAAACCTTTTCTTTCAGAGATAGACCTCCCTAGGGGGCAGCACCGGTCAGCACCCGCCCCCCTCCCCACCAAGCCCAACCCAGGCTCTAGGCGGGGCAGGGAGTCTGAGCGAGGCAAGACGGCACTGGACCTCTCGCTGGTGCTAGGAGATGTGAGGGGTGCTCATCTCCCATGGTCCTCAGCACTTCCAGGACCTGGAAGGCAGGGCCAGGCTGGACACGATCACCCTCATCCCTCCACACATCCCCTGGAACTGTCCTGTTGCAGCTTGACTCTCAATGTCATTTATCACTAGATAGACTTCCAGTAGAAAGACAATTTGCAAAAGAAGTCCTGGATGTGCAATTTCCGTTACTTCTTCCAGTTACTATGTGACTTTCTACACGTCACTTCTCTTTCTATACCACTGTTTTCTCATCCTGTTGGTATTAAAACCTATGCTCTGATTAACACATAGGGTTGCCTTCAGAATCAAAAGAGAGCATGGATAGGAAAATGGCTTGTAGGCTCGAAATCTCCTAACACATATAAGGAATTGTAATGTAATGTTTAGCCCTAGCCCATCAGAGTTCTTTAAGTACAGGTCTGGGCCAAAACATTAGAGGTGGTTTAACTTGGTTCCCAGATCCAACACATGCCTTGTTAAATATCAGCCAAGGTGGTATGTAATAAAAAATTTCACGCTGAACCCAATATAGGTTGATAGATAAACATTGACCTTCCAACCCAAAGCTGAATTCCCGTTCCTCCAGACGCTGATGCCAAAATCAATCTGCTCAGGTTCGTAAAGAAACCAACAGCCTCTCGGCAGAGCAGAGACCTCTGTAGGTGGCCATACAAGTTTGTTCTGGCTTTTTCAAATTGAGGTTGGGATTTTTTAATAGGCACAGAGGTCTGAGTAGTCCTCCATCCGCTGGCCCATTCATTCTGTGAGACAAGTGCGTCCCAGCCTGCTCCATGGTTTCTCTTCTCTGGAGGATGTTCCCAGGTTCCTTCAGTGGGCTCCACTGTCTTCAACCGCTCATGGTGAAAGGGGATGTCTCCTGCGAGGGGAGTCGTGTCATAAAACTGTCACTGGGTGCTTGATCCAATCACACCTCCCTGGTAGGGCTGATCGTTGTATATGCATTTTAGATTTGCTGCAGCAATGCTGTTTGTGAGGAGAAAGGGTGTTAATGAGGCTGTCACAAAATCTCCCTCTGGTAACATGCAGGCAGTTGGAAAACGCAAACTATCCCCCTTGGGAACCTTTGTCTCCTTGTGTGGTCCTTCTCCAGGGTCCTGGGTTCAGGGTCCAGGACTCGGTGCTCTAGGGTAACAGAGCACATGGGGGGCCGTGCGAGCAGCAGGCTGAGGGCTTTGGTCCTACTGCTGCTTCTCCCTGTGGCCTTGGACAAGTTGCTTCCCTTTAGATGACTCGGCTTCAGTATCACACAAATGTCATTCTCACAAACTGAGATGACGAGGAACAAAGTTAAAGGATGGGAAAGAGCTGTGAGACTCTGCATCAGCGGGGGTCGTAATGAACGCTGCTGCTGGAGTCTGTGCAGGACATGGCGCTGAGCACTAGCCTGTGCTGATGAGTACCATCCTTAGGAGACCTCCTCACGGGGGCCGTCCTGTGTCCCTGTGTCCTAGGTGAAGAACCGACTCTAACAGAACAGCATGGTCCCCTTGGTCAGCAGTGCAGGATATGCCATGGGACTGTGTGCCGGGATAACCCCTCAGATCAAAGGTGAGGGGGTTGCAAAGAGTGAGAACGATGCCATCTGTCTGAGAAAGGGGAGGGCGCATCACATTCAAAGCACAGAGTGGTGGGGTGGGTGAGTGCAAAGTTGGAGCCCAGGAGGGGTGGGTGTGTGTCCACATAGGGGAGGAGGGCAGTGGGGAGGCCAGAAGGGCAGTCTGCACCTGCATGTGGGCACTTTGTTTCGGGAGCCAATATCCTTAGTGTTCTACAAACGATCCAAAGCAGTTTTCTTATACTGTCTCCTGTTGGTCGGAAAGGGTGGCAGGAAATGTACAGTGCATCCAGGCTGCTCTTCACTTTTGGTTGCTCAAAGCCCTGCATCCACATGAGAGGTAGCAGTTCTCTCATCAGGAAAATCCACCCAGGGACCTGGAGGCAGCTTCATCCCTTCCTCTGGTGAGGATATCAGGAGTCACTGCTGAGTACTATTCCACAGTGTAAGTATATATACATATACACACACACAGTGTATATGAATATACACACACATACAGTGTGTATATGTGTGTGTGTATACACATACATATATATGCTTCCCCGGTGGCTCAGACAGTAAAGAATCCACCTGCAATGCAGGAGACTTGGATTCCATTGCTGGGTTGGGAAGATTCCCTGGAGAAAGGAATGGAAACCCACTCCAGTATTCTTGCCTGAAGAATTCCATGGACAGAGAAGCCTGGTGGCTTACAGTCCATGGAGTTGAAAGAGGTGGACATGACTTAGCAACTGAAAAACAACAACAACAATATGTGTACCACATACAGTGGAACATAACTCAGCGATATAAAAGAACAAAAGAATGCCACTTGCAGCAACATGGATAGTCATAGAGATTGTCATACTGCTTGAAGTAAGTCAGACAGAGAAGGACACATATTACATGGTATCACTTATATGAAGAAAGTGAAAAGATGGTACAAATGAACTTATTTACAAAACAGAAATAGAGTCACAGATGTATAAAACAATCCTACGGTTACCAGTGGGGGGAAGGGGGTGAGGAAAAACTGGAAGATTGGGAATTACATATACACACTACTATATATAAAATAGATAACTAATAAGGACCTACTGTATCACAGAGGGAACTCTACTCAACAATGTAATGACCTGTATGGGAAAAGAATCTAAAAAAGAGTGGATATATGTATAACTGATTCATTTTGTTGCACAGCAGAAAGTAACATAACATTATAAATCAACTATAATCCAAACAAATTTTAAAAAAGAAAAAAGAAGTCACTGCTGCTCGAAAGGCCCTGGTGACCCCAGGCACGGCTCTTGGGGCCGAGGCCCATGACCATGAGGTGTAGTCTTGCTCCGAAAGAGGCTTTGCCTTGCTTCCTGGTGCCAACAGCTGGTGAAACCCGCCCATCGCTGCTCCTTGAGAACGCAGGTGCATCGCGTGCCTGAGCTGACTCCCTGAGAAGTGGTAGAAAGAAGGCGTCTAAACTACTTCCCTATTTAGACCTAAACTATTTGGATTGTCCTTCAATCAACAATAGAAGCTATCCACACTCTAGCCTCTTGCCAAGGAGACCAGCCAACTCCTGGCTCTGAGCCCACCTGAAACAATGGATAACAATAGCCTGCCCTTCTAATTGCTGTGCGACTGAAAGGCCGTTTTCACACATGGTATCTCCAGGGCAGACTCTCCACCCACTCTTCCAAGTGATTCTGGTCTAGACTTCATAGATGCCTAGAGCGTTAATATAGAGATCTAGGAGATCTGTGAACCAGCCCACAGCTGGGTACAGGTACTTTTTGCTAGGGAGAGAGCCTTAGTTGTTGTTTTTTAAATCCTATTCTTTAAGAGGTATAAGACTCTAAAAATGTTTGATTTTGATTCTTGTGTTAAGATGGCCAAAAAAGCTGCCTCTCTTAATCTTACCTATTTAGGTCGTGCTCCAAGATATACTTTAATATTGTGGTTCAGATGTCAGCCAAGGTCAGATAAAGGACATTTCTGTATCTTTTGGTTAACTGTGATGGAAGTCTTGATCTATTAGAGTGCTTGGCAGTCCTTAACCCAAGACCTATTCAATACATCCTCTTTAAAAATCGGTACTAGGAAAGAGTTAATATTCACTGAAGCTGAGATGTGGGTCTTTCCTCTTCTCAGTAAGTGGGAATTATGTGACTCAGGATGTTTCCCTCCTTGCCCTGGCTGCCAGGAAGGTCTGAGTCACATGTGATGTTCATGTATTCCTTGGTTTTTATTCAGCACCTGTATTCTGCTGCACCTGCTGCTGCTGCTGCTAAGTCGCTTCAGTCGTGTCTGACTCTGTGCGACCCCATAGACGGCAGCCCACCAGGCTCCCCCGTCCCTGGGATTCTCCAGGCAAGAACACTGGAGTGGGTTGCCATTTCCTGCTCCAATGCATGAAAGTGAAAAGTGAAAGTGAAGTCGCTCAGTCGTGTCCGACTCTTAGTGACCCCACAGACTGCAGCCTACCAGGCTCCTCTGTCCATGGGATTTTCCAGGCAAGAGCACTGGAGTGGAGTGCCATTGCCTTCTCCAGCACCTGTATTCTAACATCATGCAAAGCACTGGGGATAGAGACAGCCAGGCAGATGTGTTTCCTGCTGTAACAAAATGGCTTTATGACCCCCAGGTGTGCGTGTATGTTAATTTTTTTTAATTCTACTGCAGATTTTAAGCAGTGATGATAGCAAACACATACACATGGGTGATAAGTCACTTCAATCATGTCCGACTCTTTGCAACCCTATGAACCGTAGCCTGCTAGGCTCCTCTCTCCATGGGATTCTCCAGGCAAGAATACTGGAGTGGGTTGCCATGCCTCCCTCCAGGGGATCTTCCTGACCCAAGGACTGAACCCACATCTCTTACATCTCCTGCATCAGCAGGCAGATTCTTTACCACTAGCACCACCTGGGAAGCCCCAAACACATAGAGCTTGCTATGTCTAGGCATCATCTAACTGGCTTGGATATTTCACTGATTTAATGGCCCTCATAAACTTAAGAGTTAGGTACTATTATTATCTCAGTCTAAATATGAAAAAAATGAATGAAATAACTGGCTCAAGGTCAAAGTGCCAACAAGGGACAGAGTTAACAGCCAAAGCTCAGCCCTCTGACTCCAGGTGCCGTGCTGAAACCTGGTACCCACACTGCTCGCCTCCGGGTGGAACAACACCTTATGTTTATATGGCATGTTCTACTCTATGGAGTACTTTACACCCATTGCTGCCATCACCTTGGTTAGTAAATACTCTTATTCCCATTACTGAGATGACAACAGTGATCCTCAGAAAGGTGATGGGATTCTGTGCATCAGCAGCCAAGCTGGTACCCAACTCAAGTCCTCTGAGCCCAGATCTTAAAGGATATCTTCCCTATGACCTGACTCCTTCCTTCCCTCTTAGCACATGTTTGCCTGTCATTGTGAATGGCTCCAGGCCTGAGAGGGGAGTGGACAGAAGCAGAGCTTGATATCTTTCATTTGATGACTAACTGGCCAAATGTCCAATTGACCTTTTTTGGATATGTGAGTGGAGATCCTCTAGGGCTGGTTAAATGTAAGATCAGACCTTGTTAATGCTGGGAAGAACCTTGAAGATTGTTGATCCAGGAATTTCTGACAGTTTGAGGGGAGACATCAGAATCTCTTCCAAGAACGTGATGTGTGTTATGGACACTGTCTTCCAAACCCAGGTCACCCTGATCCCCAGCCTTGTTCTTATCTGACCACCAAGGCATTTTTATGATAATTTCTCATTGTGTCCAGAAGGGGCTCTCAAAAAGAGGCTTATTGCTTGCTTTCTGCAGATCTAAATACCTTTCTTCTAGTTGTTGAATCACAGGACATTTTTTATTTTATTATTTTCATATTTTTTTTTCTGCAACGGAGAAGAAAGGGAAGTGTTATTTTCAACTCTGAGCATAACGTGCCTTTGATTAATGTATATTGTAGTCATCACAGAATCCACGGCTGACTATTAGCGATGGAACCAAATGAGTTGAATAGATTATCAAAGACCAGCAGCCCCAGTCCCATTCTGAGATACACGCTTGTCTTTAGAACATTAATCTCGTTACAGGTTAGAGTATGATTCCAATTTCCCTGATGGTAGGCGGGAGGGGAGGAAGACTCATCAAATCCGCCAGGGGCGAGGAGCGCTCAGATCTCAACGGGACTGAAAGAAAGCAGTGTGGTTTTCTTAAAATGATTATTCCGAAGGGATGGGGAAAAGGCGTGCGAGGTGTTTTGAGAGGGAGAAGCAGTTTCCCAGGGTGAGCAGGCAGGGGAACTGGAAAGCGGTTTCCAGCCTAAGCAGAAGGGCTGTCTGCAGGGGTGAGGTTCTCTGTGGGCGCTGCTGACGAGGAGATGTCAGGCTGATAGGAAGTGGGTGAAGGATGTCGGGGAATGTAGCAAAGTAACCAGAGCCTGACCTTCGAGGCTCATTGAGCCCCCAAAGGCGCTGACCTGCAGTGGGGAATGGAGCTCTGAACTTGAATTAGTGGTGACGCAATCCCACCCCAGGAGAACCCTCAGGCCCTGCCTTTCAGCTGGCCCAGGCCTCTGGGGACCTCAGACCTGGGGAAATTCTCACCCTAATCCCCTTGAGGGTGAGCCTGAGGACTTTGGACTCTTGGTCCCATTGAGCAAGTTTTTACCCACGCCACGCCGGCAGAAGAACCCCCAGGACTCCCCTGAGCAGCCCACTGCTGCCTTTCCACATGGCACCCCACCCAGTTCTTCACACAGTCAGACTCTCTTTACTGCCCCAAGCAACCTCCCCACTGTGTGCTCAGATACCCACATGTAGACACAGCCACCGCGAGTGTAAACTTTAAAGGAGGAAGTTGCCCAGTCCTTTACCTAATTCATCACCTCGTCCTTCGTCTGTCTTCACCTCCTCCCCTAAACAGCCCACCTTTCAGTGAAGCCTGCCTCCTCACTGTTCCTCCAGGTCGACACAAAACTTTCATGTCCACACCCTTCTGCCTGTGTTGGTCCCTACCTGTGACTCTGTTTCTCCTTGTCCATCTGAAAACCTCCTCCTTAAAGTTCAACCTCCAGCTCAGCAGTCATTCCGGCAGGGGAATGGCCTTAATCAAGCCTTCTTATGACATTCACCCTCTTTTCCAGCAGGACCCCACCCTCTCCCTCTCTGCCGGCTACATACACATCTTGAAGCCCCCGTTATGTAGGGTGAGAGTGATAGTTCTGCCCACCTGCCTGCCCTTCTTGTGGACACCTTGGAAGATGAAGACTCTGGCTTCCTAATATTTGGCCCACCAAGGCCGGTCACAGCTCCTGGCTCCTGTCAAAGGTCATATCCCACAGTAAAACCTTTCTAAGTCCCCCTCTCACACAGGGTGTGTTCACTCACTTGCCCTCCCTGGGAAGGGAAGATAGGTTTATATGCCATTGAACAGAGAGAGAGCCAAGCTCAGAAGGATTATCATTCCGTCCAAACCCCAGAGTTCCGGCAGAGTTTTGAGCTTGGTCTTCCTGAGCCCAGACTCTCCCACCGTCCTGCAGCTCTTCGGGGTGAGTCCAAGTTCATGGACTAGAGGGTAGAAATTTCGAGCTTTGTCTTAGACAACAGGCCCAGGACTAGGGGGAGGTGGGAGAGGCTCAAAATTTAATCAGGCACTTATTCTCAGGTACCGCACTCGTCCCCAGAGATGAGAGACTCCCTAAATTTTGTGCCCTCGGCAGGCACCTTGCTCACCTCCCTCTGCTCTCAGCTCTGCCTGGGACTCCCGTCAGCTGTGTCAGATTTTAGGATTGGCTGTGGATTTGCTGATTCGCGTGATGAGGCTCTCTGAGCGCCAGCTCTGTGCCAGGCACTGGAGGCAGAGGGGAGGAGGGAACTGCGGAGAAATGGACGTGAAGCCTGCTCCTGACCAGGAGGTCGGGAGGAGGGAGGGGGCTCCTGACACAGGATCTAGCTTCCTAGATGGGAAGGCACAAAAGCCAGGGGCTGTTCTGGGAGCCCGGTTCTAGTGAGATGGCTGGAAACAGATCAGAAAGTAGCCTGGCACCTGCAGTGTGGCCAGGCCCACGCATCGGCATTGCATCCAGAGGACACAGTTGGTACCTCTGAAGCCACGAGGCTGGATGTCCTGGATGGAGGGCTCTGGCTAAGGGCAGACGGTGCCGGCAAGTCACGTCTCAAGCACCATCCATTTTCAAAACCATCACCTCACCTCAGTCGGTCTCCGTCCTTGAGTAAAAAGCAGCCTTGGAGGGCCTGTGCTCATCCCCTCTAGTTTTTTAAACAAGTTCAGTCAGCCATGCACCTTGTTCTCCTGCTGAGATTCCATGGAGCATGCCAGGAGGTGGCAGAGGTTCCTGCCCAGCACTACTGCTTGTACTGGAACAGGGCACGATCGGGCTTTGTAAGGCCATGGCTGGAAAAACCATCACGATGGGGTCGGGGGGGACAGGTTTGGCTGCGATTTCCCCCTTCACATACTTCTGCTCCATCCTCTGCTGTGACCCATAAATTCATCGAGATGAAGTCATTCCCCAGTCGTGGCTGTAAAAAGTCAGCCTCATAGCTAGAGAGTTTGCAGCCGAGTTAGATTATAAAATAAAACCAGGGGTTCTGGAGGAGGAGGGTCAAACCCACAGGACCCTGGGGGAAGGGAGAATGCTGTTCTGTTCTTTTTAACAAGGATCAGCAGGTTTTCAACTTTGAAAGATCCCTCACCCCACTGCCCTGTGTGCCCCCAACTCCGTTTTGTATGGGGTCATTCCTGCAACTGTCACGGTGCTTCCTCACTGTTAAAAAATGAAACCAAAATAAAAAATTTAAAAACCAGCCTGAAAGTTCTCTCTGGCCTGCTGCATTTGAAACATGCCTCATT
>NW_024070190.1:25540599-25612607 GCF_014754425.2 Oryx dammah | reverse complement strand
AGCCTGAAAGTTCTCTCTGGCCTGCTGCATTTGAAACATGCCTCATTGTTCTCAACTCATCTGAAATTTGATCAGAATCTGAGGTCTAAGAGATGCCCCAGACCCAGCCATCAGCTAAGGAGAGTCAGAGCAGAATTTGAACCCAGATCTAAGTTACTCTGAAGACAGGGTTCTCAGTTGCATCCAAGTTCTGAAATTGCTATAGCACTGTGGAATATAGAGGTAGAAGGAACTTAGAGAGACCTCATTGCCTGCAGCCCATGTCCCAAGCTTCCTATCTTCATCAAGTTGGAAAGATTATTTTGAGTTCCCTTGGAATTCTTAGAATGATAACCTCAAAAGGTTGACTTCAGTGGTGTGCCAGTAAATGTTTGACATTACTTTCAAAAGAAAAAAAAAAAAAAAAAACAGCAGTCAAACAAACAATACCTCCAGCCCCACCAGCAACATCTTGATTTGTAGCGTTTGCTGATTTCTGCCGGAGAAGGCAATGGTGTCATCCTCTAACCATAGCTGATTTCAGGTTACCAATGTGAAAGCAGAGTTAGACAGTCTTTCTACTGTACAGAATCACCAGATGTCGTAACGTTATATAGCATTTCTGCCACATAGATAAAACAGGTACAATCATGTAGTTTTTCCACTGTATAGATACCGCAAGTGCTGTAGAGTTACACAGTATTTCTGCCTTGCAGACATAAGGGTGAAGACATGTCCTTGCCTTTCAGGCGCCTTGCCTTGGCATGTAGTAGGATCTCTGTGGGCACTTCCTTAGTGATAGGCCACAGTTCTCACTGGATGTCTGCAGATGTCTTAGAAATAAGCTCAGTTCTGGACTTGCTTCAGAGAGCCTTTGTGTCAGAGCTGTAAGGAGCTTGCATTTAGGTACCCACTGCTGTGTCATAAATTCTCCCAAATTGAGTGGCTTAAAACAATAAACTAGGCTGTCCCACATCTTCTGTGGATCTGGAATCCAGACATGGCTTCCCCGTTTCCTCTACTCAGGGCTCCTCACCGGAGGCTAGGGTCTCCATCATCTCAAGGCTTGGTTGAGGAGGCCCCTCTTGTGGAAACACTCCAGTGGTTGTTGGGAAGGTCCATTTCCTTGGGGGTTTTTGGATGGGAGGGCTCAGTCTGTTCACTGGCCCTGGGCTCAAGGCTGCCCTCAATGTCTTGCTGCACGGGCTTCGCCACAGAGAGGCCCTTCAGAGGGAGGGAGTGAGAGAGCAAGAAAAGAGGTACCAGATGGAAAATGTAGTCTTTTTATAACCTTGTCTTGGGTGTGACATCCCTTTGCTTCTGCTGTCTTTTCTCCATTAAGAAAAATTTGTGAATCCAGCCTATACTCAAGGGGCTAGCATTACATAAGGATGTGAACGCCAGGAGGTGAGGATCACTGGGGTCCATTTTAGAGGTTCCCTACCACAGAAGCTAAGTGAGAATAACAATAACTACTATGGGATTTCCCTGGTGGTCCAGTGGTTAGGACTCTGTGCAGGGGCGCTGGTTTAATCCCTGGTTGGGGAACTAAGATCCCTGCAAGCCACTTGGCATGGCCCAGTAAATGCTAAAAATAATAATAATAACTACTAATATTTTTTGAGCTTTTATTGTGCTCTGGGGATTGTTTTGCATCCTTTCCATAAAAGTCTTATTTGATCTACAGACAACTCAGGAGGTTCGTTCTATGAACCCCATCTTATAGATGGAAAAACTGAGCCCTAATTCCCCCAAACCACCCAGCTAGGAGCCGAGAGAGCTATGGACCTTGCAGTCTGCCTCCCTGAAGCCCACACTTGGTGACCTGGACCATCTTTCCTGAAAGACTTTTCAGGGATCCGGGCACACTTCCCTTTTTGTAGATGAAAAGCCTGAGATCCAAAGAGTTTCAGTGACCAGCTAAGGTCACTCAGCAAATTAGGAGCGGGGTTAGAATTCAAGTCTTACTATCTCTTGAGTGTCCTGGCTGCTGAAGAAAGACAAGATGTGAGCAAAGGTAATGTTAAACAGTCTCCTCTCCCTTCTGGATCCCTAGAAGATGCCTGACACAAGGCTCGACTGAGTATCTGCTGGCAGTCAAGCTCCCCTGCACCCCAGGTTCTGACATGAAGGTGATGACCCTCACTTGTAGCTAGGTTTAATCGGTGTCCCTTTTGTTGCTTTGGCTGGGGAAAAATACCAGCTAGACCAGTCCCAGACATCAGAGTAATGGACTGGTTTTAAGTTCTCCTGGAGGCTTAATAAAAGGTGGTGGTTTGCGTAACGTTTCTGTGATTGGCCCTTCTGTTAATACTTATCTAGCTAATGCATCTTCCAAATGGCCTCAGCACAGCATTCAGGGCATTACAGAGCTTTCGTGATGTTGTTCTACATGTGGTATTTCTGTGCCGGATTTTTTTTCCCTTTCTACTTGCTTAAATTATTTTACGATGAAGGTGGTGATGCCCAGGGAATAGAGGTGGGAGGAAAGGTTAAGATTTCACAGGACTCAGCCTGAGGCATTTTTGGAGCCCAGAGGGAGCCAGGCCTCACATTCTTGAGCATGGAGTGGGGAGGAGGGGAGAGGGGAGGGTTGAAGTTGAGTGAGACCAAGAGGCCTGTGGCTGACAAACACCAGCTGTGCTGAGTACATATCACATCCTGGCGTGGCAGACGTCTCCTCCTTCAAAATGACACAGGCCATTAGCAGACTTGCCCCGAGAAGGATACACCCAGAGTGGCTCATGAAGTTCCTGCCGATATCCAGGAATCCCCAGATTGAAGCAGTCCTCCCCGCCCTTATCAGAAGAGCTGAGATAACTGTCCTCAGGGTGGAATCTGAACACCAGGATGGAGTTCTGCCTTACAAATACGGGGAACCAGATCCAGGCCCTGTGTTTTATGAATTTCCTCATTCCACCCAGCTGAATACTTACTCTGTGCCAGGAATAGTGCTAGGTGCTGTAGACACAGGGTGAATAAAGTACAGTCGGTACTGTTGAGGGAACTCCCAGCCTAATGGAAAATGCAGATGGCACCCATGTCTGATTCTTTGTGACCCTGTGGACTATAGCTTGCCAGGCTCCTCTGTCCATGGAATTCTCCAGGCAAGAATACTGGAGTGGATTGCCATTCTCTTTTCCAGGGGATCTTCCCAACCCAGGGATTGAACCCAGGTCTCCCTGTGGGAGATTCTTTGCTATCTGAGCCTCCAGGGAAGCCCAGATGGTGCCTAGTGCCATCTGCAAATATACAATGTGGTGAGCATGTAGACGGAATGCAGCCAAGAGTGGGGTGGAATCATGGGGGAAGGGTGCAGGATCCGTCATGGTAGTGGAGAAAGCTTTGAGGGGATCAGGCTTGAGCTGCATCTTACGATCAGTGACAGGAAGGCAAGCAGAGAGGGGTGACGTGAAGTTGCAGGACATGCTTCTTTGTGGACATGTATGTGGCTTTCTCCGAGATCTATACCCAGGAGCAGGATTGCAGGATCACAGGGTATAAATACCTGAATTTCGCTCAGAATATCTATATTACTCTCCAAACAGCAAAATTCCTACAGCTGTGCACAAGGGTATCCGTTCCTCTACATTTGCACAGAACTTTCTCATGTTTTCCAACTTCCTCGTGTTTGCCAGGTATAAAGTGGTACCTCACTTCAGTGGGCATTTCTGTGCTTTCTTGGTATTTTGAGCATCTCTTCAGAAATTCATTAGCCTTTTGGGTTTCTCTGGTGAATCCCCTATTCATAGCCTTTGCTTATTTTCTAGTTTGTTTTCCTTTCTTTCTCTGGGTAATTTACAGGCATTACTTGAACAATCTACTTATTAATCATCTGCTGGTTTTAGATTTTGCCAGTCTTTCCCCCCAAATTGTTATGCGTCTGCTAAGGATCTTAATGGTACACTTTGATGAACACAATCCTGATATAAAGCCGTTTGTTTCTTCCCTTATGGTTTGGGTTTCTGGGGTCTTACTTAAGAAATGAATTATGATGCCAAAGTAAAACAAAAATGAAAACAAAAACCTACCTTTCTTTCTATTAGTTTTTAGCCTGAATTTTCACACCTAGGTCTTTAAACCACTGAAATTTATTTTTATAGAAATATGAGGTAAGAACTCTATTTCTTTTTTTTTTCTGCACAGGAAGTTACTATTCCTAACATAATTTGCTAAATAATTTGTCCTGTTGTCCAATAATTTGTGATCCTGACTACCATAAACCATTGGTAGACAATTCTTCATGTGGCTCTTGCATTTCTTCACATCTTGTGATCAGAGGCTATGATAGATTTTGTTTGCAGTTATTTTTTTGAGGGTATTTGAATAGCAGTCATCAAAAATCAAGATGGTAACTCAGTGGAGAGCAAAGAATAGATTTGTTTTATACACACACACACATTGTGTGCACGCTTAGTCACTCAGTCGTGTCGGACTCTTTTCTACCCCATGGACTGCAGCCCACCAGGCTCCTCTCTCCATGGGGATTCTCCAGGCAAGAATACTAGAGTGGGTTGCCATGCCTTCCTCCAGGGGATCTTCCCAACCCACGGATCGACCCAAGTCTCCCACATTGCAGGCAGATTCTTTACCATCTGAGCCACCAGGGAAGCCCATATATATATATATATATATACTGCTGCTGCTGCTGCTAAGTCGCTTCAGTGGTGTCTGACTCTGTGCGACCCCATAGACGGCAGCCCACGAGGCTCCTGGTCCCTGGGATTCTCCAGGCAAGAACACTGGAGTGGGTTGCAATTTCCTTCTCCAATGCATGAAAGTGAAAAGTGAAAGTGAAGTCGCTCGGTCATGTCCAACTCTTAGTGACCCCATGGACTGCAGCCCACCAGGCTCCTCCGTCCATGGGACTTTCCAGGCAAGAGTACTGGAGTGGGATGCCATTGCCTTCTCCATATATATATACTACCCAGTATAATAAAGATATCTCCTGCTGGGGCAAAGGACAGTAGGCTTATTGACCATTATGAAGATCTGGGTTTCTTAAGCTAGGAGCTCCTGTCTTGTCACTTAACCCACTGTGTGTGCAGGCATCACCCAGATTTCCACATGCCGGCCTATAGGAATTGGGACCCAGGAAACCAGCACAAATGCAGATTATCTGGCTATTGCTATCAGTATGAGCAATAAGGTGTCCTTTAGCTTTGAACTAGGGATCTCAAGTTCTGCCAGCAATACTGCAATTGTGGCAGACTAACTTGTGAACTTGCAAGTAACCTAAAACCTCAGACATTTTTTTAACAGTTATCAACAATACCAGATTCTCATGCATTTGGAACTCTGTGTACTTTTTAAGTTAGTGTATTTGTCTTTTTTTTTTCTTTTTATATCAGTAGCAACTATTTTAACTACCATGACTTTGTAATGAGTCTTGATGTCTGGTAAGCCACACCACTTACTTAACCATAATGTATTTTTTAATCCATATACAATTAAATTCAGTTTTCTAAAAATATATTTAGGAGTTTTGCATCCGTTTGGACCACTGTGCAGGTTTTGGTGTTTACTCTGAGTGAGATGAAGAATCACCATGGGTTTTTCAGTGGAGGAATGACAAGATCTGATTAATGTTTTTAGAAGGGTCATTCTGACTGCAGTTTTGAAACTTAAATACAGCGCACAAGGATGGAAGCAGGGAGATAGTTAATTCGCCTATTGTTTTTTCAGATCTGAATACGAAATGATGGTTTGGAGAAGGGTGGCAACACCCCAGGAGTTGAGGAGGTTGGGTGCTGGGTCTGTTTTAGAGGTCAGACCTTTACACAGGATGTGCTAGACTGAGCGTTACATCTGAGAGGAGTAAAAGGAGTCAGGTTGTTGACCTAAACAACTCAAAGCACAGAGTTGCCATTAAATGCGGTGGAGAGCAAGGCATGAATAGCAGCAGGCGGGGTGGAAAGGAGCGGGGGTGGCAGTGGTTTACCCAGCCTGTGTGCTGTGAGCTTAGTGGCTCAGTGATGTCTGACCTTTTGTAGCCCTCCAGGCTCCTCTGTCCACGGGGATTCTCCAGGCAAGAATACTAAAGTGCGCTGCCATTCTCTTTTCCAGGGGATCTTGCCAACCCAGAGATCGAACTCAGGTCTCCCACATTGCAGGCGGATTCCTTATCATCTGAGCCACCAGGGAAGCCCAAGAATACTGGAGTGGGTAGCCTCTCCCTTCTCCAGGTAGCCTATCTCTTAGCATTCTGGGGGGCTAATGAATGTATTGTAAGGACTTGAGGACCTGTCTCGAGAGGTTAAGCTTCTATAAACACTGCCGGACACCTGACTCCAGCAAATGGTCTGATGAGGGAGGGACCTGCCATGCTACCGCCACTGCGTCATCGCTATATCCTCGCTATGACAGGATTTCCTATTCGCTACTTGTTGTTTCCTATCAGTTGCTATCAGCTCCATGCCACTTCCTTACCCAAATGCAACTGGGTAGTCACTGCTGCTGAGACCTCTTAGCCTCCACCCTCACCAGCAAACACAGATTCTGTGCTGAGTTCCCTTCCTCCAGTCGCTCACCTCTAAATCCAACTCTCCGGCAGGTCTCTGATTGGAGGGGTCAGACACTTGTGCTAGCTGCTAAAGAGGCTGGGTAAGCAAGTATTCAGGGGTTTCTCCTGTGGCTCAGTGGTAAAGAATCCGCCTACAATGTAGGAGCTGCAGGGGACGCAGGTTCAATCCCTGGGTTGGGAAGATCCCCTGGAGGAGGGCATGGCCACCCACTCCAATATTCTTGCCTGGAGAATCCCATGGACAGAGGAGCCTGGCGGGCTACAGTCCCGAGGGTCGCAAAGAATAGGACACGACTAAAGCAACCGAAGAATTGATGCTTTTGAGCTGTGGTGTTGAAGACTCTTGAGAGTCCCTTGGACTGCAAGGAGATCCAACCAGTCCATTCTGAAGGAGATCAACCCTGGGATTTCTTTGGAAGGAATGATGCTAAAGCTGAACTCCAGTACTTTGGCCACCTCATGCGAAGAGTTAACTCATTGGAAAAGACTCTGAGGCTGGGAGGGATTGGGGGAAGGAGAAGGGGACAAAAGAGGATGAGATGGCTGAATGGCATCACTGACTCGATGGACGAGAGTCTGAGTGAATTGAGTTGGTGATGGACAGGGAGGCCTGGTGTGCTGTGATTCATGGGGTCGCAGAGTCAGACACGACTAAGCGACTGAACTGAACTGAACTGAAACACCCTAGCACGCACACACACAGAAAGTATTCTGATTTCTCCCTTGAGAAGACAGAACTCATAATGCAGTATACTTATGAAACATAGCAAGGGTATTCAGAAGTTTCTGAGCAACTAGAAAACATAACAAGCAGCTGTTAGAATTTTTGGATCACCTTTATTTCTTCAGCTCTGCTGCTTTATCTCTTCCTTTTGGTTTCATTTAACCAAATGATGGGTTTCTTAAATTCATCCATATTTTGTATGTATCTGTGGGTTAATTTTTATTGGTGAGTATAATTTCATTATATGAATATACCATAATTGTTTTGGGTTTTTTTTTTTTTTAGGTTGATGGGCCCTGGGTTTTTCCAGTTTGACAATTATGAATAAAACTGCTTTGAACATCCTTGTACAAAGATTTGTACAAACATGTTTTTATTTCTCTTAGGTAAACGTCTAAGAGTGGAAATATTGGGTTATGGGACAGGGGTGTGTTTAGTTTTATAAGAAACTGCCAGATCTTTTTTTCCAAGCTGGCTGGACTGTTTTATATGAGAGTCCCAGTTGTACTGCCTCTCACAAACACTTGCTATTCCCAGGATTCAAACCCGAGTCTGTATCATTCCAGAACACATCTGCCCGGAGCTCCTCCCTGCCCTTGGCAGCAAGTCTGTGTGCCTTTTACCGTCAGAACACCTGTTTATTTCCAAATGAGAGGAAGTTTACCGTAATACTTATTCTTGGACTGACCTCGGTCAAGTCCCTTCCCTTCCCTGGACTTCAGTTTCCTTTGAATGACTAGAAGCTTTGGAGAAGATGATTGTTTACCTTCCTTCCAGTGGTGACATTTTCCTGTGAACGTTTCCAACGTCTGTTCTTTCTTGGTTTCCTTTTCCATCTGTCACTTGACACCATACGATTGATTACATTTCTTTAACTGCCTTTGAAAACAGCTTTTTTTTTTTTTCCCCAAAGGCTTTAAATAAAATAAAGCTTCATTTTGCTAACAAATTTGAGAAGAAAAGTGGAAGGAAATGAGACAGTTTGTGAGCACCTACCCTGAATCACACCCTTCTGGAGCCAGTCGCTCGTGTCGTTGTTGAGAACATCCTGTCGTGCAGCTCTTCTGAGTGATGTTCTGACCCGAGCTCTGCATTCCCATCCACCTGGACCATTCTTCGCTCAGCCAGCCCTGTGGCTTGCTCCCTTGCCTCAGTCCTGTCTTACTTTGTCACTACCTTCCCAGGGATGCCCAGCCCAGCCTATTTAAAATAGAAACTCCTCCTCTTCCCACTCATGGTTCTCTTTGGCATCCTCTCCTGCCTCGCTTTTTTCCCATATGATCACCATCTAAAAACCATCAATGTTTCTAATATGCTTTTCCATCCCTTCCCCACTCCCAACTGGAGTTTAAGCTCCATGTGATCAGGAATTTGTGTCCCTTTTGGTCACTGCTGTAGCTCCTCTCTTAGACTCATAATAAGTAATCAATCCATATCGAGTGCATGCATGAATGAATGAGAAGAAAACAGAAATTCTGAGAGGGATTATCTTGTCCAAGGTGACCTTGGTAGTTAAGCCACAGGCCTGGGGACACAAAAGTGAATAAGGCCTGATCACTGCCTGTCTAAGCTGACAGGCTAGTGGGCAAGGCGATGACCAGCTGTGATGACATCTGAAGGTTTCTGGTCTCTCTGTCTGACTCAAGCCATGCCAGCACCTGGATTACTTCAGTATCCAAGGGAATTCACATGCACACAATTTCTGTTGAAAGTACGACTCACAGCGTGCTGCCCTTGCTGAAGATGTTTCGAGGGGTGTAGTGTAGCGAGGTGCCATTGCTGGACTCAGAGACCCCAATGACCAGCCCTTCCCCCGATGACCAGCCTGACCTCACTCTCCCAGGCACTCTCAGGGCAGCCCCAGGGGAGAGGATGAGCCTCAACACTAGGTTGGAGACTCAGCTAAAGGGCTCAGAAAGGGCCACCTGACCCAGCCACTAAGCCCGTAGCCCCGTTCACTGCTCCACCACCTCCCCTTCAGTCCCAGCTATGTGACGAGCAAGAAGATGCTTTTCGGGCCTGGAAAAGCCTTTTCTCTGACCTCCTCCTGCCCCTAGCAGCTTCTTCCCATCTCTGGACCTAAGTTTTCCCATCTGTAGAATTAAGGACTGCACTGTTTCTTTGATTCCCTAAAGGATTTGTGCTTTAGTAGAGAGACCCCTGATTTCCTAGTCCTATACAGTTGTTCTTGAGTTTTCTTTCTTTCTCTCTGGCTATACCATCATGGGTAAGTTATTTTCATTTTCTCTCAGTGTCACGTTGCCCATTCATAAAATCAGAGGTGAATGCCAAGTAATCCTACCTCAGCACCTAGGTGGGCTGCCCTGGGAACACAGGGTGACATACGCGAAAGACACAGAGGTGAGCGCAGCCTGCAGACCTGAGGTGTTTGTTGCGGGCAAGGCTCAGTCCACAGGAACTCCATCTGCTGGGCAGCTGCACAGAGCCCAGTCTGCAACATCTGCCTGGGCTGTGTACTGGCCCTGTTATTCTAGAAACAGAACTGCTTGTGTGGGTTTGGGGTCTGCGGCAGGGTCCCCACAGCTGGCCTCCCTAAACCTAAAGACTGCACTCCACTGCTCCATCAAGCCTCTCTCTAGCTGCCAGGGTCCATTGCGGGCACTGCAGGACCTGAGGCTGATGGCATGGCCAAGACAGCTGAGAGGAGGGGAGAAGATCCCAGAGACGCGAGCTTACTGTCAATTAAGGCATGTTCCTGCCACAGGGACCAGCCCACCCAAGAGGGACGTGTGTTTTGTTCCTGGTACAGGAAGTGAGCCGCCCGAGGCCATCTGGGATGTGTTTTCAAGGAAATCTTGAAAACGGCAGCTCCAGCCAGAGGTAAACAGGATTTCATTAAATCATGCCTGGCCCGAGGGACGGGGAGCGGGTGTCTGATTTCGCAAAAGCAGCCGTGTCCCTGTGCGATGCTCCTGGCAGCCATTTTGGTCAAAGACGTGCCTCCTTGGAGAAAATAAACAGATACAGTCTGTGTGCCTCCCACCTCCCGACGCCCACCATTTGTCCAGGTGACGTTTTCTAAAGGCTTCTGACCAGTTGCACTTTCACCAGCTGGTTGGGAATTAATCTCAGGATGTCTCTTGGGTGGATGTTAACATCCCCTTGTTTGTTCTTTTGAAAATCAGGAAACCCAAACTGTGGGCGATTCAGCATGTTGCCTAGTGTGGTGCAGCTGGGAGGGGGCCAGGCTGAGACGCACACCCAGGTCTTGTCATCTGCTGTCTAGGCCCCGAGTCAGCCCCTTAGAACCTGAATCTTCTGGTTGTTCCCCCGATTCTCTCATTCTGCCCGTTTGAAATGAAGGTTCATGACTTGACAGCTTGGCTCTCATGATGGTCCTGGGAGATCCCCAGAACCGGGATTGTACCCGCTCTCAGATGGAGAAACAGGGGTCAGCAAAGCTGGTTACTAGCCTGTGTCACTTTGCCAGTTTGGGACCAATCTGGTTGCTGATCTGAGAACTCTTTCTTCTCCTGGGCAGTGTCAGGCAAAGAGAACCACACATTCGCCAGGGAAAAGCTCCAACTAATTTTCTAGACAGTGGTTCCTGGGTAAGGCTTTCATGAACAGATTTGTTGGCAAACCCTTGGAACGAGTTTTCTCTTTCAGCCCTTCCTTTTGTAGCTGGGCCTGTGTGCCCTCGAGGTGGGGTTCAGATAAGGTTCCTGTGGCTCCTCTGGTCCATGGAGCTATGAACTTGGATCAGAGCACCTGAACTGTGAGCAATGTTATTCCTCACTAGTCACCCGATAGTAAGTGATTCTCCGTACTGCCTGAGGGCAGCGCCTGCACCAGGCATTTCTGCAGCGTTCTGCCTGCTTGCAGCGTTGCTACCTGGGTGAAGCACGCCCAGGCTAGCCACAAAGCCCACAGAAACCCAAAGCCTGTAGAATGGGCTATGCGTCTCATCCAGAAAGGGAAGCACCCTCTGTGTGGTCTTTTGGGCTTGGCACATTATGTGACATGCACTGCCTTGCTCACCCTCAAATAACCGCAGGACAAAGATGCTAGTTTCGCTATTTCAGAGACAGAAGCTGTAGTTAAGTGACTTGGTCGGAAGGGGCACAGGTGGGTGCTGAACTCAGGGCATGGTATTAGTATCCACCAGTGCTCCCCTGCTCCGGTGGCCATTGGAGAGAAGTGATCCGGCTTTCCATTCCCTAAACACAGAGCCAGGGGAAGGGCCCAGGAGCCCTGTCTTCAGCCTAGGAACTCAGTGCTGGGAGGCTTGGGTGTGGTTGTTGAGTTCCATGTCTTCTCTTGGGGATGGGAGAACTGAAGCCAAGTACTGGGGAAGGATCGTTCGATATCACAGCCAAGTTGGCTCTCTAAGGGCCCACACGCCCTCTATAAGCACATTGGAAGTTGAGTCCTCTCCAAGGCACAGCTGGGGCAGACTGCGGATAGCAGGAAGCCTGCGCCCTGCCCTCCAGGGCCCCAGAGAAGCTGATCCACAGGAGAACAGGGGCAGGTCTGCGCCTGGGGCCGTTCACTCCCACGCCTGTGCAGTGCCCCCACCTGGCCTTGCCAGTGGATCCTCATCTTGCAGCTGTGTGTCAAAGCTCCCTGAACCATTCCTCCCTGTCTTTCCAGTGATATACGGTCGAGTCCTCGCTCTCTCTTCTTTTTATGCCATAAAGAGAGAAGTGTTTTAAGAAGTCCCAGGAGAGACAAGTTAGCTGATGATTAAAAGAGGCATCTCACTAAAACACTGAGAGCTTGGCCTCAGCTCTGCCACTTAAGTGCTGGTGGGTCTTTCCCAGCCAGCTCATCCCCACTCCAGGCCCCTTCCTTGTCCACCCTAGTCCTCATTCAGGGACGCAGTTCAAATAGGAACTTTGAGCTCCAGAAAGAGCTTCATATGCATGCATGTCTGAGCATTTGGGGAGTCCTCAAAGCATAGAATTCTCCTGCTAAATACCAGCAAGACTCCTCTAGCACTCAGATAAAGCACTGAGAGCCCCAAGCACATTTCCAGTCTCTTTCTCCACTGATTCCTTCCCACTACCCTGGGCAGCTCAGAGACTGATCGTGTGAGTCGCTGATGAAAAGGTCAATCAAAAGCATTGTGAGCGATGGCTGCTTCTAAGGGATGTGTGTGTGTACGAGCCTGAATACAAATGTGATATCTTAAAAATAGTTGGGGATAATAACCAAAGGTATTTGGGTAGTTACACAGGAGCACTGGTAGCACACAGGAAAAGCTGTCTTCTCTGGCAGGGAGTGAGGAAGGGAGCCATTCATTCATTCAGCAACATCTTCACTGAGTTCCTGCCATGTTCCAGTCTGTGCTAGGGGCTGGAATAAATGAGGAGCAAAGGAGAAACGTCCTTGCTGTCTCAACTCTTAAAGCCTGATTAGTAGGCAGACAATTACATACGTGACTATATAAGAACAAGATGAGAAAATACTAGAAAGGACAATACAGGCTGATGTAAGACAAATGTGAAGAGACGAAACTGAACTAACCTGGAGAAGGGGACTCCATGAGAACGTGAACCCTGAACCAAACCCTAGAGGATGAGGAGGTAAATAGGAGAAGAGGAGACAGAGGAAGAGATGCCTTGGGCAGAGGACATGGCTTGTACAAAGGCCCTGTGGCAGGGAGAAGCATAGCACAGTGGATGGGCTGGAAGAAGACCCAGGTCACTGAAGCTCAGAGTAGGGGGATGTGTGGGGGGTGAGCATGGAGAGGATGGAGGACACTGTAGGACAGGCTAGGGCTGGTTCTTCCTCATAAAAGTAATGCAAAGCCATCACATAGTGGGAAGCTGAGAGTGCTCCTCAGACCTGTATTTAGGAAGGTCCTTCTGACAGCTTTGGTGGATGAAGGGTAGGGAACAGGGACAGGCAGATAAGAAAAGAACTGTTTAGGAGGAGTTCCGGTTATCCATACAGAAGGGAGATGTTAGTCACTTTGTTAACAGTGATGATGAGAGAGCTGCAGAGAGATAGACAAATTCAAGAGATGCTTAAGGGGTCAAATCAGCATGACCTGGTGAAGGATTTTTTCATTTTTCAAAATTGAAGTATGGTTGATTTACAGTGTTGTGTTAATTACTGCTAAACAGCAAAGTGACTCAGGTATATACATACACACATTCTTTTTTTGTATCCTTTTCCATGGTGGTTTATCACAGCATACCCCCTGTGTTATACACAGGTTCAGTCCCTGGGTCTGGAAGATCCCCTGGAGGAAGGCATGACAACCCGCTTCAATATTCTTGCCTGGAGAATGCCATGGACAGAGGAGCCTGGCAGGACTCCCAGAGGAGTCCATAGGGTCACAAAGAGTTGGACACGGCTGAAGTGACTTAGCACGCACATACGCACATGCTATACAGCCAGACCTTGTTGTTTTTCCTTTCCCTCTATGCCAGTTTGCGTCTGCTAATCCCGGACTCCTGATCCATCCCTCACCTGCCCAGCCCTCCCCCTTGACAGCCACCAGTCTATCCTCTATATCTGTGATTCTGTCTCTGTTTCATAGATGCGTTCGTTTGTGACATATTTTAGATTCTACATATGAGTGGTATTGTACGACACTCGGTTTTCTCTCCCTGACTTACTTCTCTTAACAGGATAATCTCTAGTTGCATTGGCCTGGTGAAGGATTCTGTTGGGAGGGAGGAGGGAATAGGAAATATCCAGGCTGAAATGACCCCAGGACTATTAATGGGAATAAGAAACAGTGGTTGTGGTCACCCTTCTTCTGTGCTTTTTATTGTGGATGCTACTTCCCAGGAAATTATAGGAGGACAAAAGATCACAGCGGGTTCAGAAAGAGATGGGACCAGAATAGTATACAGAGTATAGGCCAGGATTGAAGCCAGGGTGCAACGGCACCAGAAGACAAGCAAACTTGAGCCATCCTGCTCCACGCTGCTTCTGTCTTCTTGGTCTGGCCCAGGCCCTGCGTGGTGATGCCCGCTGGGAGGGGAGGGGTTGACTGCACACTCTTTGTGCTCAGTTTGGACAGTGCCCTATTCCCTCCCTCCCTCCTCGGGCTCTTCCGGCTTCTCCTTGCATTGCACTGAGGGCAATTCCTTTGGCGGTCCCCCCCAGATCCACACTGTAGCAGACTAGTTATATTGACCATCCCTCTTAATCCTCCCAGCAGCTCCTGGAGGAAGGTACTAGTTATCTGCATATCCATTTTGCAAATGAAGAAAGTGGAAACCCAGAGAGATGACTTAATTTGCCCAAAGTCACGCCACTGGCAATGGACCTCTGGTTTGTCTGAGTCCAAAGGCCAGGCTTCACCACTAATCCCTACCTGCTTGTCCCTGCTGGGTCCTCAGCCTGACAGCCAGGCTGGACCTCAGCTGGGGAGTGAGACCGTGCCCCATGCCTCCACTTTCCAGAGATTCCTTCCCCCTGGTACCTTTCACCTCCCATAGTAGGGCAGAGCTGTCTGGCACAACTCTGGCAGGCAGCAGGCTCTCAGTTCAGCTCATTCACTCTCAGCCACCCTTAGGACTCAGACCAATGTCATCCTAACTCATTCTCTTCCTGTCCCATGGCCCTTTAGCAGTCCTAAACAGTGAGATGCCTGGGATGGAGGGTGGGTGTCCCCTCACCACTGAAGAGCCTCCTGGTTGTCTCAGCAAGCCCCGAACTCAGAGCACCCTGTGAGTCCCCAAGATTGGGTCCCAGAAAACCCCATTCTCTGAGCCCCACCAATCCGTGGTCCACGTGGACCTCATTCCCAGCCCAAGGTCCACACAAACTGGAGCTCTGGGCATGCATCACTGCAGCTTGAAGCGTCACTTTGGTCCCAGCACCTCCTCTCTAAACTTAAGTTCCCAGACTGGGGAAATCCTGACTTTTGCCTAGAGAAATAGCAAAGGTCCTTTCCAGCTCTAAAATTCTGTGATTCTATTTGGAAAATGACCAGAAAATGGCACAGCTCATCTCATTCCGAATAAATCAAGGAGTCTATGGACACTCTCTAATTCCTAACCATACCTTTTCAACAAATTCCTCATTCCCTCGGAACAATAGTTCAATGAAAATGTTCCGGGGGTGGAAACTTTCATCTGTTTGGGTTCCTCCTCTATCTACAGTGCCCAGGCCACTGCCTGACATGTGGTTCAATAAATATTTACTGGCCAACTGGATTCATTAGTTTATTAAGGATGCTGTAACAAAGGACAACAAACTAGCTGGCTTTAAAACCGTTAAGAAGTCACTCTGACAGTTCTGGAGGGGAGACATCCAAAATCCGGATGCCGACAGGACCATGCTCCTTCTGACACCTGTAGGGGAGAACACTTCCTTGCTTCTTGCTAACTTCCAGGGGCGGTGGCCGTCAATCCTTGGGGTTCCTTGGATCGTAGACGCATCACTTCAGTTTCCACCTCTGCCCTCACGTGGTCATCTCCCTCCTGTGTCTCTGTCCTTTCCTTTCTTATAAGGACACCAACTTCACTGGACTTGGGCCCACTCCAATAACCTTACCTTAACTTGATTCCCCCTGTAAAGCCCCTTTTTCCAAATAAGATCACATTGGCAGATTCTAGGAGTTGGTACTCCATTACATCTTTTGGGGGACGGGATTCTGCTGTAACACTGAATAGATACTCAGACACGTCCTGGGATGTTCCATTCCTGACTTCTGTTTCGGAAGGGCTCCTGCTGGAGTGGGCTCCTTGCCACTTCCCGGCTGAGCCAGTGTTTCCTTTTCAGGAGCCAACACAGCCTGGTGGTGGTGATGGTGGGGGTTGGGGCGTCTTCTATTTCTAGATCCCTAAGGCTGGAAGGAATTTGGGGCCCATCTGGGCCTCCCCGTCATGTTCCAGCAGAGGAAAACTGAACCAAGGAAGGGACACAGGGCTGGCTCTGGGTCCCAGAGGAGGTAGGTTAAGCCTGCCCCATTTCTCCTTGGTCACTGTTTACAATTTGCCTGCATTCTAGAAGGGAGTTACAGGAGGCGAATGGGGAGCTTGTATGGTTGCCTCAATTTGAAGCCATGAACCATCTGGGGTGGGCTTGTGAAGGAGGAGTTAGAATGCGTTTGCTCAAATAATTCTCGGGCTCTGTGAGGGTCCCTTTGTGGCTGATTATGGGACGAATCTGCCAGCTCCTGCTGCCCCCAGCCCTTTGCTGGGGACAAGGCTGCTGGACCAGGAGATGAAGCATACAGAAGAGACAACAGACATTCCAGAGGGGCCCCAGGTTGACTCCAGCGTGGGGGTTCAGTCACGTCTGGGTGTGTTGGAAGGGCCCGCTGGGAGTTTATTTGCCTGATGACTGCAGCTGTTTTCTATCACTGTCATAAAAACAATTGCAAGCTTAGGAGCTCAAAAACAACTTGAGTGTATCAGTTCATAGTTCTGTGTGTCAGAAGTCTGGGTGAGCTGGGCAAGTTTCTCCAATCCAGGTCTCACAAAGCCAAGGTCAGTGTGTTGACTGGCCAGGACTCTTCTCTGGAGGTGCTGGGGGAGACTCTGCTCCCAGCCTCACCCATCTCTGTCCTTTGTGGCTGCCCCACTGAGCTCCTACTCCCTCCTGGGTGTTGTGGGAGATCTCCGTCAGCCTGGTAAGACCCCCTACTTTCCTCATCCCATTGCTTGCTCTGTCTTCAAAGCCAGCAGTGACACAGCAAATCCTTATGATCCAATCTCTTCGGCTTCTTCTGCCTCAGTTCTTCTGTCTCCACTTGAGAAAGTTCTCTCCTTTTTAAGGCTCACATGATTAGAGCAGGCCCACCCAACTAATTCAGATACTCTCCATGTTTTAAGCCCATAACCTTAATTATGCCTGCTAAGTCACAGAGTCAGACACGACTGAGCGACTGAACTGAACTGAAGTCATTTGTGCCACGTAACATAACCCATTCTAAGGTTCCAGTGATTAGGGTCTGCATGCCTTTGGGAGATCCTCTGTTTCCTGGGACCCCAGTGATCCTAAAGGAAGAGGAAGCCTCAGGGGTTGGAGGGAGATCTGAGCCTGAGTTACAATTTGGCATCTTCCACTCATCTCAGCCCAGCGTCTTGGGGCAGAGGATGAAAAAAATGGGGGTAAGGGCTCAGCTGTTACTGGAAGTAAAAAGGAATGAGCTGCTTCTACAAAAATGTTCTTAAGTTGGGAGCACTTTGCGAGGTCTTTGTGAAGGTGTGACACAGAAAATGGGACAAATCCCTTTTTCCCTTTAGTGCAAAATATAGTTTCTCCTGCTGCCCAGGGGCTTAGGAGGGGCATCTCCTAGTGCAGCACCTCGGCACTGGCAGACTTGCCTGATGGCTGGGTGCTTGGCGGTGCTGGTGGCAAGGCTGGGGGCGGGAGGTAGTGCCAGATTCTGGGCCAGCCTAGGAAGACCACCTCCTGGGAAGCTTTGCTAGGTGGGCCTTGGGAGAAGTGGTTGTGCTGAGAGGTCTTCATGGGACCTTTGGAACAAGGAGTCCACTGGAAGCAGGCCTTCTTGGGAGGGCTGGATAACAATGGAGCGAACGTGACCATCACAGGCTGGTGGGGAATACTGCTGGGATCCTCTGCGCGTGTGTGAATATAGTCATATGAGTATAGATTTACATAATCACCATCACAATTAAGATAGAGAACAGTTCCATTGCTCAGCGCCCCCACAGAATTCCTCGTGCTGCTGCTTTTTGCCAACCCCCCTACCTGTATCCCATGCAACCACTGATCTATTCTCCATCTCCGTACTTTGCCTTTTCCAGAATGTCATAGAAGTGGAATCAGACAATATGTAAACTTATGAGGTAGCTTTTTGCTTGGCCTAATGCCTTTGAGATGCGCTCATGTTGTGACATGCTTTAAAAACCCCTTCTTTTTAATTGCTGAGTACTTAGTATTCTAGTGTTTAAATGGACCACAGTGTGTTTATCCATTCACCCACTGAAGGACATTTAGGCTGTTTCCATTTTGGGCAATTATAAATGGGGTGCTATTTGCATGAACACGTTTTTATTTCTCTTGAGTAAATGCCCGGTAATGGATCATTAGGTCATGCAGTATGTGTATGTTTAACTTTAAAAGAAACTACTGAACTGTTTTCCAGAATGGCTGTTCATTTTTGCATTCTCTCCAGCAACGTATAGCGTTCCAGTTGCTCCATATACTCACCAGCATTTGTGGGATTTTGTTTGTGTTTTGTTGTTGCCATTCTGATAGGTTCTGATGGTATCTTGGATGTTTATGTTATTTTGAATTTCATGAACTTATTTGCCATCTGTGTGTCTCCTTTGGGGAAATGTCTCAATTGCTTGCCCAACTTTTTTATTGGGTCGTTTATGTTCCTTCTGTTGAGCTTTGAGAGTTACTTGTGTATTCCGGATACAAGTCCTTTGTCGGGTATGTGGTTTACAAATACTGTCTCTCAGTCTGTAGTTTGTCTTTTCATTTTCTTAACAGTGTCTTTCATAGGGAAAAAAGTTTTAACGAAGGCCCATTCATCAATTTGTTTCTTTAATGAATGATGCTTTTAACGTCACTTCTAAGAACTCTGCCTGACTCGAGGTCATGAAGATGTTCCTTGATGTTTTCTTCTAAAAGTTTAATCATTTTAATTTAGATCCATAATCCATTTTGTGTAAAGAATGTGTGAGCTTGGTTTTTTTGTTTCGTTTTGTATTTTGCAATGGATATTCAATTGTTCCATTGCTACTTCTTGCAAAGATAATCTCATCTCTATTGAATTTGTCAAAAATCAGTTGGTCATATTTGTATCTATTTCTGGGTTATTTATTATGTTTTATCAATTTACTTGTTTACCAAGGCCCTGCAGTCTTGATTTTGTTGCTCTTCAGTCTCTAAGTCGTGTTTGACTCTTTGTGACCCCTTGGACTACAGCATGCCAGACTTCCCTGTGCTTCAGTATCTCCCAGAGTTTGCTCAAACTCATGTCCATTGAGTCAGTAACGCTATCTAACCATCTCATCCTGTCACCCGCTTCTCCTCCTGCCCTCAATCTTCCCCAGCATTAGGGTCTTTTCCAGTGAGTCAGGTCTTTGCATCCGGTGGCCATAGTATTGGAGCTTCATCTTCGGCATCAGTCTTTCCAATGAATATTCAAGGTTGATTTCCATTAGGATTAACTGGTTTAATCTCCTTGAAGTCCAAGGGACTTTAAAGAGTCTTCACTTGATTACTGGAGCTTTAAAATGGAGTAGTGTCACTTCTCTAAATCTATTTTTTTTTTTCAAATTTGTTATGGCTATTCTAGTTCCTTTTTCTATAAATTTTAGAATCAGCTTGTCCATATCTATAAAACATTCTGCTGGGATTTTGATTGGGAGTGCCTTAAATCTATAGAACAATTTGAGGGAAAACTAACTTCTTAACTATATTGAGTCTTTCAATCCAGAAACACAGTATGTCTCTCCACTTATTTAGATGTTATTCCTTTAATAAGCATTTTGTAGTGTTTATCACAGAGAAGGCAATGGCACCCCACTCCAGTACTCTTGCCTGGGAAATCCCATGGACAGAGGAGCCTGGTAGGCTATAGTCCATGGGGTCGCTAAGAGAAGGACACGACTGAGCGTCTTCACTTTCACTTTTCACTTTCATGCATTGGAGAATGAAATGGCAACCCACTCCAGTGTTCTTGCCTGGAGAACCTCAGGGACAGAGGAGCCTGGTGGGCTGCTGTCTATGGGGTCGCACAGAGTTGGACACGACTGAAGTGACTTAGCAGCAGCAGCAGCAGCAGCAGTGTTTATCATGCAAGTCCTGAAGATGTTTTCTTAGATTTATTTAATTTGGGGGACTTTTGTATATAAGTAATTTAATGATGTACATGGTATCAATTTTTAAAATTCTGGCTTCCAGTTGTTTATTACCAGCATATAAAAATATGATAGTTTTTTTTCATGTTGACCTTATATCATGCAACCTTGCTAAACTCAATAATAAGTATTTTTGTTTTGTTTTTTGTAGATTCTTTGCTGGTTTTTTTTTTTTTTTTTTTTTTTTGGTCCTGTTGCCTGTGAATAGGGATAGTTTTAGTTCTTCCTTTTAAATCTGTATGCCCTTTATCGGTTTTTCTTCCCTTATTGCGCTAGGGCTTCTAGTATGATAGTGCATAGCAGCTGTGAGAGTGAACAACTTTGCCTTGTTCTCTGGTTTGGGAAGGCAAGCATTCAATCCTTCATTATTGAATTTGATGTTAGCCATGAAATTTTGGTAGATACTCTAAATCAAGTTAAGGAAGTTCTCCTCTAATCATTGGTTGCTGAAACTTTTGTCACAAATGTATGTTGAATTTTGTTAAATTTTTTCTGCACCGATTGATATGATTGTGTGGCTTTTATCGTTTAACCTATTAATATTATAGCTTGTGTTCATTAGTTTTAAAACATTTAGCTAATCTCCATTCCTGAAATAAATCTAATTCTGTTGTCATGTATTATATTTTAATATATTTTTCTAATATTTTCTCAAATATATTTGCATGTTCATGTGGGGTATTAGTGTATAGCTTTTTCTTCTAGTACTGTTTTTTTATGATTTTGACTTCAGAGTAGTGACAGCCTTATAAAATGAGTCAAGAGGTTATTCCTTGTATTTTTTGGATATTATTATGTATAGTCAGTATAATTTTTCTTTAAATATCTGGCAGAATATGGCAATAAAACTATCTTGGCCTAGAGTTTTAATGACAAACTCTTCATCTTTAATAAATATAGGACTATTCACATTATCTATTTCTTCCTAGGTGACTTTTAGTCATTTATTGCTTTCAAGTAAAAAGTCCATTTCATTTAAGTTATTGAATTTATGTGCATAAATTCATTTATAGTGTTCTCTTTTTATGCTTTCAGTATCTATGGGATCTATGATTTTAGAGGTTTGAGGGGACTTAAAAATAACACCCCCTGTCTTCCCCCATTGCTCAGGAAGGGATCAGGCAGTAGCCTTTAATCCTGATAAAGCCAACTTGGTGAACATTAATTTGCTTTAGATGGGAGGCTCACTAACACACCTGGAATGATACTCAGCCATCTAATCATAGTAGTTTTGAAAAACACAGGCTCTGTTACACTAGCCAGCCTCTGTGAAACCTGTGGCTTTTAGAGATGTGCTCTCTGCAGGTGATAGATTTCAAAGTAGCAAGAAGGAAAGAAGTCCCTGTCCTAGAGATTGAATGTTTGCATCTCCCCAAAAGGCATTTGTTGAAACCTAATTCCCAACGTGATGCTGTTTGGAAGTGGGGCCTTTGAGAGGTGATTGGGTCATAAGGATGGGGTCATCGTGAATGGGGATTACTGTCCTTGTAAAGGAGACCCCTTTCTACCGTGTGAGGACACAGTAAGAAGATGGCCTTCTATGAACTGGGAAGCAGGTTCTCACCAGGCTCTGAATCTGCTGGTAGCTTGATCTTGGACTTTGCAGGCTTCAGAACTGGGATAAATAATGTTTGATGTTAAGCCAGCCAGTTTCAGGTGTCTTTGTTATAGCAGCCTGAATGGACTAAGATGCCCTGCACATCCATTTCCTTCTCACACACTCACCAGACAAGGTGGGTAGAGAGTGTTAGGCTAGCAGAGGTTCCTCAGCACTGAAGCAGGAGCCACAGGGAAGGAGATTCCCCTTCAATAACTCACAAGAACTGTACTCTAATCATGGTGGAAATAAATGGAGAAGTTGGGGAGGGGAGGTGACCTCATGTCCCACAATAACTGGTGGGAACAAGAGCCAAATAAATCTCCCTGGTTAGACTAATGTCATATGCATGTTCATGTCTAACACAGGTTACAAAAATCACATTGGGATACATTAAATTTTAGATCAGACCTTTGTGACAGTGTTGTGACAATATAGAAGAAGTGATGACCAGTGCAGAGTCCAGAATGAGAGTAGAGTCAGGCCAGACTTCAAGGAAGGAGTGTGACTTACATAAGTAATGGATGGGAAGGGGCTAGAACTCAGGGGGATGGTGAATGGGGAGGAATGGGGGGATAAGGTGGGAGAAGTGGGTTGGAATGGAATGGAAAAGGGTTTGAAATACCATGCTAAGAGTCAGGGGTACTCTTTTAGGGGGAGGAGCTAGGGAGGAGTTCATTAAGAGCAGTGCTTGGGGAGACACATCTTGGAAAGTAGTGAAATATCTCCATAGCATTAGCAAAAGTCATTGCTCAAGGCCCCGAGTTAGTGCCTATCTTCCCTCACTCTTCCCCCAACTCCACCTCTATGATGCCCTCCCCTGAGGCCCTTGGACCCCATCACAAGCCAGCAAGCAGAAATTAATGCCTGGCTCTGCTTTGATCTGTGGCTGAGGTCCATCCCAATATTCTGGTGGGTTGGTGCCCGTGTATCCTGGCTCTTAGGTGAGTTTTTTCAAAAAAACTATTTGCCCATTTCCATTTTGAGAGTTTGAGGAACAACAGCTTAAGACCACTCAGTGGTTGAGCCGTGGGAGCTGCAGAGCAGTCTTCAGCCGCAGGCTGAGCACTCCAGTCTTCACAGGGGAGTTGAATAGTGTCAGAGGGTACCTCCTGCCTTCAGACCTCCAACTCAGGTTGAGTAGACGTGAACTGCAGAGCTGGAGCAGTCCTTCCACCCTGAAATTCCTCCTTGGTCACAGTCTTGTCAACTGCTGCCTGCTCTTCCTTTTCAGTCTTTTCAGAGTCTCTGTAGAAGCAGAGATGAGGCATGACCTTCCATGGGGGTTCACTGGAGAGTCCATGCATGTGCAGAACTTCCTGGGCAAACAGCCACCACATCAGATCCATTGAGTGAGCTCTGTCTGCGTTGCACGGGATGGCGGTAGCCACAGAGCACAGAGGAGTGTCTGTGTTATGCAGAGCAGCGGATGGCAGGTTAGTGTAAGGGGCTTCTGTGAGACGTGGTGGTCAGCCCTGGGATAAGTAACCACCAGAAGTCTTGGCTACCAGAAGGCTGCCTGGATCAGGTTAGTGAAAGTTCCAGGAGTGGAGCAGCCAGCAGTAGGAGGGGCTCAAGGGGCAGCAGCAAATTCATTGGCCAGTATTCCCAGAGGATATAACACTGGTTCATCAGTTGGGTTTTCAGTGGCAACCATGGCATAAGCCATCTGCAGAAGCTTCGGCCAGGTCTCCTTCAGGTTTATGGTGGAGACACCATCCCTCTTCCTTTTGTAGATGCACTACCACTTGGAAGCCAAGGTTGGTGCTACCTCACTGGGTTCGGGAGAGTTTGAGGACATCCTCCTCCTTCATTTGCAGGACACTGAGGGCTTCGGACATTGTGAAAGTTTCCTTTTAAGTTCCAGTGGGGATCCAGAACAATGTCATATGGACCGTTTTCTGGGTAGTGCGGAAAGGTGATTCTGAGGTGTTTTGTCTCTCCACCTTCAGCAGCCATGAGGACGTGATGGGGAAGCAAGAATCCATGCTGCCCAGGGATCCTGCCCTTCCACTCTGAGCTCTCAAGTCCGTCACCTGAATGTGGCAGGCACAAGACCGCAGACCTTGGAGAACTCCTCATGTTTGGATTTAAAAACAAAACCATAGCATTTCATAGAATTATTTTCCCCTCAATAGAATAAAAGTTCCAGGAGAGAAAAGTAGTTCCTTTGGACCCTGCTCTCCCTTTAAGTCAAATAAACATCTGTCAAGGAGGAACAAGACAGAATTCCTTGTGATCAGATGCTCCTGGTTCTACAGCAATTTATCAAAGCCCTTCTCATCAATTAGAGAAATATTTGAAAAATCATCACAGCTCCTGCAAGCGCCTCATGTATAATTCAAAGCGGTGGCTCCGGATGGAGTGAGGAAGCCACAGAAGCCAGCCCTGCCTTTTGAAGGTAAACCTGCCTATTGTCTCTTTCATCCCAAACCCAGGAACAAACTCCGGGGCCCTTGAAAATTGTATTTCTACTGAAGCGTAGACATCTTAAGCCTGATGTGTAGACACTTTACCTGCCAGGGAGCCCCCTATAGGGACACCACTTCTCAGTTCTTGGAAACTAGGTGTCCCTATGAGATTAAGACAATGAGAAGGGACCCCTCTCACGTGTGCAGCATTCTGCTTTTTAATCCCAGCCTCCAATACCGAGTGTTTCAAAGAAGGCAACCAATAAAGAAAAAAACAAACAAGTGATCGAATCATAACCATGTAAAAGTACCCTCACTTTTCTTTTTTCACTTGCTATTCCCACAAGTCAGTTATTATCTTGATTTTATAAATGAGGAGACTAGAACAGAGAGGTGAAATGACTTGCTCAGGGTTGCACAGCAGATTTATAGCAAATAGTGTTTGTACTTCGGCCACCAGACACTTTCTCTGTGGGTACAAACCCAAATTTTAATTTTGATTCTGTTGCTTGACTTGATCAGTATGGAGACCCACAAGTGAGAATTGATCTTTTTTTTTTCATAAAATAAAAAGGCTTATATAAAAAATATCAAATACTTTTTGCTAAGTACAGTGGCTATATTGCTTATGTTATTTAAACCTCTGCATACCTGAATTACATTTAACAGTTTCAATTAATTTTACTTTTGAATTGCACTAAGGGGCGACTCAGTGGTAAAGAATCTGCCAGCTAAGGCAGGAGACGCAGGAGACTCGGGTTTGATCCCTGGGTGGAGAAGATCTCCTGGGGGAGGAAATGGCAACCCACTCCAGTATTGTTGCCTGGAAAATCCCGTGGACAGAGGAGCCTGGTGGGCTACCGTCCATGGGGTCACAAAGAGCTGGATAAGACTGAGCGACTGAACACATATGTCACGCAATAGCATGTAGAACCCACAAGATTTAAGACCCCAGCACCACCAGCTCAGGGCACAGAGCTGTCACAGGGAGGCATAGGAAACATGTGTCTGTACAGTGGAGGAACTGCTTCCTTCAGATTCGATCTAGAAGTTACTCTTGTGTTCACATGTGGTCTTCACCTGCCCTTGCAATATGAGCAACAGAGGTGGCTCTGAGTGGGACAGGGTGGGCTCTATAGGATTCCTTGTGCAGTGGGTGAGTGGGCCAGACCCTCTGCAGGGTATGTGCAGTGGCAGGCAGACAGTCGTCAGCTCTGTGCTCGAGGAGGTAGGGGAACACTGGAAACGTGGTAGGTGAAGACTAGAATTCTAAGTAGTTCAGAGGGCAGAAAATGAGCATCCTCTTCCATGAGTGAGAAGGCCTTTTGAAGGTAAATGAGATAGTCCATTGCAGATCAAATAGGCCAGACAGGCAAACCATAGGTGTAGAGAAGAGGGACCAGGAACACCACAAGCAGAAATATCCACTGGGGCTGGGTGATGAAGGCTGGCCCCCTAGGAGGAGAGGTGCTTATGGGAAGGGTCTGGCCTGGCCGCACTATTCTGGGCCCAGCCCCCAGCAGTGTCTAGAACTCACCAGATGCTCAGCAAAGTGAAAGAAGGTGCTCTGGCTTCACTTCCTGCAGAAGCTGACTAAGATGCTCCAGAACGCCAACAAGGACCTACTGTGGAGCACGTTTAACTCTGCTCAATCTGATGTGCTAGCCTAGAGGGGATGGGCACCTGGGGGGAGAATGGATATATGTGTATGTACGGCCGAGTCCCTTCACTGCTCACCTGAAACTGCAACATTATTGATCGGCCGTAACGCAATACAAAATTAAAAATTTGAAGTTTGGGGGAAAAAAAATACTAAAGATGCCCCAGTGTGAGCTAGGGCCCCCTCTTCTGAGCTCCCATGATACCTCAGGCTTGCACATCACCAAAATACAGCCACATTGCCTTATAATGATCTGATTTCCAGTCTGCTTCCTTCCTAGAACCCCTTTTGCATTCCCAGCATCTCCTCTAGCATATGGTACATATTAAGCCCTAAAGGAAGAAGGGACAGACAGGAGGGAAGAAGGGTTTTATCAGCTATTTGGGGCTAAGGGTTTCACCAATAACTGAAAGAGGAGAAGAAATTGGGAGTTAACAGGAGGCCTCACTGTACAGCATCTCAGGGATGCTGGATGTAATTATGCCGCTGTAAATGCCATAAGGAGTCACGCATAGTTCTCCTCCTATAGTGGAAGCTTGGCCATGCTGTTATTCTGCCAGAGTGTGAGTCTCAAGATATCACAGTCTTTCTTGGTCACAATTGTTTTACTGAGTTCAGATCAGTCACTCAGTTGTGTCTGACTCTTTGCGACCCCATCGACTGCAGCATGCCAGGCTTCCCTGTCCATCACCAACTCCTGGAGCTTGCTCAAGCTCATCTTCATTGAATTGGTGATGCTATCCAACCATCTCATCCTCTGTCATGCCCTTCTCCTCCTGACTTCAATCTTTCCCAGCATCAGGGTCTTTTCTAATGAGTCAGCTCTTCACCTCAGGTAGCCAAAGTATTGGAGCTTCAGCTTCAGCATCAGTCCTTCCAATGAACACTCAAGACTGATATCCTTTCAGATCGACTGGTTGGATCTCCTTGCAGTCCAAGGGACTCTCAAGAGTCTTCTCCAACACCACAGTTCAAAAGCATCAATTCTTCAGTATTCAGCTTTCTTATGGTCCAACTCTCACATCCATACATGACCACTGGAAAAATCATAGCCTTGACTAGACGGACCTTTGTCGGCAAAGTAATGTCTCTGCTTTTTAATATGCTGTCTAGGTTGGGCATAGCTATTCTTCCAAGGAGCAAGCGTCTTTTAATTTCATGGCTGGAGTCACCATCTGCAGTGATTTCGGAGCCCCCAAAATAAAGTCTGTCACTGTTTCCATTGTTTCCCCATTATTTGCTATGAAGTGATGAGACTGGATGCCATGATCTTAGTTTTTGGAATGTTGAGTTTTAAGTCAACCTTTTCACTTTCCTCTTTCACTTTCATCAAGAGAAGAAGCTCTGTAGTTCTTCGCTTTCTGCCACAAGGGAGCTGTCATCTGCATATCTGAGGTTATTGATGTTTCTCCCGACAATCTTGATTCCAGCTTGTGCTTCATCCATTCCGGCATTTCGCATGATGTACTCTGCATATAAGTTAAATAAGCAGTGTTTTAATATACAGCTTTGATGAACTCCTTTCCCAATTTGGAACCAGTCTGTTGTTCCATGTCTGGTTCTAACTATTGCTTCTTGACCTGCATACAGATTTCTCAGGAGGCAGGTAAGGTGATCTGGTGTTCCCATCTCTTTCAGAATTTTCCACAGTTTGCTGTGATCCACACAGCCAAAGGCTTTGGTGTAGTCAACAAAGCAGAAGTAGATATTTTTCTGGAATTCTCTTGCTTTTTCGATGATCCAGTGGATGTTGGCAGTTTGACCTCTGGTTTCTCTGCCTTTTCTAAATCCAGCTTGAACATCTGGAAGTTCTCAGTTCATGTACTGTTGAAGCCTGGCTTGGAGAATTTTGAGCATTACTTTGCTAGCATGTGAGATGAGTGTAATTGTGTGGTAGTTTGAGCATTATTTGGCATCGCCTTTCTTTGGGATTGGAATGAAAACTGACCTTTTCTATTCCTGTGTACACTGCTGAGTTTTCCAAATTTGCTGGCATATTGAGTGCAGCACTTTCACACCACCATCTTTTAGGATTTGAAACAGCTCAACTGGAATTCCATCACCTCCACTAGCTTTATTCACAGTGACGCTTCCTAAGGCCCACTTGACTTCACACTCCAGGATATCTGGTTTTAGGTGAGTGATCACAACATCGTGGTTATCTGGGTCATGAAGATCTTTTTTGTACAGTTCTTCTGTGTAGTCTTGCCACTTCTTAGTATCTTCTGCTTCTGTTAGGTCCATATCATTTGTGTCCTTTATTGAGCTCATCTTTGCATGAAATGTTCCTTTGGTTCTAATTTTCTTGAAGAGATCTCTAGTCTTTCCCATTCTATTGTTTTCCTCTATTTCTTTGCATTGATCACTGAGGAAGGCTTTCTTATCTCTCCTTGCTGTTCTTTGGAACTCTGCATTCAGATGCTTATATCTTTCCTTTTCTCCTTTACCTTTCACTTCTCTTCTTTTCTCAGACAACATTTTGCCTTTTTGCATTTCTTTTTCTTGGGGATAATCTTAATCACTGCCTCCTGTATGATGTCACGAACCTCTGTCCATAGTTCTTCAGGCACTCTGTCTATCAAATCTAATCCCTTGAATCTATTTGTCACTTCCACTGTATAATCATAAGGGATTTGATTTGGGTCATACCTGAATGGTCTAGTGGTTTTCCCTACTTTCTTCATTAGCACCTGGTATATAACAACTTAATACAAATTGGTTGAATGCATGAATGAGCAGTGAATGAACTGGGCTTTTCATGTTCTTTATAAAGTCCTGGTTTACTGAGCCTCTCTGTGTGTGGTTCTCATGGTTCTCAGCTATATCCATGACGATGGGAGTTTATAGCCTGAAGCCCACAGGAGATGCTCAAGCCAGCGGCTCATTGCTGCACACAGGCTCCTCCCTCAACATGTTCAACCTCACAGTTAAACCATGTGGGGCCTCCAGGTGGAGGAGGGACCTACCTTTAGAACAGGTGTGAATGTGAGAATGCGAGAACGGTCCTTCCCTTTTCTGGGCTCATCTTCCCCTCTATGAAATGAGATGGCTGCCCAAGACGATCCCTAAGCTTCCCCAGCATTTCAGGCAAAGACGAGGACGGAGGCTGAAGTGGCAATGGCATCCTAGTATTTTCACTCAGCAGTTCCACCCCAAGTTCCCAGGATTCTCGGGATCAGGGTGGTTGTGTGGGATGAGCTTCGAGGAGATGTGAGTAAGCATGAGTCAGCACCCCTGCTCAGGGCATAAGAAAACGTGTCAGAGACATGGAGGGGGACCTGCCTTCTCTATGGAGACAGCAGACTTCCAGACTAAGGATAGGACCTGCCTCCCAGTGGGGAAGGGGCTGCAGGGGCTCCCTGCCTCCAGGTGGAGGGATGGCGACAAGCTGAACACAGCAATGAGTTCCTGCTGTTAGTCTGTTTTTCTTAAAACATTTTGGGGCAAGAAGATACAAACTGTCTAGAAATCCAGCACATGCTGTAGATGTCCTCTCTTCAGAAAAATGCACAGACATCTGACATTCTGCATCTGATGCAAGAAAGGGGGATGGACTCCTTAAAGTACATGTCTGATCTCTGGGACCCCAGTAACAAACCCATCCATGGCAGAGGGAAAGGGCAGGCAGGAGTCCTGGGTCCTACCTCTCATCTGGGCTCCGCTCCATCTGGCTGTACCTTTGCTGCCTTGGATAGCCTTAGCCTTGCCATCTGTAAAATGGATGACCTGGAAGAGGAATCCTTTGTGGATTCTATCCTAGGATTTGGTTATCACAACACACCCTCTGAGAGCAGCTGTGGGGTGTTGAGGCCGCTTTCCTAATGGCTGAGCATGGAAGCTGGGGTGGCGTGGGGGCAACTCATAGGCCTTCAGAACCACTTTTTCTCTCTAGCATTAAATCCAGCTTCTTTCTGACAGAAGACCCACTTTTGGGTGGAGACTGAAACGGCTCCTACCTGGGGACAAGAAGTATGCAGACCCCCTCTGTCTCTTTCCCCAGCTCTGTCTAAACCGGCTGGATAATGAGAGTTGGGGTTTCCCTTGGCCATGGAGGCCCCGCTACTGGCTTCCTTTCCGGCCTTTTTTTTTAGTTGGGCTTGACAGAAAGCTGGGAGAGGGTCACAACCAAATTTTCAAGAGGAGAGCCTGAGGCCTAGACAAGCTCTGACCGGGCTCAGTCCCACTCGGCCGGGCCTGGGGCAGATGCCCTGTACCTGGTCTGGAGAGCTTGGGGCACCCGGTGCTGCATCTGAGCGAGAACAAGGAGGTTTCACCCCCAAGTCTGGGCTTTCTTCCCTCTCCACCCCACCCTCTGCCCCCATCTTCTTCTCCTAATAACTTCTAGGCTAAGGGGAAGGGGCCTTTGCCCAGGGGGCTGGCGTGCCTGAGTGGGCTGCCCAAGGCAGGATGGCTGTCTTGTCCGTGTGCCGCCCTGCGGTCAGCCCACCCGGAGCCCCCCCTTTCCCTCACCCTCTCAGCTCCACTCAGAGCTACCAACCTTGGTGCTTCATGGCTAGAAGCCTTCTGGTAGCTTCCACTGGGGTTTGCTTCTTGAGTCAGATGTGTGAATCTGGCCTCTTTAGATGGAAGCTGTTACTCCCACTCCGAATTGCGATGATTCCAGAGGATGATCAGCAAAACCCTGGAGCAACTGGCTGTCGCATCACCCATCCCTGCTGACTGGGGTTTCTTTCTGGGGCCCCATTCGCCCTCCCTTCCTCCTACCTCTGTTCCCTCAGCCTTCTCCACCTCTCAAAGCCCCTCTCACCCATCAAGACAGCTCCCCACTGCCTCCTCTATGAAGCTTTTCCAGACCACTCTGGCCAGAGTGAAGGTTCCCTCCTTCTGTAAGCCCAGCTATGTGTTGGGAAGGGGGAGACTACAATGCTGAGACCTGTGTAACTGCTTCAACAGGGCAGGACCTCAGCCAGTCCCCACAGCAAAGCTTTGGGATAAATATTAGCATCCCCACGCAACAGATCAGGAACTGTGTGGATATGGGCAGGGTGGGTGGGTTCACTGACTTGCCCAAGATCTCAGCTGGGAAATTAAAGGGTCTGCACTCAGAGCCTGTGTTCCGTCTCACTGTCCTGGTCAGCCTCCTGCCTTGCACTCAGCCTTTCTTTCTTCCTGACTTTCTGTCCCAGCTTGTTTCTGTGACTCTCCCCCTGCTCTGAGCCCCCCTGCGAACAGAGGCTGCTGTGTTCTTCCCTGCTCTCCCCCAGCGCCGCGCAGAGGGCCTGCTCCATCAGTATGTGAAGGACTGGATGAAATCTCTCTGCTAGTGCTTGGCATTCTCCCTGCACCTGGAGTTGCGGTCATGAAATTTCCATCACGTGCTGTAAAGGATTAGAGTGTCAAAAATGTCACAACCTGGAGGAGACCAGAGTACTTGAAATTTACAAATAAAACAATGGCTTCTGTTTATGGAGCATCTCCTGTGGGGCCCCTTTCGAACATTTCTCTCTGATTGTTGATAATCAGTTCCGGCAACTGCAGGGGAACAGTGTTGGTGTTTGTGACTGGCCCCAGGTCTGATTGATTAGTGCGTCTGTGTACCTGTTGTTAGATATTATAATACCACACCGGCTGTAAATCTTGCTGTTACAGATGCCCATTTTACACATGAGGAAACCGAGGCTCAGAGGGGAGAAATAAATTACCCAAAGCCACGGAACTAGGCCTTGGCAGAGCTGAGCATTGAAGCCTGGAGTGTTTGTGGCACACACAGCTCAAGCAGTACCCTGTTCAGCTTCACAGCCCAGCTCCCTCCCTTTCCTAGGTCAGGGCATCTCCACTCTCAACAGGCCCAGGGTCTGTGTCTGCAGGGGGTGGGGGTGAGGCCAGTTCACCTGCATGACCTCCAGGCAGCTCAGCCCATCTGTTCAAGAGAAAAATGCTCGTGCTGGACCCTGGCACTCGGAGGACAGAATCCCGCATCAGTGCTGGTGGGCAGGAGGGCACAGGGCCTCCCCGAATGCCACACCAGTGGTCCCTCCTTTCACATGGAAGAGGAGTGAAGGAGAGACCAACCACTTGTTTGCAAATGCTAATCTTTAGTCCGGAGAAGGCAATGGCACCCCACTCCAGTGCTCTGGCCTGGAGAGTCCTATGGACAGAGGAGCCTGGAAGGCTGCAGTCCATGGGGTCGCTGAGAGTCGGACATGACTGGGTGGCTTCACTTTCACTTTTCACTTTCATGCATTGGAGAAGGAAATGGCAACCCACTCCAGTGTTCTTGCCTGGAGAATCCCAGGGATGGCGGAGCCTGGTGGGCTGCCATCTATGGGGTCGCACAGAGTTGGACACGACTGAAGTGACTTAGCAGCAGCAGCTTAGCAATCTTTAGTCAGTGGTATTTTGTTTAATCCACAGGGACAAACCATGGATTTGGGGCCAAGAGGCCCTGCTCCCCATCACTGTGTGATACTGGCCACGGTGCTTGCTCTGCCCGACCTGACCTCCCCAGCTGTCAGGTCACCTGGGCTGGGTGCAGCCTAAGGCCCCTCCAGCTCCTCCTTGGCAAGGATTGGAAGTAGGCCCTGGGGCCTGATTGCCTGTGTTCAGATGGCAGCTATGGGATGGGGGTAGGGGGTAGAAATGGTCCACCTAACTTTTCTGTGCCTTGGTATCCACATCTGTCAAATACGGATAATAATAGCAGTAGCTGCCTCAATTGGAGATTACACATAAAGTGCTTAGAACATTCCAAGTCACACAGTGCTTGCTCATAACCCTTCATTATTAGACTGCTTTACCGACTCGATGGATGTGAGTTTGAGTGAACTCTGGGAGATGGTGATGGACAGGGAGGCTTGGCGTGCTGCGATTCATGGGGTCTCAAAGAGTCGGACACAACTGAGTGAATGAAGTGAACTGAACTGAAGGCTAAAGAGGTCATTTTGGCTCTGAGCCTTACTTACCCAGTAAGTATTATCTCTCTGATGCAAACGAGAAATGGAAGCTCAGAGATTTGAAGTAACTTGCTGAAGGTCACATAGCTAAAAGAAAGACTGGGGCAGTTCACAGTCTCCCCCTTGTCGCTGAGCTGCACTTCCCTCCTCCTGTACCCCAACCTGTCCTAGGAAGGGAACTGCAGGCAGTTTAGATAGCAAGTGAGAACAGTGTCTTGTCCGAAGTGGAAGAAGGATCAGCCTCTGTCTTTTTCCATCACTCCGTCTCACCGTCCAGCACTGGCAGCTGTGAAGGAGTGGGAAGAATCTGGAGCTTGTGGTCAGTGGCCTTGGTCATTGGCCCTGCTTCCTTTGCTTGCAAGCTGTGTGACTTTGGGAAGGGTGGGCAATCTCTCTGGGCATTGATATCTTCATCAGAAAACTGTGGGGGGAGCACCTCTGCCCTCTCTATTTACAGGATCGCTTGGAGCATGATCCAAAATGTCAGATGGAAAGTGCTTCCTCAGTGGCAAAGGCCTACCTAGGGCTTGGTGTCCACCAGGGTCCCTGTAGGAGACAGCTGGCTCACTCTGACGGGCGACTGAGAAGGAGTTGATAAAGGGCTGTTGACAAGAGCGGGGCCAGAATGGAGGAGAAGCGTGGACACAGCTCAGCACGCAGCATAGCGCGCCGCAGCTAGCAGCTCCAGGAGTGCTCTAAGCATGCCAGCTCTGCACACCAGGAGGTGCGGGCAGTTATGATGATGATCGGGAGGCTGCGAGAGCCCGGACAGGAGCCCCTCGGGCCCCAAAGGGAGGAAACCAGTCGTCCGGCACTCCAACTTGACTTTTTCCCCTCCCTGGGGTCTCCTGCTGGATGCAGCTGCCCATTGGCTGAACTCAGTGGGGAGCCAGAGAACACGTGGTCCCCCCAGGCAGCCTCAGTGCAGAAGGGAGGGCCAAACGGGAGATGTTTGGGGCCTCTCTGAGGCTGGTCCGCTCCTCCCCGAATCTGCCTCCACGTCCCGAGAGCTGACTAGACTATAACGGGACGCACACTGGAGACAGCGCCATATTCAACTGTCGGGGGGTTATTGTCAAAGGAGATTTAGTCTCTTTCTCTTTTTTTTTTTTTGGCGAGTAAAACAATGAAACCTCCATAATTGTTCCAGGAGAAATAAACATGCCAAAATATTTAAGTACTAATAAAACTTAAGAATTATCCCAGCATATTTAAATATAGATGTATTTTTACGGCAGGCAGTGAAGGCAATTGCCAGCAGAATGCATTTCATCCAGGCCATTTAATACTAAACTGCCCACCCCTCCTTTGAGGCTTGGTTGGGGAGGGGGCACCAAGGAAGGGGGCAATGGAGCCTTCCCAGTGATGGGAAGAGGGTCTCCTCTCCCATGGGCAAGCCCCACCAGGCTCTGCGCTCCACCGTTTCCATTGCTCACTGCTCCCTGGTCCTCATTACAATCCCAGGCCATGCTATTGTTACCTGTTAGCCAGCAGAAGAATCCAAGGCACAGAAAGGTGAAATAAGTGCCCCAGGCTACACAGTTCAGTTCAGTTCAGTCGCTCAGTCGTGTCTGACTCTCTGCAACCCCATGAATCGCAGCACGCCAGGCCTCCCTGTCCATCACCAACTCCCGGAGTTCACTCAGACTCACGTCCATCGAGTCAGTGATGCCATCCAGCCATCTCATCCTCTGTCGTCCCCTTCTCCTCCTGCCCCCAATCCCTCCCAGCATCAGAGTCTTTTCCAATGAGTCAACTCTTCGCATGAGGTGGCCAGAGTACTGGAGTTTCAGCTTTAGCATCATTCCTTCCAAAGAAATCCCAGGGCTGATCTCCTTTGGAATGGACTGGTTGGATCTCCCAACACCACAGTTCAAAAGCATCAATTCTTCAGCGCTCATCCTTCTTCACAGTCCAACTCTCACATCCATACATGACCACAGGAAAAACCATAGCCTTGACTAGACGGACCTTAGTCGGCAAAGTAATGTCTCTGCTTTTGAATATGCTATCTAGGTTGGTCATAACTTTTCTTCCAAGGAGTAAGCGTCTTTTAATTTCATGGCTGCAGTCACCATCTGCAGTGATTTTGGAGCCCCCGAAAATAAAGTCTGACACTGTTTCCACTGTTTCCCCATCTATTTCCCATGAAGTGATGGGACCGTTTTCTGAATGTTGAGCTTTAAGCCAACTTTTTCACTCTCCACTTTCACTTTCATCAAGAGGCTTTTTAGTTCCTCTTCACTTTCTGCCATAGCTGGTGGTTATTGGAGCCGGGATAAGGCAGCCTGACTCAGGAACCCACCCTCCGGTCTGGACCATCTCTCATGCTGCCTGGTCCTGTGCTGGGAACCTGGGACGCAGGCTCACAGCAGGCTGAGTCCTCGGCCAGCTGAGCTCTTGCCAAGACTATTCCATAAGGGTTCCAGACTCTATTCCCGTGTGGCTGCCCACCACTACCCCATCCTCAGTGCTGGAGTTGGCGTCTTCTCCCAGTCTGAGCACGTGCAAGAGTAAGGGTGCAAACCTGACTCCGGGTCACCTGGCTTTTTTGTAACCTTTCCATGGCTCCCTAACACCCACAGGACACGGCCCAAGCCCTTGGGCCATACCCAAGGCTCTGCCTGTTTCTTCAACTCTATTTTCTGTCTCTCCTTGAGCTCCAAGCTTTAGATGGGCCAGTCATTTTCTGTTTCTCTAAACATGGCATGCTGTTCCACGCTTCCATGTGGTCGCTCATGCATGGACCTCTGTCTGGAACGCCATTCTACCCTTCCTCCCCTGGCCAACTCTCAGGCACACTTCACAGCCCAGCTCGTATACAAGTCTTCCAGAAAGTCCTCCTCTAACCTCTAAATCCAGGTACACACCCCTTGCTCTGGGCACCCGAATGCTCAGCACTCACCGAAGTACATTGGCATTATTTACTGATCAGACTCACTCCCCCAAATGCAGGACCGTATCTTCTTCATCTGTGCACGCAGCACCCAGCATCCATTACTGGCCTGAAGCCGTCTCGAGGCAGGACATTTGACTCAGTGACTCTGAAGGAGGCCAACCTGCCTTAGCATCTTGGTTCCATGGTTCAGTACCTCTGTGACCTTGAGTACATTTCTTAACCCCTCCAAGGTTTACCTGGATAACAGGGCTAGCTATGTGCCCTCTTACCACGCTGTGGGAGGAGTAAGAAGAATACCCCTTGTAAACACATTCACCAGGTAGCCAGGCACGTGTTCCATAAATGCTAGTTGGATGTGAATTTTTAACTGTGCTCACGACACTGCCCAGCCTTGGACCCTTCCTTCCTTCGGTGAGTGGGGTGGTGCCCCTCACATTCACAGGCTTAGTCGCTCACACAGCCCTTTTCATCCACTCCCAGTCTTCGAGAACAACCTCCTGAGAGATACAAGTACAGAGAGAAGCTGGTGGCCCAGAGAAGCTAACACTCTATCCCAGGTCACACAGAAAGATATAGATGGAGATAAGACTGGTACCCGGGAGAAGGCAATGGCCCCCCACTCCAGTACTCTTGCCTGGAAAATCCCATGGATGGAGGAGCCTGGTAGGCTGCAGTCCATGGGGTCGCTAAGAGTCGGACACGACTGAACGACTTCACTTTCAGTTTTCAGTTTTCACTTTTCACTTTCATGCATTGGAGAAGGAAATGGCAACCCACTCCAGTGTTCTTGCCTGGAGAATTCCAGGGACAGAGGAGCCTAGTGGGCTGCCGTCTACGGGGTGGCATAGAGTTGAACACGATGGAAGCAGCAGCAGCAGCAAGACTGATCCCCAGGTCTGGGGCGCCCAGTCCACTGCTATTTTCCAGATTCCCCAATTCACTTAGGAACAATCTTCTGTAAAGAACTGATGACTCCCTTGAGGGAAACTGCACCCCCTCCACACCCCTCCTTGGCTCACGTCTGCTGGAGGACTGGGCTAGCAGAGGTCAAGTGTTTCTGGTTGGAGCTCCTCCAGCCTACCAGAAGCCCCCTGACTTCAGGCCTCACGCAGAGCCTGCATAATCCCTCCATAAAGGAGATTACCTTGAGTGGACAAGACTCTCCCTGCTCCCCTGCTCTGCCCACGTACATGGCCATTAGCCTGCATCCCTGCAGCTGGGCTCATGGTTCTGGCTCTGCCAAGTGACCAGCTGGGTGACCCTGAGGTCCTAACTCTGGAGTGAGCCTTTTCCAAGGCTCGAGTTCCTGATCCATTAAAAATAAGGGTGTTTCCATTGTGAGCAAGAAATGAGATTGGATCTAACGGTTCAAAAAAAATTGTAAAAATTGTTATGGTTAAGATCATCACTATTCATCATAGATAATGAAGATAATTCAGAGAATGCTGAAGTCTCATTGGAAATTAAAACCCCCTGAGGAAGTTAACTTCTGTGCTAGAAATAACATCATAATCCATGTCCTATTTGTTTTAGAATTTTTCTATGTGGTAGAATATTTCTAACCTAAAACTTGGCATTTTGTATTATTTTTAAGAGTGCAGTTCAGTTCTAGCATTAAGTACTGCTGTGCACCCATCACTACCATCCACTTTCCACACTTTTTCATCTTCCCAAACTGAAACTCTGTTCCCATTAAACACTAATTCTATATTTCTCCCTTCCCCCAACCTCTGACAATCACTACTCTACTTTCTATCTTTATGAAGTTGATTTCTCTAAATACTTCATGTAAGTGGAATCATGCAGCATCCTTTTCTTACTGGTTTGTTTCACTGAACATAATGTCTTTAAGTTTTATCCCTGTTCTAGCATGCGTCAGGATTTTCTTTTTTATAAAACCTGAATAATACGCCAGTATATGTGTGTACTGAATTTTTTTTATCCATTCATTTGTCAATGAACACTTGTATTACTTCTACCTTTTAGCTATTTTTCATAATGCTGCTTTGAACATGGGTGTATGAATAGCAGTTAGAATCTCTGCTTTTGCTTATTTGGGGTGTATAGGTCTGTATAGTCAAAGCTATGGTTTTTCTAGTGATCATGTATGGATTTGAGAGTTGAACTGTAAAGAAGGCTGAGTGCCAAAGAATTGGTGCTTTTGAACTGTGGTCCTGGAGAAGATTATTGAGAGGCCCGGGGACAGCAAGGAGATCAAACCAGTCAATCCTAAAGGAAATCAACCCTGAATATTCATTGGAAGGACTAGTTCTGAAACTGTAGCTCTGATAGTTTGGCTACCTGATGTGAAGAACCAGATCATTGGAAAAGACCCTGATCCTGAGAAAGACTGAAGGCAAAAGGAGAAGAGGGTGGCAGAGGATGAGATGGATACATAGTATCACTGATTCAATGGACATGAATCTGAGCAAACTCCCAGAGATAGTGAAGGACATGGGAGACTGTTCGTGGGGTCGTAAATAGTTGGACATGATTTGGCGATGGAGCAACAACAATATCCATAAATGGACTTGTTGGATCATATGGTAATTCTGTTAATTTTTTTTTTTTTTTGAGGAACCAACATATTCAAAGCAGCTGCACCACATTACATCCCCATAAGCCGTCCATTAGGGTTCCCGTCTCTTCACATCCTCACCCGCACTTATTATTTCTGTTCTGTTTGCTTTTTCATTATCACCATCCTAATGGGTATGAAGTGGTATCTTACTGTGCTTTTGATTTGCATTTCCCTAAAGAAGAGTGACGGCAAGTGTTTGGTTTTTTAATATACTTATTGTCCATTTGTATGTATATCTTCTTTGGAGAAATGTCTATTCAATTCCTTTGCCTATTCTGTAATGGGTTTGTTTTAGTTGTTGTTGAGTTCTAATTTATATTCTATTTCAACATCAAATGAACTGCTGAACTGTCTTTCCATTGGTAGCAGAAATTTGTGTGAGTGAATGTGAGTATCAGTGGACAGAACACCAACATTTATGAAAACACTTCTTTTGTTTAATCCTCACCGTAATAGTGTGAAGTAGACAATATGGCCTTTACGTACGAGGAAACTAAGGTTTCAGAGAGGTTAGGTGATGTAGCTGGTACATGATACATAGATAGGGATTGAGGATTTGGAGCTCATCTTGGCACTCATGCCAGTCTATCTCCAAAGTGATGCCCATATTGCCTCCCAGCAAGGCTGAGGCTCCTAAAACAGCAAGAGGATGACCACAGTGAAGAACAATCCATTATTGTTATCTTCACCGAAGAGACAGCCCCAGGTGAATGATGTAACCAGAAGGTTCAGAGCAAGGCCCACCATTAACCTCATGGTTACAACAATATACGCAGATTACGCTGGCCTCCGGCCCAGTTAAGTGGACATTTGGATATTTTCCAAAACAAACATGGATACTGCAAATACAGGTCAGCTGGTTTGCAGGAAATCAACATCCAGATAAAGCCACATCTAGAGAGATTTTTCCAAAAGTCCTACTGCAGGGAACCTGGGGGTGGCCCATTTAGAGCACATCTCCCACTTGTAAAATGTTTTTCATTCATTCAAGACCACCTTGCTGAGGGACTCTGGGTGCCCAGCTGTCTAGTGGGCTTGGCCTTGTGTGTGAGATGTTGCAGGTGGAAAGGGTCAGTGAATTATGACTCTGGCAACCATCTGCCTTCTTGTCTCTGTAACAGACTGGGCTTGATGACCAGAGATGGGTGGAGACTTGCCCATGGTTACACAGTAGGCTCCTAAGTAGTAAAACTGGGCAAACATGTCCTCAGTCACCCTTAAGTCACACAACTTTCATAAATACCCTGAATTTTGGCATTTGGACTACTGAATTTTTCAGATTGCTTCCCAGCAAGGAAATTCCCAGAAGGGGTGCAATAATCGTTTGCCAGAACTTGTGCCCTAATTTTGGTTTCAAAACAAAGTGAATGTAGATAAGTCTCTATATCTTTGCCCTGGCAGCAGGTATGTAGAGGCTAAGACTTTTTCCTAAGAAAAATTTGAGAACGACATGAGAAGGAAAGGCAAGTGAGTGCTCAGGGCACTGGGTGATTACGTGCCACAGAAATGGAACAGACAGTGAGTCCTTTTAATCTACTGCTTATCCAGGGTGTGTGTGAGCACAGATGGTTTTCCTTCGTTAACCAAACATCCTGATGGACGGAGATTTCACACCAAGCACTTTCCAGGAGGTGGATCCAATGGCCGTGTGTGATTGCCCAAATTTTCTCTTCTGTTTGGGGTGGGATGGTGTTGCTACACTAGGTTGGCCCAAAGGATACGTGCGTGCTAAGTTGCTTCAGTCGTGTCCAACTCTATGGGTTGTAACCCACCAGGCTCCTGTGTCCATGGAATTCTCCAGGCAGGAATACTGGACTGGGATGCTCCTCTCCAAATGAAGCTCTGTCTGGTGATGGATTCCATGCCTACGTGCTGCTTTCCCTTAGCAGAGTTGAGACAGGATCCATCTGTTTGAACATCAAGGGAGGACAGATGCAGGAGCAAACATAAACTGAATGGGACGTGTGACCTCAGCCCGAGGCTCTGACCTGCCCCTGTTGGATCAGCCCCAAGGCTCTGTCCGAATCTCATGCTGGAATAGCCAGCTGCTGGCAGGACCAAGGGCTCCTTGACTGGGCTTTGGGTCGTCTCTTGGTAGGGGTCCCATGTTGTCAATATGAGCATATAAGTTCCTTGGTCCTTCAGCATAGAAACTGAATCTTAAGTATGTGTGGAGTATAACTGGGAATTTTTTTATGGAAGGAAGGAAGGAGTGAAGGATAAATCAAAATTGTTCCTTTTAACAAAAATCCATGAGATGCATCTGGTCAAACTACATTTGTTGGGAGAGGCAGATGTTTTTGTCAGCACAGTCTGGAAAATCAATAGACAAAATAAATGGTCACTTAATATTTGTCGAGTGAATGAATGATTGAATAAATGAATATTGTGGAGATCTGTGATTTGCTTACTGAAAGGGAGATTTCCTTGTGAAACCGTGTTGGTCACTATTAGTAAGATTGAGGGGGATATGTAGACCAAGGCTTTGGTTTTAAGTCACAGGAAATATACAAGCCCATGATGACATTTCCACAATAGGAGGCTGGTTTGAATTACATGTAGTGAAGTTATTCACAATGCGTGGTTTCTAAGTCAGCCTGCCCAACATCATCTCTCCCAGTCAAGCCTTTAAATTGCCAGTGAAAGGGCTCTTGTCTGAACACAGCCCGTGATTCCCCTCAATTCTCAAGCCAGGAGCACTGAGGGTCTCTTTCCTGTAAGTGGCAGATCCACCCCCTCCTGCAAAGCGCCCCTTCCAGAAAACACAGACCCTCCACCTGCCCTTCACCTCCCAGTTCCTGATTCTGAAAAGGAAACTTGAACAAGATGCCTACAAACTGGAGTGAGTAGCTCTGCCGGGTGAGTCCCAACATCTCGCCACATTAACCCTGTGAACTTGGACCAGGAAACGAGGCTGGGGCCATTAATGCCTAATGATGTTGCATTGTCTTCCAATAACAAACCACCTCACCAGTTGGTTTTATAGGGGACCAGCTGTTGTTAATCGGGCAAGATGAGCATGAAATGGCAGCTTTCACACCTGACCGAGAGAGAGCTGCCACGTCCTTGGGCACAATGGGAGCCACCTGCTACAAGCAGGAGGGCCCCTGAGCTCTGCCCTGGCGAAGGAGAGGCCCTGGGACAGCCCCGGGCACCCGCTCCTCTCACATCCTTAGCAAACAAAAACAGAAAAGAGCATCGGGTTCATTGAACATCCCACGCCCCCTCCTGCAGCTTGGCAGCATCACCTCGCAGTGCTCTGTCACCTGCATTTGCTCGTGCCTGTGTCTCTAAAGCAAGGTGGGCAGGCCCAGGGCCGCACAGTCACGCATCTGGCATATTCCAGGCTCTGCAGAGGAGGCATGGCCAGGTCTTCTGCCACCGATCCTAGCTGTTGCTCTCCGGCCACAGGACCAGGGATCAGGCTGCCAGCAACTAGTGACACAAGGGCTCAATCGCACTTTCTCCTTTGGCATTCCATCAGAGAGACCCAGAAAGTGCTTGTCATCCAGCAGTGGGTACAAAGCAAAGGGAAAGGGAGAAGGGCTGCGACATAGAGACTTGAGGCAACTGTTTGGTCCAGGAGCAACAGGGAGGGAGCTGATGCACGGGGATGGGAGACTGGTGCTGGAACGCACAGATAAATCTTCTGTATGTAATACCTCCCATGTGAATTTTAATTTAACCATTAAAAACTTCTGATGGTTCTTCCAGGGCACCTGGAGACATGTTGCATTATCCCCACTTCAGAGATGAGAAACTGACGCTTCCTGATGTCCGGCAACCTGCTGATCTTTAGTGATCAAGAGCAGGGGCTTGAATCCAGTCCAGGTTGAGAGCCTTGCAGTGCACAGCCGCTGTGGGCACTTGAGGACCACTGCAGGCTCTCCACGGGCCAGCAGACAGAGAGCTCCGTTTCAGGCTGCTCAGTCTGGCTGCCTCGACTCCCGCAGACTGAGAAAAGCACAGACCTCTCTCTCTGCCTATATTTGCCTTTATTTGCAGTGTCGCTGCAAAAGACGGGAATGAGGAGCATTAAAACGTGTACTGTAAATAAACCAAATTAAAGTAAAATTGACTCATTTAGCAACCAGCCTCCGATCTTGCATTAGAGGCAATTGAAGAGATTTCACAGATTTTAGTAACCAGATAAGATTATTATATAAACAGACTTCTGCATTGAATGATGAGCCATATCTTGAGGAGAATATTTGAAATCAATAGCAATACGGGCTGAGAATTAAGTAATGTGGTTAAGCACCTTTGAATGATGCCATTTTTAAGAGCTGATTAGGAATAAATATGCCAATTGCCGCAGAGCTGATAGCTGAAATAAAGTGATGATTAATCAATTTGGGCCTGAGAGCCACGGAGGCCATCTTGGTGTTGAGAAAGCTCGGGAGCCTGATGGTGGCCCCGAAAAGAGACAAGAAAGGTCGTAGGAGAGTCCTCAAGCAGAAGCACAGCTCTGCCCACCCAGGGGCTGCCCATGGTGGTGCGGTGAGGAGGGGCCGGGGCCAACAGAGGATTAGCTGTAAGCTGCTTAAGCTACTCACGCAGGGCAAGCCAGCATCGCAGGGCGGAAATTATGGTGGGGGACACTGACACCCCTGGGATTGTGTTTGGAATGCCCAATTACCATCCAGCTGGGAACTGATGGGTCTTTTGGCTGCTCTGAAATCACCTCTCACCTGGACAATCGCACTGGCTTCCCAACGGGTCCTCATGTGAGCCAGGGGATGTATCCCCTGCAGAGCCGGTCACTGGAGGGATCTTTCCAAAGCGCTGGTTCCATGCTGGCCCTCACCTCGGAGAAACCATCGCTGCCTCCCTTTCCCCTCAGGGCCAAGTCCAGGTCCCTTCACTTAGGGTTCAAGGCCCTCCGAGGTCCAACTGTCCATATTTGCCCCAGTTCTTCCTACTCCCCATTCCCGCCCTATGATGGCGCCTCGAGAAGGATTAGCGGGACCAGGTGTAGCCTGTTCTTTGTGGTACTGTAGAGAGACATTCCTGCTGGCCCCTCCCCGCCTCCCCTGTCTGCTGAAGCGCCGTCCTTTCTCTGGCCTCAAGCCAAGCCCACCTTGACGGTTCCTTCCCCCAACAGAAGCAGAACTGGATTCTCTCCATTACCATCATACCCTGAACAGACCTTTTCCTGTTTCATAGCAGTGTCATCCGCCCTTTTCTTTTCTATTCCATAAACGCTTACTGACCCCTTGCAGTGCTTCTCGCTGTGATTGGCCCTAGAGATCCAGGGAGAGAACACATAGTTGTCCCACCCTCCTGGAACTCAGTGTTTTATACCAAGCATTTAATGCTCTCTGCAGCTGTCCCCTGTTCTGGGGGACAAGTCATACTTGTTTAATTCACCTGGCAGAAGACAAGTGATCAGGAAGTGTCTGAATGAATGGGTGAGAGGTCAAACGAGTGAATGAGCGGCAAAGGTGGATCAATGGGAGGAGGCTACAGCGAAACAGATTTTTTTCTGGGTAGAAGAAATGCAGGGCTGAGCTCCCAGGAACTAGAGGCATCCATGCAAAGGAAGGCCATCTGTCAAGGAGGTTCCAGAAAAGACTTGGAAATGGCTGTGAGATTGAACTTGCAGTGATAGGATTCCCAGGCCAGCCCCACCACTGACTCACTATGGACCTCAGGTAGAGCACGATCTCTCTTTGAGCCTCAGTGTCTCCAACTGTAAAATGAGGATGTTGGACAACTGTGAGCCTTTGCTAACATGGGGAAAACAGGATTCTTCTTCTTAAATGTTGGTGGCTTTCAACCAACCCCATTGATAGTGGACTATAATTAGTGTTGGGTTATAGCCCATGTGAGGTGCAGAGAAAAATAGAACAAGCATAAGATGATGGGAGAAAAATTAAGTGCAAGATTTGGTAACAGGAGTATGATGAGTGTCAGAGACACTCCTGTGAGTTAGTGTAGACAAGGAAGGCTTCCTGGAGGAGGTGCAACATTGACCTAAAGGATGAATAGGACTTAAATATTGAGGAAAGGAATGGTAAATTCAGGCTGATATAAGAGTAGCTCCGAGTCAGCAAGGCAGCATCCCAAAGGCCCCCCTCTGGGTGCATTCCCATATCACACCCTCCTCCCTAATTAGAAGGAGGCTGGGAAGGAGACCCTATTTGGAAAGCTGAGCTTCTTGGTCAAAGGGGGCAGATGTGAATGATTCTTTCTGTGTTTTAATACTGTTGTCTGCCTTCAGCAGGCCTTCATCCTCCAAACTCTTGAGGTACTGGGCAGTGACCCTGCCATGGGCAGGCTGAATGAGGGGCTGAAGCTGGGCTCTCCAGGAAGGCCCCTGACCCTGGCTCTCAGCTCTGCAGGACACGGGGTGCTGCTGCTCAGGAGGAAGGGGCTCTAAATCCTCTAGAAGAGGGGCTGCTGCAACCAGGTTAGCCAGGAACAGGCTCAGAACCCTACTCCTCAGGTCATCAAGCAGGACCTGAGTTTCCCTGGGGGGCCCTGGGGGCTGACAGCCTTCAGCCTGAGCTGCTCGTCTCGGGAGGTCGTCTGCTCGCCAGCCTGCTCCTCACCCTTCTGCCTGACCATTCATCCCCAGTGTCCACAGCTCTGCAAGCCCAGGGTCCTGTGCTGGCTCTGGTGATGGGACCCCTGCAGGGGCCTTCCAGTCATCCGCCAGCCTGGACCAAAGGTAGGGAAGGAGGCAGGGTGTGCTGGTGGGGGGCTCTCAGCTTCTCACAACTTGCTTCCCTGCTCTGCTTCCTTCCTTCCTCCAGAAGGCCTCCTAAAGATTCCCAAGAGCATCTCATAGATGGGAAAACTGAGGCTCAGAGAAGACAGGAGACTTACCAAAGATCCCAGGGCAAGAAGCAGAAACCAGAGTCCCCTGACAGCCCATCCTGTTTGCTGTCCAGCATGGCACGGTGCCCTGGCCTTTCTCCCCAGGGCATGGTGAAGTCTCAGGGTAGGCTCTGCATGCCCTATGGTGTCACGTCTTTCTCTTCCTGCCCATTCCTCCTCCACCCTCCATGTGCCACGTGTCCTGGGCACTCTGAAGTACTCCTGTCCAGTCTGGCCCAGCTCTCCCTGTCCATCTCATTCAGCATCTGCAGTCCTGAAGCTCTGGACTCTCGGCCAAGGGTTGTGTTGCCACCAAGTCATAAACGTGGATATGTACTTCTCTCTGGTTCTCTTCTGGCGGAGCCAAAACACAACCCACGCCCAAGTGTCCGAGGGAAACACCCGTGCTTCCCTGTTCCCTCCCACCACCCCTTGGCACAGAGGGTGCGAGGAGGAGGCCAGGGCACGCCCGATCGCACCCACCCTGCCAGGCCTGCAGAGGCAGCAGGGGGCAGGCCTGCCCTTGGCTGGAATTACCCGGCAGCTGCTTCTGGTCCATGGAGAGCACAGTCTCTACCAGGGGCCCAGCAGAAGCAGCAGCAGCAGAGCCAGCAGGCTTCCTACGTGCCCAAGAGAGGAGACAGGAGGGTCTTCTTTTTCTGAGCTAACCAGACTGAATGTAGCTGCAGTGTCTATCCGCCACAGCCAAACACACCCGGTGGCTTCTCTCTCACTTCTTCCCAAAGAACCATCTTTAATCAAGTTCAAGCCAAAAAGGCTGTTACCGTAACACAAAGCTATTCGAGTAATAGACCTAGAAAGTTCTACAAATAATCCTGATAGTAAGTGGGCATCAGAAGGGATTCTTCCTGATTCCTTGGTGACACACGAGCTTGCAATCTCTGACAGGATCAGGTGAGCCCCAGGCACTTCCCCGACTGACCACCATCCAAAGGTCAACCCTGCACTGGGGCTTGGCTCTGATGTGCTATTAAAAACGGTGTTTGAACATTCCTTGCAGAGCAATGTACTAGGAAGGTGTAACACTCGGTGTCTCCTTTTTGTTAGTGGTGATTACAGACTTGCTAGGGAGAGTCTTTTCTTTTCTCTGTTCTCACCTAGGAGAAAACAGCAGGGTGTTTCTCAAAGTTTGGCATCCTTTGTCCTTCGGGGATTCTTTTTCTTCTTCTTCTTCTTTTTTTGATGTTTTAGAGCATGATGGTGGAATTTTCCAGTCCCGGGAGGAGGCTTTTTTTGAGTTTGAAGAGGGAGGGCTATAAGAATATGTAGTCTGGTGATCTGAGAGGAGATGAAATGTGGAGCCTTTGAAGTTGAAGAGAGGGGAGCGTGGTCCTAGGGCTGGGAGGAGCCTCCAAAAGGGCAACTGGAGGGGCACTGCCCTAGTAGTACCAGCGTCTGAGGTTGACACACCCATGCTCCACAGACACTCTGCTACACACACACACACACACGCACACACATGCACAGACATGCGCGTGCATGCTCGCGCAGCTTGTGAGAGAGCATGTTTACTTAGAGGTCAAAGGAATGTCAGTGTTTCTCATCTGGATTGACACTGATGGCACAGGAATGGTAGCCATGGGGTGGGGTGGACAGTGGAGGACTGAACTGCCTCAGCAGAAGCAGGGACCAAGCTGCGGATCCCTGGGCACCATGGCTCTGGCCCCTGGTTGCCCTGCTGATGTCCACACAAAGCTGGGTGAGCTGCCCTGCAGGTTGAACATTCCATTCAGGGCTCTCTGGCTCTTTTATTTTTTTTTTTTTAATTCAACAAACTGTTACTGACAGTAGACTCTATTTCAGGCCCTGTGCTTGGCACCCAAGGTAAAGCTATGAATCAGATGTGGACCTAATTACAGGCCCTAAAAGCTGGTGTCCTAGGAGAAGTATTCCAAAAACGAAAGTAAGATACAAGGATGACAGAGCAAGATAAAGCCCACCACGTGAGCCTAGGACCTTGTGGGAACGCTCACGGGCCCCTCTGAGGTGCTGGAAAGGGTTTCAGAAAAGGCGTCCCACCAAATAATGGGTGTCTCTCACCAGCCCATCGAGGTAGGTAATAGACACACCCCACGTTCCCCGTACTTGGTTTAATGGAGTTTCCCATCTACTTTCCCAAATGAGTCTCTCAACAATTGTGGTTTCTGATCTTCCTCTCTGACACTCTCATCTTCCCCAGCTGTATAAACATAGAGGTGGAGTGACTGCATATGAGTAGTTATTCTGGGAACCTAGCAGGCCTGCAGAGGAGCATGTGTCCCTTTAAGTGACGTCTCCCATCTCCAGGGAGAATGGCCCCAACCAGTAGCTCGGGAAAGCGCTGCACTCCTCCAGGTGCGTGGCTCAGTAACAGCATCCACCGAACAAGTAAACAGAAGCCCCCTACTGATTCCTCCAGAACCCCCATCTCAATGCAGTTGCACCATAAATAACCACGCCCAGGCTGGGAGGGACACGGTGGGGACGGATTAGCAGGAAAGAAGGCTGTTCAGAAGAGAGAGGGCAGGAGGAGAAGGAGATGATAAAGGATGAGATGATGCTTGGATTCCTTCCTTCCTTTGGGAAGCAGCTTTCACGTCCTGTTGGTCCCCCTGAGGTCTCTGGTCCAGGACTGCAGGGAGTGGGCTGGGGATTGGGGGGCGGCAGCCAGGACTGAGATGGCAGACTGAGAGCTCCTGGGGGCTGGTTCAAACCCCCTAGACCCTGTGCCTCCTTTCGGGACCTCAGGCATGGGCTGCTGATGGTCTCTTGTTACTGGAAAGTGGGAATGGGGCCCCTAGTGAAGGGAAACCAGTGTTCCTGGAGCACGTAGGTTAGGCCTGTTTATCAATGCACTTGAGCTGGATTTATTACTGTCCACCTGTAGAAGAGGAAACCGAACCTCAGGGAGGAGAGGCCCCTGATGCCACCAGCTGGGAGGAACCAGAGTTGGAAATTGAGCCTGGGTGTGTTTGAACCCTCAGCTAGGCTTCCCTCCATGGATGCACAAGTCCTGATGTCACTCATGAGTTTGGTCAGAGGTGAGGCAGGGGTGGTGGCCTGAGGGTGCAGACCTGAAGGAGACCCTCCCCCAAGGGGTCATGCAAGCATGGTTGTTCAGTTGCTCAATCGTGTCCCCCATAGACTGTAGCAATCCAGGCCTCCCTGTCCTTCACTGTCTCTTTGCTCAAACTCATGTCCATTGAGATGGTGGTGCCATCCAAGCATTGTCTCATCCTCTGTCGTCTCCTTCTCCTCCTGCCATCTTTCCCAGCATCAAGGTCTTTTCCAGTGAGTCAGCTCTTTGCTTCAGGTGGCCAAAATATGGGAGCTTCAGCTTTAGCATCAGTCCTTCCAATGAATATTCAGAATCGATTTCCTCTAGGATTGACTGTTTTGATTTCCTTGCAGTCCAAGGGATTCTCGAGGCTTCTCGAGAGTGGGGGTTGTGTCATGGGGTGCCCTCAGGCTCCACTGCCTCGGCCTGGGGATCAGCTCCAGGCCTCCCTCTGCTCACGCTTTACCTTCTCAGGTTTTCTGGACCCTTTCCCTGGGATGTGAAAAGGGATTATGGACGTGGCCATGACACTGAGGACACAGGACAGCGCGTCTGTATGCTTTTTTCCATCACATGAATCCAGTTGGAGTCTGCACCCACTCACGTGGCCCGTGAGAAGTCTGGTGTCTTGTATTCGGTAGAGGCCTTTCCCCAGTCTGCTGATTCCTGTTAGATCCTCACACCCATGCAAATAAAAACAGACGGGCACAGTTCCAGCTCCTGGTCCATGTGAGTTTATTGTTATCTCTGTGATGGATGCTACCACACCCACATAGTCCTCTCAGAAAGGCTAGACCTGCTGGAAGCCCCCTCCCCCCATTTCCTGACATCCTAGGTGAAACAGATATCCAAGGGCTTCCCCTTCCATCTCTGAGTCTGTATTCCTAGGCCAGGTCCCTGAAACTGGGCCCCTGGTTAGCAAGGAAGAATAACAGCCTATGGTTTTCATGAAGGTGACGCGATTCCCTCCTTGGTCACTGAAGACACCACATCACTGATGATGGCCCAGGATAATGACTTCCCCCAACTCAGCGCACACTGTCTGCTGACCCCGTGCAGAGACTGTTCCTCCTACAGAGACAGTGCCAGAGCTCAGGACTGGCAAGAGAGTCCACAGTAAACAGCCTCCTCCCTCTAAGCACCCACCCACCTGCATTGCTTGAATGATGTTCTTTGGTTCTTCACAATTCCAGAAGACAGCTGTGGCTGACTCTTACCAAGTTCCCTATTCCACCAGTGAGTGAGAAAAGCAAGTAGCAAGGAGTACACAGAATAGAATGTGATATTAAATACACATGCGATAACACTACATTTTTTCTGGTTCCGTATGGAAAGACATAAGGAAAAGCCTAGAAGGACACACCCCACCAATAACGACTTCCCTGGTAGTCCAATGGTTAAGAATCTGCCTTCCAATGCAGGGGATGTGGGCTAGATCCCCGGTCAGGGAATAAGATCTCACATGAGGGGGTGAGGATGGGATGAGGGGTGGCTAATAAACTTGCACAACACAACAAAAGATCCCACAGCTAAGACCTGATGCAGCCAGAAAGAAAGGAAGGAAAAAAGGAAGAAACTCAGTGACCTCTCATTGCATAGGAGAGGTGATGGTCAAATGATATTTTAATCTTCTCTATAATATTTTTAATTTCCTACAAAGAACAGGGAGTCTGATATATTTACATAATGAAAATTAATTTTTAAATGAAGGAACTACAAAAAATAAAATGGGTTCTGTGGCCATTCGAGGGACAGCAAGTCTGCAAGGAAAACCTCTCCCTGCTGGCTTGTGAGCAGCCTTTCTTACCACTGAGGCACCGGGAAATTAAGTGGTCGTTTTGGTAGTAATTTCTCTGGAGGGCTGAGGTTCCCTGGTATGAGAACTAGACGACTTTTTGAAAGTATGTATTTGTTTTCTGCTGACAAAAGGAACATCTATTCACCATGGACAATTTGCAAACTATAGAAAAGTATAAAAAGAAAAACGGAAATCCCTTGTAATCTGCCCACAGTGTCATAATCATGGTTAACATTTCAACACAGGAGCTGGTGTGGATTTAGACATGCCTGGCATCACACCCCGACTCTGCCACTCACTTCATTAGTCTGTGTGGAACTTACTTCTCGAGCTGTGGAAAGGGGAAGATAATACCTACATCACAGATCAAGGCCCAATGGACTGAGAGGGCTCTGTTGCCCAAGCCAGGGAGTGCTCAGTAAGTACAGATACTCACTTCTTGGTGGTTGGCAGCATAATGCCTGTATATATATATATATATTGGTCCACCAAATTGGGATCATACAATATATACAGTATTGTATTTTTTTTCCTTTTTAATTGACACTTTAAGATATATACTTTTCACACAAGCATTCTTGCTTCCCCCGCGACTTGCTACAGGAACTCATGCTATGCTAGGTGGATTTGCAGAGCTGGTGGTAAGAGCAAGCCCTGCCCCTGCTCTAAAGCTGCCCATGGCTCCCTGCTGCCACCAGAGTAAATCTCATCCCCTATCTGATGTCTGGATCCTATCCTGCCTTTTCCTGTCAACTTTCTCCACTCTGCCTCTGTGGGGCTCCCAAGCCATCCTACCCAGAATACCCGCCTTTCTCCTGCAGTCATCCATCTGCTCTCTCTCCACAGGGGCCCTTGTCCTCACTGTCTGGTCAAGGTGACTCGCACCCCCCTCCCTCAGGCTCTCACTTTCCAGGGTACTGTGTACATCAAATACCTGACACTTTCATTTACTGTTCTATGTTAAATTTTGTCTACATTGCATGTCTCTAATGACTGGATCAGGCACTCTATCCATCAGATCTGGTTCCAAATAGGAAAAGGAGTACATCAAGGCTGTATATTGTCACCCTGCTTATTTAACTTCTATGCAGAGTACATCATGAGAACACTGGGCTGGAAGAAGCGCAAGCTGGAATCAAGATTGCCGGGAGAAATGTCAATAAACTTAGATATGCAGATGACACTACCCTTATGGCAGAAAGTGAAGAGGAGCTAAAAAGCCTCTTGATGAAAGTGAAAGAGGAGAGTGAAAAAGTTGGGTTAAAACTCAACATTCAGAAAACGAAGATCATGGCATCTGGTCCCATCACTTCATGGGAAATAGATGGGGAAACAGTGGAAACAGTGTCAGACTTTATTTTCGGGGGCTCCAAAATCACTGCAGATGGTGACTGCAGCCATGAAATTAAAAGATGCTTACTCCTTGGAAGAAAAGTTATGACCAACCTAGATAGTATATTCAAAAGCAGAGACATTACTTTGCCAACAAAGGTCCGTCTAGTCAAGGCTATGGTTTTTCCTGTGGTCATGTATGGATGTGAGAGTTGGACTGTGAAGAAGGCTGAGTGCTGAAGAATTGATGCTTTTGAACTGTGGTGTTGGAGAAGACTCTTGAGAGTCCCTTGGACTGCAAGGAGATCCAACCAGTCCGTGCTGAAGGAGATCAGCCCTGGGATTTCTTTGGAGGGAATGATGCTAAAGCTGAAACTCCAGTCCTTTGGCCACCTCATGAGAAGAGTTGACTCATTGGAAAAGACTCTGATGCTGGGAAGGATTGGGGGCAGGAGGAGAAGGGGACGACCGAGGATGAGATGGCTAGATGGCATCACTGACTCGATGGACGTGAGTCTGAGTGAACACCGGGAGTTGGTGACGGACATGCTGTGATTCATGGGGTCGCAAAGAGTCGGACACGACTGAGCGATTGAACTGACTGAATGACTGAATCACATAATCTACCTCTTTTTGCTGTAAAAGTTTCCTAGCATGGTGCTGAGCCCACAGTTACCCACATGTACGCTGGTGTTTTTCTACCAGCTAGTGTGTGATGGGATTGTTTTTGTTTTGTTTTGTTTTGCTTATTGGTTTTCCTAGCCTCAGGAATGTGTCCTGGCTGGGTCAGTTGTCAACTATAAACGTGGAGACCTTGGTCTATGGCGTGATGCATACCTATTGCTTTTGTCTTTCCAGCATCCATTTCCCCTCTTTTCATAACCTTTCCCATTATCTTGCCATGTACTTAGAAGTGGGGTCAACCTGGTTTAGGACTGGGGCCCCATCCCTGGTCACAGTGATTGAGTCAAGGATGGACCCAGGACCTAAGCCAGCTAATGAAATACAATCCTAGAACTTCTGCTAGAAGGAAGAAAGGGGAAACAGCTGTGTTTCTCTGCTGATCTTTCGTTTTTAAGGGATGAGGGATTCTGAATGGACAACAGCTACCACGTGGAGGAATCCTGCCTGAAGTGGAGCCGTTATAGGCAGCAACAGGCTTAAGACACTCAGGGAGTGTTGGATGTGTTAGTATTAGATGGCGGAGCAAGAACCTTGAACCCAACCAAGCCTACAATCAAATCCTACCCCTGTGCTTTTAGTTATTTGAGCAAAATGCTTTTTCCCCTTAAGCTAGCTTGGCTTAGGTTTTTTTGGTCACTTATTATTCAAAGACTCTAGACTCAAACCTTCCAGTCTCCTAAAACTTTTCCCTTTTCTATAGAAACTGAGTATCTACCTACCTATCTATCTATAGAAGTTGTAAGGGGTCCTGGAGTCCATGTCCACCCTCCTGGCTCTTACTTCTGTTGCACAATTGCAATCTAGAGATGAGCATCCGGAGACTGTGAGGCCTGATAATTCTCATGAGACCACACAGGGAGCTGTGGATGGAGTTGGGCCTTGGTGTCTCCCGTGACAGGGCTGTGCATGGCTCCCATGCCCTTGTATGTGTGTGTGTATGTGTGTGTGTATACTAAGTCACTTCAGTCACTTTCAGCTCTGCAATCCCACATCTGCCAGGCTCCTCTGTCTATGGTTTTCCAGGCAAGGATACTGGAGTGGGTTGCCATGCCCTCCTCCAGGGATCTTCCCAACCCAGGGATCGAACCCAGGTCTCTGACATCTCCTACATTGGCAGGAGGGTTCTTTACCACTAGCGCCACCTGGGAAGCCCGTGCACCCATGTTACATCACAGTAACAGGGCTCAGGAAGGCACAGCAGTCAGTGGCAGCATGGGGCTCTGTGGGCAGCCGCAGGAGACCAGATGTGAGCCCTGTACACAGCCTGCTTCCTCTATGTCTTCAAGAAGCCCACGGGAGCATGTTCTTTTTGCTTCAAAGTATCAGAGGATCTGCTCCTGGGCAGCAGGCACACTGGCGCAGCTTGGCAGAAAGCTCTCAGTGCCAGGAACATCCAACAGCTTCTGCTCTCATTCCACAGGCCTACCTGTCGAACAGGTAGCCCATAAGCATCTTTGTTACATACCACTGTATACAACTCTCCTGGGTTGGAGCAGGTACCTCAGCAGTGGTAAATCATTAAGTCATCACTTCCTAACTTCCATGGGTGTCAACCATGGAACTCTTTCTTGCTAAACTTGGGTACAGCCTAAGTTTCTTTCTCAAAGAAGCTCTAGGCAGCCCCTACCAATGCCTTGAGCGTTTGAAGTGAGACCAAACTTTTTGACCTGCTGTTGGAAAGGAATTCTGATTAGGAATATTATACTACCTAGCACATATGCTCGACACACTATAGACTCTGATATTAGAACTGGACACAGAGTTAAACCAAGAGGTGTTTAGGTGACCACCACATTTTATAGGTTTTGAAATGAAGAGAGGGGACATCATCAGTCAAAGGTCACTCAGAGAATTCGTGGCGGATGTGGGTCTACCCAGAGCTTCCCAGGTGACTCTAGTGCTAAAGACCCTGCCTCCAATGCAGGAGACATAAGACAGGGGTTCTGTCCCTGGGTCGGGAAGATCCCCTGGAGGAGGACATGGCAACCCACTCCAGAGTTCTTGCCTGGAGAATCCCCATGAACGGAGGAGCCTAGTGGGCTACAGTCCATAGGGTTGCAAAGAGTCGGACACGACTGAAGCAACTTAGCATGCACGCATGGGTATACACTCCTTCTTTGCCTGCTGATTCAGAGGCATGAGGAACCCGAAATGGCTGGGATCTCGCCATCTTCACTCCCAGTTCAATGTAATCACTGCTGTGTCTCTTTCTTTTATTTTTAAAGATGTATTATTGTTTATCTGGGGCTGTGCTGAGTCTTTGTTGCTGCGCATGGGCTTTCTCTAGTGCGAGTAGAGACTCCTCTTCATTGCGGTATATGCGCTTCCCGTTGCGGTATACGCGCTTCTCGTTGCGGTATACGCGCTTCCCATTGTGGTATATGCGCTTCCCATTGCGGTATACGCACTTCCCATTGCACTGCCCCACCCTGCAAGGTATTGTTTCCAAACTATTCTGCAGCCCTATCAAGGCAGCTGCTTTCAGGTAGATGAGGAATACCACGAGGCCAGTGAATTCCAAGAGCACAGGCCCTCTGCTGTACTTTACTTGGCCTGGAGGTGAGTTTCTTGCTGGAAACAACTCTGTAGAATGCCATGATGGAGGACAAGGCCTTCTGTAAGTCGTTGAAGGGGAATTTTGGCAGAAGCAATGCAGGCAGGGGAGGGAAATCCTTATTCAGAGTAACTGACTATCACAGGTTCTAATCCCATCCATCCTTCAGGGCCCAGTTCCCATTCATCTCCTCTCAGACTTTAAAAACTTCTCAGACTAATCTGACACTCACTCATTACATCAGCACTTATTTAGCACCATCTGGATGCCAGACAGTCTTCTAGGTACTGGAGAAAGACAGGGTCCCTGCTAGGACAGAACTTAGGAAACGGGGAGATGGAATCAATGGGCCCATTTTCTGTGTCTTCACAGCCCAGTGGGCATTGGTTTGACTTCATTGCTGGCAGTTTTCTCTCTGTCACACGGCATCTCTACCCCTCTATCCCCATGGCAGCTTGTGTAATTCTAAGGACATGAGATGTGCTGGGAAACCACTGGAAAAGCTTGGGAAACATGAAGTAAGCAAGCAAGTGGTTTTGCAGCAGCCACTTCTCAAGATGTGGCCCCTGGGGGGTTAGCTTCTCTAGGGAGGGAGCAGCGGTGAGCAGGGCCACGGAGAGGGCCTTCCTTGCCAGCTCGTCTCTCTGTCAAGCAGCCTCGAAACACTCAGCTGGCAGTCCCTCCACTTGGTCAGAATCTGCCTCCTTTTCTCCAGCACCGTGTTGCTCCTGGCCAGTGCATCCAACTCGGGCGAGTCTGAAAGAGGTCACAGGAAACTGCATGCCCTCCTGGCTGCCACCAGCCCACATCTCAGCTCCTGGAAAAAGCCTTTCTGACTTCAGTCTCCCTGGCAAGCCGCGCCTCCTGCCTCTGAATGCCCAAGGCACATTATTGATTAATGTGGCCATCTGATTGAATTCTCTGAGCAGTTGTAGTGCTGGGTCCGCACTGGATTTGCACGCACATTTGCGCCCCTGCAGCTCCGCTGCAGAGTACAGCAAGTTCACCTGAGCCCTGGCGATGCAGGGGAAGAGAAGAATGCTATGCTGAGAGCTGGCTCCAAGCACGATGAGTTAGGCAAGTCACTTCCCCTTTCTGGCTCTGGGATTTCTGGTCTGAGAAGTAAGATGTTTGGGCTAGATGGGTCTCCTTCCTGGGTCTCCTTCCATTGCAGGCCATAGATTTTTAAGTGCAGCATCAAAGCTAAAGGCCTGAGGCTCTGCCCACAAGGCTTTCGCATAACCAAGAAGTTTTGCATTCTGCCTAGAGCACCGATTTCCTTGTGAATCTGCTTTTGGAACAACTCTTCAAGCTAGGAAGCTTCTCACTGATTTACTTAATGTCTGCACACCTACTTTGTCTCCACCCAAACCAACACAATGCCCACTGCAGTAGGCTGCACTATTGGCCCCGATTCTTCTCTGCTCCCCATTTCCACAGGCAGGATATACTCATACTCATCATCTTCATTGACTTGCTTTGGGTGGCAGAGTGATGGCACCTGGACCTGGGCTTCCAGAGGCCTTGCATTCTTCTGCTTGCGTTTTGGCCCCTCTGCCATCTCAGTGAGACAAATAAGCCCAAGCAGCCCACTGGCCCCAGGAGATGATGAGGATCCAGTGACAATAAGCTCCTCCCAGCCAACCCCGCCTGGATCACCTGCTTCCAGCTACTCTGCAGACACAGGAGCTAAATCAGAATTTTGTTATCAGCTGCTGAGACCCTCTGACTGTGTGTTACTCCGCATTGATTGTGGCCACAGTTAGCTGAAGCAGACTCTCAGAAAGAAATAGACCTCATCTCTGGATGGGCTGCGTGGAGATCTTGCCAATACTTCACCCACCATCCCCAGCCCAACATGTGACCTCTTATCTCGCATTTTACACACGAGTGAGGATGGGGGACTCGGTCTAGCCTGTGGCAGCCCTTGTCACATTTAGAAATACGCAGTGGCTGAATGTCTCTATCATGAGTCAGAGCCCCTCTTTTAACTTCCACCTGTTGATGCTCAGGACCACACAGGATAGATCCATCTTCTTTCTTCCCAACAGCTGCTCAGAGGTGTGAACTGTACTCTCACGTCCTCCTCAGCCTTTGCTTCTTCTTGTTTAACATCCTAGCCTCACTGTCTTCTGCTGCCTCTTGCCCCCATTCAACATTCCAGCCAGCCTTCTGTCATTCCTGTAGCTTCGCTAACCTGGGGCAGCTCTGTCTTTCTCCCTTGCTCCATGTGCCCAGAGCCAAACACACTCTGGCAGCTCTGATCAAAGTAGAAAAGCCCAGGGCCATCACCGCCCCCCTCCTGACATTGCTGATGCCCCTGAAGTGGGAGAAGTGGCGGCCACAGACCGCAGATGTGGCCCCAGCCCCACCCAGCGGTGTACAAGCCCAAGCCATTCTGACATGTACAGGGCCATGCCAGGCCCCTGCCCTCCTGAAACTGTGGATTTTCAAGTGTTTCACGGCATTTGAAAGGAAGGTATCAATGCTCTTTTTACTGTGCTTACTGCCTGTGTTTCCAGAAGCAGGGAAGGCTTGCAAGCCAGCCCTGTAGCAAGCAGCAAAAACTGAGCCCCCGTTCTTAGGAGCTCCTCATTCCTGAGAAATGGGAAGCAGACCAGGCTCTTTCAGGTCAGTAACACCCGGTTCATCTCAGAGTCTCTCCACCCCTGGACTGGTGGATAAGCACCCTCTTAGGACCTGTTGGGGCCAGGGAGGTAGGCTCAGGTGAGCTGGAACCAATTTCACAAAGATTTTTCAGCAATCTCTAACATCCACGACTTCATCATTAATTACTCAGGCACTTGGCTGGAGTCTGGCAGCACTGTGAGCATGTGCAGACCCTGGGCTCCTGGAGGTTGGTGCGTTGCAGAGCACAGACCATTTGGACCACAAGTGGAGCGCAGCCTTGTTTACAGAAAACGATTTTCAGTGTCCTGGGCGAGTCCAAAGCCCTGTTCCAGGGGTCTGGTAAACAAGGAACCTGAGTGACTGCCCCGGCTGAAGCAGGCCTGCCTGCCCTAGAAACGCGTCTTGACTTCATGCCTCTTTCGTGGTGGCTGTTTTGTTATCCACTATCCAGCTTAGGGGATGATACTGGGGCGGTGGCCTCTTTTCATGCCTGGGCTGAGTCTTGTTAGATGTCACAAAATTCAGGGCTGGAAAGGATGTGAAAGATCATTCCATGCAATATAGGCTGAATATTTTGTCTACAGCCTATCTCTCTTACATTCCTCCGATCAAAGGAAGTTCATTACTTGCACCAAACAGCTTACAACGATTGATTTGATATTGCCTCCTTGCGGCCTCCACCCACTGATCTCCGCTCTGGCTCCTACAATCACGTAAATCAAGTCCTGCTTGCATAACGAGCTCATCGGTGAAGACACAAGCCCACAGCCCTCCTGTACTCTCTTCTTCAAGGCAAATGGCCCCAGTTCCCTTCTGTACTCTCTGCACAGTCCTTGTACGGCCAGCTTTCTGGCCCGTCACACCCTGGGCTCCCTTCTACAGACGTTTCAAGAGGAAGTAGCCTCTGGTGTCCAAGAGACTTGGTCCAATAACCAAGAATGGTGTGGCAGCTAGAGCATTAGACAAGGAAGTGGACCAACTAGATTGATGCTTACACTATCTCTTATAACATCTGTTCTCTTAGACCTGTCCACTCTTCTGGAACATGGGATGATCCGGGTGCTGTAAGAGGCATAAATGTGTAAATCCAGTGAGATTACTGACATGGGGGTGAGTGTAGACCCTCATTGTGACTATGTAAGTCACAATATCAATGCTATACCAGCGTTCCATCACTGGTGTTGACAAAGAAGGGCCATCCTTGGGCTGGGAGAAATCAGTTTTGATATCTGCTCCTTCTAAGAGTTAGCTGTGATTCATCCTGTAGATAGGTACAATTGAGTGAGCCAAGATCGAGAGAAGGGGCCTTGCCAAGTGTCATAGTCAGGGTTCTCCAGAGAAACAGAATAGGAGACAGATGTATATAGAAACAGATATAGATAGATAGAAGATCAGACAGACAAGTAGACAGATAGATAAAAGATTGTTGTTTAGTTGCTAAGTTATATCTGACTCTTTTGTAACTCCATGGACTGTAGCCCTCCAGACCTCTCCGTTCATGGGATTTTCTAGGCAAGAATGCTATTACCATTTCCTCCTCCAAAGGATCTTCCCAACCCAGAGATTGAACCCTGGTCTCTTGTATTAGCAGGCAGGGTTTTTTTTTTTAATCACTGAGCCACCAGGGAAACCTAGATAGAAGATAAGTAGATAGATAGATATGTAGATAGATGTTAATAAAGATTGATTTATTATAAGAAGTTGGCACATATGATTCTAGGGAATCGGCAAGTCCAAAATCTGATGGGGGAGGCCTGCCGACATAGGAGAGAGTTGTAGTTTGGATCCAAAGGCAGTCTTTTGAAGAACTAGGAAGAGCTAGTATTGCAGATGAAGTCCAAAGGCAGCCCGCTGGAGAATTCCTTCTTACATAGAGGAGACAGCGTTTTAGTTCTATTGAGGCCTTCCCCTGATTGGACAAGGTCCACCCACATGATGAGGGGAATCTATTGTACTCAAGGTCTGCCTTTTTTCAATGTCCATCTCACCCAAAAACACCCTCCACAGAAACATCCAGAATAATGTTTGACCACATAACTGGGTACCCTGGCCCAGCCAAGTTGACACATAAAACTAACCATCCCACCCAGCTAGCCTCCCATCCTAGGACAGGGCATATAGAATGCAAGAGGGACTTGGGACGCAGTCCTACTTGGTGGGGATTTTTTTTTTTTTTTAAGGAAAAAAAATTATTCCTCAAACCTCAGGGAGATTCTCACATTTATATGAACTAAAAACAATGCCTGACTCACGGCAGGACTGAAAAATGAAAATGATTACAAAATGTAGCACAGCCATTCAGCCATCAAAACTGATGTCCTGTATATGAATACTTTGTTGGGAAGATGTTCATAATATACACATTTTTCAAAAGTTATAATGTAGTTTGTATAATGTAATAATGATTTCTAGCAAAGATATAGGTTGTATTCGGTAAGGTGCAGATACACAAATGATACCACCCTTATGGTGAAACTGAAGATGAACTAAAGGGCCTCTTGATTAAAGTGAAAGACAAGAGAGAAAAAGCTGGCTTAAAACTCAACATTCAAAACACTAAGATCATGGGGTCCCATCACTTCATGGCAAATAGATGGGGAAATGGAAAGAGTCAGAAACTTTATTTTCTTGGGCTCCAAAATCACTGCAGATAGTGACTGCAGCCACGAAAATAAAGACGCTTGCTCCTTGGAAGAAAAGCTATGACAAACCTAGACAGCATATTAAAAAGCAGAGATATTACTCTGCCAACAAAGGTCTGTATAGTCAAAACTATAGTTTTTCCAGTAGTTCTGTATGGATGTGAGAGTTGGACCGGAAAGAAAGCTGAGCGCTGAAAAACTGATGCTTTGGAACTGTGGTGTTGGAGAAGGCTCTTGAGAGTTCCTTGGACTGCAAGGAGATCCAACCAGTCCCTCCTAAAGGAAATCAGTCCTGAATATTCATTGGAAGGACTGATCCTACTTTGGCCATCAATGCGAAGAACTGATTCACTGGAAAAGACCCTGATGCTGGGAAAGATTGAAGGCAGGAGGAGAAGCGGATGACAGAGGATGAGATGGTTGGATGCCATCACCAACTTGATGGACATGAGTTTGAACAAGCTCCAGGAGCTGGTGATGGACAGGGAAGCCTGGTGTGCTGCAGTCCATGGGGTCGCCAAGAGTTGGACACGACTTAGTGACTGAAATGAACTGAACTAAAGGTGTTAACATGTTGTGTGCCTTCCTTTTACTGGCATGCATATATAATATTGCCATTAAGATCTGGTACCAATGAAAATCTTGTGCCAAAGATTATACAAATAAAAGATCTTCAGGTAAACAAACTTTTTATATAGTCATTTCTATCACCTAAAAATTCAGAAACCTCCAAAATATATTTGGCAGCAACTCCTTTGTCTGAGTTATGTTCCAGCTAAATTTAACTAAACTTCTACCTGCCAGAGCCTATGGGTCTTGTTGGTGTTGCTATTTTGGTTTAAAGGTGTTTTTGATAAGATTTTAAGCACTTCATAAAAACTAGTAAGTACTGTACACATATTAGTTATTTCTAGAAGATATTCTATTCTTAGACACTGGCCACAATTAATTCCTTCTTAGTCCTGTTTACAAACAGCCTTTTTCTTTTTTTTTCTCTCAGCTGTCACTTCAGCTAAATCCTCAGGGCTTTTATCTTTTGTTATTTCACAATAATTATGTGTCTGAGGCTCCCTGAAGGAAGAAGCATCTCTTCGCTTCTCTGAGGTCACGCGCATGAGCTTTCTCACAACTGTTTCTCACCTTCTGGTAAATGGAGCCTCATTGCATGTCAGGGTTTCTCAGCCTCAGCACTGCTGCCATTCAGGGCGGGAGAGTTTCTTGTTGTGGGCACTGCTCTGTGCATGGTATGGTGTTTAGCATCGTCTCTGGCCTCTATCCACTAGATCCCTGTAGTTAACTCCAAATCGTGACAGCCCAAAACATCTCCAGACATTTATCCCGAATATCCCTCCTGGTTGGAAACTACTGCCATACATCATTAACTTTCCACATACTCCAGAAAAATAGGGATGAGAAAGGATGATCAGATAAGCATCTGGAGGGACAGAAAAAAGCCTTGGCTCATGTGGTCCCTCCCACGCCTCCTCCCCATGCCAGTCTGATTGGCTCTGATTGACCATGTGTCTCTGGGACCCAACTAAGTGCTTGCCTGCACAGATCCACACTGTCGTGAACATGACACCTACCTCCTGGGAGCATCATTCTGAGACAGGCAGCATCAGCACAGAGGCCGTGGAGAGAGTCTGCAGGAAAGAGGAAGCTACAAGAGAGGGGGGAAGATGTCTACACATTTGCAAGGCATTCAAAAAACCAGAGGAAGATAAAACCAAACAGGTGCTGGGGGAAGGGGGATGCCTCCTTTTGAGCCCAGGTCTCGGCTGGGCTGGGTCCAGCCCCCTCACAGTTATCTGCTTGGACACTCATTACCTTTTTTCACACCCATTCCCTGAGAGCTGGGCCTGCTGTCAGGGAGGTCATTTTAGCAACAGAAGGACTGGGGCAAAAGGGAAGGAAAATGCACTCCCTGATCTCTTTTAAGTCTGCTTCTGTGACTTTGGGCCGCTTTTAACCATAGCTCAGCTGGTAAAGAATCCACCTGCAATGCAGGAGACCCTGGTTTGATTCCTGGATCGGGAAGATTCCTGGAGGAGGGCATGGCAGTATTCTTGCCATGTATATGTATGGAGTGTATATATATACTGGAGTATATACTCCAGTATTCTTGCCTGGAGAATCCCCATGGACAGAGGAGCCTGGTGGAGTACAGTCCATGGGGTCAAAAAGAGTCGGACATAACTGAGCAACTAAGCACAACACACAAGAAGACTACAGCAGACCCTTGATCTGAGGCTGGGGAGATGTAGAAGGGGGTCATACTTGGAACGTAAGCAATAAAGCTTTGTGGCCCTGAGAGGCGACCCAGAGCCTGGCCTCCAGTTTTTCCTGGTTTGCTCAGGTCCTGAGAGTAGCCCAGGCTGCATACTTGTTGTTGTTCAGTCACTAAGTTGTGTCTGACTCTTTGTGACCTCATGGACTGCAACTTGACAGGCTCCTCCATCCTCCACTATCTCCAGGAGTTTGCTCAAATTCACGACCATTGAGCCGGTGGTGCTATCTAACCGTCTCATCCTCTGCAGCCTCTTTATCCTTTTACCATCAATCTTTCCCAGCATCATGGAATATACATATACCTTCAGGATATTCTTCCACCATCTTGGAGCTCCAACACTTTCACTGGCTCCCTTCTTTCCAAACGAAAATCTCAGTGGCACAGAAGGGTCTTTGCACTACTTTTCTAGGGCTGCCATAGCAAATTACCATAAACTTGGTGGCTTAAAACAACATATGTGTATTATCTCACAGTTCCAGAGGCTGGAAGTCTGAAGTCAAGGTGTCGACATGGCTGTCTCCTTCCGGAAGTTCTGAGGGAGAATGGTTCCATGCCTTTTGCCCAGATTCTGGTGGCTGCCAGCAGACCCTGGCAATCCTTGGCTGATACGTGCATCACTTTGTCTTCGCTTGGCCTACTGTCCGGATTCTTCCTGTTTCTTTTCTTACAAGAACACTTGTCATTGGACTTAGATTCATACCAGATAATCCTAGATGATCTCATCTCAAGATCGTTACTTAATTACGTCCGTCGACATGCTTATTTCAAATCAGGTCACTTGCACAGGCTCTGGGTGGACGTATCTTTGGGGAACCCAACATCCACGTCAGTAGTCTTCAAGGGCCTCCAGAGGCAGGTTTGCCGAGTTGCATTCATTTGCTCACTGACTGACTCATTCAATTGGTCAGTTAGTTGATGAGTTAGTTAATAAGCAAAAGTTGGATCTGCCGGGACACTCTTGCACATCCCCATCTGGGCCAGCCTCCTGCCTGTTTGCCCTGGTTCCTGTTCCTGACCCCCTTCCATCCATTCAGTTCTCAGAGCACTGAATCCTTGCCATTCTAATGGAGAATGGTATCTTATTATGGCTTTATTTGCAGAAGTCAAGTGGGCCTGGGAAAGCATCGCTACAAACAAAGCTAGTGGAGGTGATGGAATTCCAGTTGAGCTGTTTCAAATACTAAAAGATGATGCTGTGAAAGTGCTGCACTCACTATGCCAGCAAATTTGGAAAACTCAGCAATGGCCACAGGAATAGAAAAGGTCAGTTTTCATTCCAATTCCAAAGAAAGGCAATGCCAAAGAATGCTCAAACTACTGCACAATTGCACTCATCTCACACGCTAGTAAAGTAATGCTCAAAATTCTCCACGCCAGGCTTCAGCAATACGTGAACCGCGAACTTCCTGATGTTCAAGCTGGTTTTAGAAAAGACAGAGGAACCAGAGATCAAACTGCCAACATCCGCTGGATCATGAAAAAAGCAATAGAGTTCCAGAAAAACATCTATTTCTGCTTTATTGACTATGCCAAAGCCTTTGACTATGTGGATCATAATAAACTGTGGAAAATTCTGAAAGAGATGGGAATACCAGATCACTTGACCTGCCTCTTGAGAAATCTGTATGCAGGTCAGGAAGCAGCAGTTAGAATTGGACATGGAACAACAGACTGGTTCCAAATAGGAAAAGGAGTACGTCAAGGTTGTATATTATCACCCTGCTTATTTAACTTCTACGCAGAGTACATCATGAGAAACGCTGGATTGGAAGAAACACAATCTGGAATCAAGATTGCCGGGAGAAATATCAATCACCTCAGATATGCAGATGACACCACCCTTATGGCATCATCAAAAAGCCTCTTGATGAAAGTGAAAGAGGAGAGTGAAAAAGTTGGGTTAAAACTCAACATTCAGAAAATGAAGATCATGGAATCCAGTCCCATCACTTCACGGGAAATAGATGGGGAAACAGTGGAAACAGTGTCAGACTTTATTTTGGGGGGCTCCAAAATCACTGCAGATGGTGATTGCAGCCATGAAATTAAAAGACACTTACTCCTTGGAAGAAAAGTTATGACCAACCTAGATAGCATATTCAAAAGTAGAGACATTAGTTTGCTGACTAAGGTCCGTCTAGTCAAGGCTATGGTTTTTCCTGTGGTCATGTATGGGTGTGAGAGTTGGACTGTGAAGAAGGCTGAGCACCGAAGAATTGATGCTTTTGAACTGTGGCGTTGGAGAAGACTCTTGAGAGTCCCTTGGACTGCAAGGAGATCCAACCAGTCCATTCTGAAGATCAGCCCTGGCATTTCTTTGGAGGGAATGATGCTAAAGCTGAAACTCCAGTACTTTGGCCACCTCATGTGAAGAGTTGACTCATTGGAAAAGACTCTGATGCTGGGAGGGATTAGGGGCAGGAGGAGAAGGGGACGACCGAGGATGAGATGGCTGGATGGCATCACTGACTCGATGGACTTGAGTCTGAGTGAACTCCAGGAGTTGGTGATGAACAGGGAGGCCTGGCGTGCTGCGATTCATGGGGTTGCAAAGAGTCGGACACGAATGAGCGACTGAACTGAACTGAAAGGCTTCCCAGGCAGCTCAGTGGTAAAGACTCAGCCTGCCAGGGTTCAATCCCTGAGTCAGGAAGATTCCCTGGAGACGGAAATGGCAACCCACTCCAGTCTTCTTTTCTGGTAAATCCCATGGACAGAGGAGACTGGCGGCCTACAGTCCATGGGGTTGCAAAGAGTCAGACACAACTTAGTGACCAAACAACAATAAGGCTTACAAAGATGAGCACCTTGCCATGTGCTTACTTTCCATCCATATAGCTCCTTTCATAAAGCATCTATTCAGATATTTTGCCCACTTTTTATTGGGTTGTTTTCTTATTACTGATTTCTGAAATTCTTTAAATATCCAGCTACACGAGCTTTACATTCTTTCAGTCTGTGGCTTACTTTTCACTTTATTGACAGTGCTTTTCAAAAAGCAGACATTTTTAATTTTGATGAGATCTGGCTTATCAGCTTGTTATTTCATGATCATAAAATTCTTCATTTAAAACAAGGAAATTGGGACTTTTCTGGTAGTCCAATGGTCAAGAATCCATGCTTCCAATTCAGGGAGCAAGGGTTCAATCCCTGGTCAGGGAATTATGATCTCACATTCTGCATGGTGAGGCCAAAAATAAACAAACAAGGAAAGCTGAGTGGTTTACAAGATCCAATCATTTATGTGGTGCATACTATGTGCCAAGAAGTGTTTGGCCCCATGGGTAAGGGTAAAAAACATGATCCCTAGTTTCTGAGTGCTCAGAGCTTAGGAGAGGGGTGGAAATGAGTGCTTATAATATTAGGTAGGCCTTATCAGTGCTGCAGGGAGGAACAAAGAAGATAATGGAATTCATAGGAAAAAAGATACAAGAGGGTGGAGTGGGCATTTTGAACTAGGTCACGCCCTGAACTATAATACACAGAGAAAACATTTCTTTTTTGTTTCTGAAAAGGCCATCTTGGCCATTTGTTTTTCTTCTGAGCAGAGGATGAAATATTGGGCAACAGACAACTTAAAACAGAAAAGGTTTGTGTCAAATGTGGAGAAGAACTTGACTAGAGAGGATATCAAGAGGAGGGAAGCAAGACAGAGAAAAAAGAGGGGGAAAAAAAAAAAGGTTAGTAGCAAAGAAATATCAAGGGAAGTCTCTACTCATAAAATAGAAATTAATGGATTACAGAGCAAGGACATTAAGAAAGATCTTTAAGAGGTTACAGGAAATGGGAGAATTAGGGCAAAGCTGAGCTGTCATGTAGGACATTTTACATAACAAACTACTGGTTAAAGCTAATATAAGCTTTATATTATAAAGGGTAAGAGACAGCATGTGCTCAAGAGAGATGAAATGAGAGAAGATATAACACTTGGGATCCGAGCCATGACTCAGATCAGCTCACTGTGCTGAGTTCCCTCTGCTGCTTTAGGCCAGGCATCCTTTGGAGCTTACACATGAACTTGGCATGGAAGCTTTCAGTCCATCCTGATTTGGGTCATGGGGAATGTGCTTTCTTTCTTTCTTTTTTTTTTTTTTTTATTGAAACACCTTCAGTTCAGTTCAGTCGCTCAGTCGTGTCTGACTCTTTGCGACCCCATGAATCGCAGCACGCCAGGCCTCCCTGTCCATCACCAACTCCCGGTGTTCACTCAGACTCACGTCCATCGAGTCAGTGATGCCATCTAGCCATCTCATCCTCGGTCGTCCCCTTCTCCTCCTGCCCCCAATCCCTCCCAGCATCAGAGTCTTTTCCAATGAGTCAGTTCTTCACATGAGGTGGCCAAAGGACTGGAGTTTCAGCTTTAGCATCATTCCTTCCAAAGAAATCCCAGGGCTGATCTCCTTCAGAATGGACTGTTTGGATCTCCTTGCAGTCCAAGGGACTCTCAAAAGTCTTCTCCAACACCACAGCTCAAAAGCATCAATTCTTCGGTGCTCAGCTTTCTTCACAGTCCAACTCTCACATCCATACATGACCACAGGAAAAACCATAGCCTTGACTAAACGGACCTTAGTCGGCAAAGTAATGTCTCTGCTTTTGAATATGCTATCTAGGTTGGTCATAACTTTTCTTCCAAGGAGTAAGCGTCTTTTAATTTCATGGCTGCAGTCACCATCTGCAGTGATTTTGGAGCCCCCGAAAATAAAGTCTGACACTGTTTCCACTGTTTCCCCATCTATTTCCCATGAAGTGATGGGACTAGATGCCATGATCTTCGTTTTCTGAATGTTGAGCTTTAAGCCAACTTTGCAGCACCTTAGGGGAGACCTTTTCATGTCGTTATTTACTCTGGAAGTTGCCTAGTTTAAAACATTAGAAATCAGGGGTTTCAAAAATCTTTTTTTCCACTGTGATGTAGCTCAGAGCCGTGATAGAGTGGGATGGTGAGAATGACAGAGCAGATTGGTGCTCAGAGAAAGAAGTCACTCCTTGGATGTTCAGTGGAATCTGCTCCAGCATCTGATGGTCAGCATGCTAACGGGAGGGATGAGGACAGCCAGAGCGAGAGAAGCCGAGTTGGTGGAGAATTTCCACCTCAAGTCTAAACTGTGTGTGATCACCAGTGAAGACATTCTCTGCATTTGGAATCGAAGCCTAGCCACGACCACTCCAACATGGAGCAACAGGGACTCCAGCACAGCGAGGGGTAGAGAGTAGAGAAAACGATGTCAAAGCAAGATGAGAAGCATTCAGTATGGCTATATGAGGTCTTTTGTCTTCTGTCTCCGTAGAGTGAGCACCAAAGCTGAGCCGTGTCTCTGTGCTTCGTCTGTGTCATTGAGCATTAACATATACTTCATCTCAAACAACAACCTCATTCATGGCAACTATCTTATTTAGGATTAAAACTGCAACTGAAAAAAGAAAAGGTAAAGTGTAACAGTGACTTATACAAGATAGAAGCTTATTTATTTTTTATATGAAAGTAAGGCAGGCCAATATAGCACCTCACTGTGTCAGAGACCAAAGAACCTTCTAGACCACCACCTTGCCATCCTTGCAGTGTGGCCCTTGCCCTGACAGTCCAAGGTGGCATTTATGTTCCAGGAGAGAAAAAATGATGGAGAAGAAGGGATGCAGTATGCACCCTGGCTCTCCTCCTTGGCAAAGATCCTGGAAGTTATCACACAACAGTGCTGCTACTGTCCCATTGGCCAGGACTTGGTCACATGACTGTGCAACGGAGGCTGGGAGGTGTCATCCTGGTTCAGGGCAGCTGTGCAAGGCAGCCTCTTAAACACTCATTCATATGGGAGAAGAGGACACGGATATGGGGTGACAGTAACTGCCACTTGGGGCTTCCCTGGTGGCTCAGATGGTAAAGAATCTGCCTGCAGTGCAGGAGACCCAGGTTTGATCCCTGGTCCAGTAGATCTCCTGGAGAATGGAATGGCAGCCCACTCCAGGATTCTTGCCTAGAGAATCCCATGGACAGAGGAACCCAGTGGGCTACAGTCCATGGAGTTGAAAAGAGTCAGACATGACTGAGCGACTAACACTTTCACTTCACCTGCCACATTGGGCAATCCTTTACAAAGCCATAAATTAGGGGAAAAGTAGAGACATTGCAATGGGTAGTTTTGGTCTCCAGAGTGGGCACACTCTTCTAGGTGGACATAATTCTCCAGTAGAAACATTCCAGAAAGGCAAACGGGGAAGTTGTGGGACTTTGGAGAGTCACAGGATGATGTTAGAAAGGGGAAGCAAGTGGAAAATCATGTTCAGGGCACATGTTCTTTCCTGGAACTCAGGACCATGATGAGGAAACAAGCAGCCATTTGAGAGTCTGCACTGACAGAAAAAGGAAATAAGAGCAAGGGTTGACTGGAGGTGGGGATGGCATTTGAGGAGCCAAGGATCAAATCAATGGTTGGGATGTTTTGTCTGTCAGTGGTGGGGAAAGACCTGCACACGGAACAAGCTTTTCCTGAACACGTGCTGTGTGAGGGTCTCCTATCGGGACTTGGGATGAAGGAAGAGAAATAACATAGAGCCCCTGCCTCTAGAGAGCTTCCAGTCTGGGAATGTAAACTCACACATCCATGATGCCTGATGACTCTCTTGAACTCACTGCTGCAAAAATGGCATCTCAGCTTGTAAACAAGGTATTTGAACTCTACCAAGCAAGTGTTGAATGCGTTTGATAGCTCAAGTTCTGATATCAGACAGTGGCGTTCAGTCCTACGGCTGTCACTTATAGGCTGATCCACTCATCCTGGTTTGCCTGGGACCTCCCCAATTTAGCATTGAAAGGCCCACATCTTGGGCACCCCAGCTACTTACAGATTTTGTGTCCTGGGCAAATCATGTGATCTCTTTGAACCTCTGTTTCTTTAACTGTAAAATGCAAATAGTAATTCTGATCTATTATGACTGCTGTGACAGTTAAATGGGGATGCGTTAAGAGAGTCTAGCAGAGCACTTGGTTCTGCAAGTGTTAATATTATCATTTACTATTACTGCTGTTATAACAGTCATGGATTTGAAGGATTCACATTCATTTTACCTCCCTTCTCCTGGACAGCAACTGACTGAGCTGGTTCATAATATGTTTCTATGAATGGCAAAGAGCTACTGTTGTTGAGAAATTTTCTTTTCAAATTTAATATAGATCTCTAATTTCCCCTTTTTACTTTCTCTGTATACTAATCCTTTTTTTCCCTTTTCATTGTCATGGGATCTGAAATGACACTATCCTGTGAACAGTCATGTAAAACAATTGTCTGAAACATTATAATAAATTTGTTTTTAAAAGGCAAATGCAGAAAGGAATGATAGGGAATTTTTTCTTAATGTTCCTGTTTTTACGCATTCCTTCTTTCAACAGATATTTAATTGTGCTATTATTAGTTGTCAAGCAACATGCTAGGTGCTGGATACACAGCCTGAAGAGCCCCAGTCCCAGCCCATGAGGAGTTCACCTAGGGAGACGGGCATATAAGAAATGTTCATGTGTGCATGCTCAGTCTTGTCAGACTCTCTGTGACCCCATGGACTCTAGCCTGCCAGGTTCTTCTATCTCTGGAATTTTCCAGGCAAGAATACTGGAGTGGGTTGCCATTTCCTACTCCAGGGGATCTTCCCAACACAGAGATTGAACCTGTGTCTCCTGCACTGGTGGGGGTATTCTTTGCCACTGAGCCACCTGGGAAGCCCCAAGAAATGTCCATCACTGTGCAATAGAGACAGAGATGGAAGGACTCCCCTGGTCAATGAGAAACCTTCCCTGTACTTGGTGGAGTCAGGGAGAGTTTCTAAAATAAGTGATGGATGCCTTAACCCCTGCATCCCAGGTGGAAGGAGATGGGGGCAGGTCTAGGTATACGGCGACATGTGGACAAAGGCACTGAAATAAAAAGCCCCAGAGTCACCCGGGTTCTGTTGGGTGCTTATGACTCGAAAAGTGATGGAGACCTTATTTGCAAATCCATCCACCAAATATTTGCTAAGTGCCTAATACATGGATGGCACCATTAAATACCATTTATCCACAAGACACGGACTGTCCTTGGAAAGTTTAGAGTAGGGCTTAGGAAAGGAAATAAGATATGCACACAAATAACCAAGACAAGTTACCTCTTATGGACTGAAAGTTCATGTCCTCTCAAAATTCATAAATTGCAGTGTTAACCTCGGTGTGGCTGTATTTAGAGATGGGGCCTCTAACAAAGTCACTTAGAAGATCATAACAGGGGCTTTGATCCTCCTGGACTCTTGTCCTTATAAGAAGGGAGGGCGCAGAGCTCTTGTCCTCACTCTCTGTCCCTCAACGCATGCCACAAGGAAAGGCCACATGAGGACAGATGAGAACACAGCAGCTGTAGAGCAGAAGGCAGGCCCTCATGAGAAACCACACTGGCCAGAACCTTGATCTTGGGCTTCTAGCCACTCAAACTGGGAGAAAATACGTTTCTGTTGTTTAAGTCACCAAAGTCTGTGATATGTTATTATGACAACCCGAACAGACTAAGACCTGTGGTGTGCCATAAGGGGGAGGAAAAAGTGACCCAGGCAAGGGAGGAGAGAAGATAAGTACTAGTTGCGGGAGCAGGACTTGCTGGGGAAAGTGACCTTGAACTGAGCCTTAAACACTTGGAAGCACTTAGATTTAGGTGAAATTGATAGTGGAAGGACATTCCTGCTAAAGGAAATGTTACAGGCTAGGCTAGCCAGAGGAAAACACATTCCTTCCATTTACCTGGAGAGTCTGCTGTGTGTGATATGAAGAGTGTGGGACATCCTGGGTCATGTTGTAAAAGGGGCTCTGAAAGCCAAGGTGAAGACCGTGGGCTTCCTTTAGGAAGCCCTGAGGACGGACTGCTGATTTAGACAAGTGGAGTTCCGTTTTGTATTGTGTCTTCAGCAGAGTAATTCTCGAGATCTCAGACCTAGTTAATGAGGGTTCAGCCCAGGGCAGCAGCCTTGGGAGGGAGAGCCAGGAGGTGGCAACAGCCACATCTTGCATCTGTTGGATGCGGACGAGAGGAGGGTGAGAAAGAAATAGTCATTATCACAGAGAGTCGAAAACATGTTCATAAAATCATCTTGCTGACTTGTCAGTTTCCAGATTGCTTGCTCCTAGAACATCTTGAGGATGAAAGACTTAAATGGAATGGCCAACATCAGAGCTCAGGACACTGGCTCTTCCTACCACCACCCAGTTTCAAGCCTGAGTGATGAGGCCAATAAAAGTGACTGCGTGACCAAGACTAGAATGAACTTTGGGGCAGTGTAATTCTTTCCTTCTAGCCACTGGGGCCTGCGGTGCACAAGCCACTGGGAAGGCACTACCACTACCTCTCTGAGAAGTGGAAGCTGAGAGAGTGGATTCAGGGGAACATCCTTGTAGGGAGGCGGCAAGACGTAGCCCTGGGGTCAAGCCCACATTTAGAAGGTTAGGGAAGGAAGGAGAAACCCAAGAAGAGGCTTTAGGATAATCAGGAAGCAAACCAGTATGATGTCAGATCAGCAGCCATCTTTCATCATTTCATGAAAGAACTTGATCAATAGCTGTCAATTCTAGAAAACGTGGACTTTAAAATGCACATTTATGGGACTTCCCTGGTGGTTCAGTGGTTAAGAATCCATCTTCCAATGCAGGAGGTGCAGGTTTTATTTCTGGTTGGAGAACTAAGATCTCCTATGCTATGGAGCAACTAAGCCACAACTACAGAGCCTGCAGGCCACAACGAAGATCTCATGTGCCACCATTAAGACCCAACCCAGCTGTGTGTGTGTGTGTGTGTGTGTGTTCTCACTTCAGTCTTGTCTGACTCTTTGCAACCCTATGGACTGTAGCCCACCAGGCTCCTCCCTCCATGGGATTCTCCAGGCAAGAATACTGGAGCAGACTGTCATGCCTCCTCCAGGGAATCTTCCTGACCCAAGGATCGAACCCATATCCCTTATGTCTCCTGTACTGGCAGGTGTGATTCTTTACCACTAGCTCCACCTGAGAAACCTATGCATATAATATATATATATATAACCTATATATGTGTATATATATCATATATAACCTATATATATAAAACCTATATATGTGTGTATATATATCATATATAACCTATATATAT
>NW_024070190.1:25401996-25540589 GCF_014754425.2 Oryx dammah | reverse complement strand
AAAACCTATATATGTGTGTATATATATCATATATAACCTATATATATTTAACCTATATATGTGTATATATATATCATATATAACCTATATATATAAAACCTATATATGTGTGTATATATATACATATATAACCTATATATGTATATATATAACCTATATATGTGTGTATATATACACATATATAACCTATATATGTGTATATATATAACCTATATAATATATACCTACATATAGGTATGTATAATATATATATATATGTATATATATGCCAAAGCCTTTGACTGTGTGGATCACAATAAACTGTGGAAAATTCTAAAAGGTATGTATATATATATGTATATATATATAACCTATATAATATATACCTACATATAGGTATGTATAATATATATATATATATAGGTATGTATATATATGCCAAAGCCTTTGACTGTGTGGATCTCAATAAACTGTGGAAAATTCTGACAGAGATGGGAATACCAGACCACCTGACCTGCCTCTTGAGAAATCTGTATGCAGGTCAGGAAGCAACAGTTAGAACTGGACATGGAACAACAGACTGGTTCCAAATAGGAAAAGGAGTACGTCAAGGTTGTATATTGTCACCCTGCTTATTGAACTTCTGTGCAGAGTACATCATGAGAAACGCTGGACTGGAAGAAACACAATCTGGAATCAAGATTGCCGGGTGAAATATCAATAACCTCAGATATGCAGATGACACCACCCTTATGGTAGAAAGTGAAGAGGAACTAAGAAGCCTCTTGATGAAAGTGAAAGAGGAGAGTGAAAAAGTTGGCTTAAAGCTCAACATTCAGAAAACGAAGATCATGGCATCCGGTCCCATCACTTCATGGGAAATAGATGGGGAAACAGTAGAAACAGTGTCAGGCTTTATTTTGGGGGGCTCCAAAATCACTGCAGATGGTGACTGCAGCCATGAAATTAAAAGATGCTTACTCCTTGGAAGAAAAGTTATGACCAACCTAGATAGCATATTCAAAAGCAGAGACATTACTTTGCCGACTAAGGTCTGTCTAGTCAAGGCTACGGTTTTTCCTGTGGTCATGTATGGATGTGAGAGTTGGACTGTGAAGAAGGCTGAGCACTGAAGAATTGATGCGTTTGAACTGTGGTGTTGGAGAAGACTCTTGAGAGTCCCTTGGACTGCAAGGAGATCCAACCAGTCCATTCTGAAGGAGACCAACCCTGGGATTTCTTTGGAAGGAATGATGCTAAAGCTGAAACTCCGGTACTTTGGACACTTCATGCGAAGAGTTGACTCACTGGAAAAGACTCTGATGCTGGGAGGGATTGGGGGCAGGAGGAGAAGGGGACGACCAAGGATGAGATGGCTAGATGGCATCACGGACTCGATGGACGTGAGTCTTAGTGAACTCCATGAGATGGTGATGGACAGGGAGGCCTGGCGTGCTGTGATTCATGGAGTCGAGAAGAGTCAGACATGACTGAGCAACTGAACTGATATATACATATATATAGGTATGTATATATACCTATCATATTTTTATGTATGTATATATATACATATTACATATATATACCTATATATAGGTATGTATATATAATATATTGGAGAAGGCAATGGCACTCCACTCCAGCACTCTTGCCTGGAAAATCCCATGGACGGAGGAGCCTGGTGGGCCGCAGTTCATGGGGTCGCTAAGAGTTGGACACGACTGAGCGACTTCACTTTCACTTTTCACTTTCATGCATTGGAGAAGGAGATGGTAACCCACTCCAGTGTTCTTGCCTGGAAAATCCCAGAGACAGGGCTGCCGTCAATGGGGTCGCACAGAGTCAGACACGACTGAAGCGACAGCAGCAGTGGCAGGAGCATATAATATATTTATTATATATACCTATATGTAGGTATATATTATATATTTTATATATATATATATGTTATCAGAGAAGCCAATGGCACCCCACTCCAGTACTCTTGCCTGGAAAATCGCATGGATGGAGGAGCCTGGTGGGCTGCAGTTCATGGGGTTGCTAAGAGACCGACATGACTGAGCGACTTCACTTTCACTTTTCACTTTCACGCATTTGAGAAGGAAATGGCAACCCACTCCAGTGTTCTTGCCAGGAGAATCCCAGGGACAGGGGAGCCTGGTGGGCTGCCATCTGTGGGGTCACACAGTCAGACACGACTGAAGCGACTTAGCAGCAGCAGCAGCATACATATACATATATATACTAGCTCCACCTGAGAACCCTATATATATAATATATATATAACCTATATATATGTGTATATATGTACATATATAACCTATATATATATCTAACCTATATAATATATACCTACATAGGTATATATAATATACCTATATATGTATGTATACCTATACGTAGATATATTATATAGGTTTATATATATATACACACACACATACATACATACATACATACATACATATGGTGAGATCAAGCCACTCTGCCACTCATTCCCTTGGGAGGAGAATAGACAGCCAGCTCCCTGGATAGCTTAACTGTTCCCTGCCTGAGGGCGGGCTTTGGACCAGATGCACACTGAGCTCTGAGAATGGACCCACACACCTTGGTCTCCTGTACTCCTCACAGACCATTCCTCTACTGACCATCCTTCTACTGGGTGAACAAGAGGTGAGCACAATTTGTGCTTGGGGAAGGTGCTGGAGAATGTCCTGGTTACGGAAAGTCAGACAGCCAGTTTCAGAGACGTCGAAGATGCTATACACTGGTTCCTAAACTTAATGTACTAATGGATCATGGGTTTATAATGCAGGAGATCTGGGGTGAGGCCTGAGACTGCTCATTTCCAAGAGCTTCGGTAACGCTGATGCGCCTGGTTTGCTGTTACTATTGTTCAATTGCTAAGCCGTATCCAACTCTTTGTGAGCCCCAACATTAATATGCCTAGTTACCTGACAACATTTGTAGCTGCAGAGGTCTAGACCAGAAGGTGGTGGCCCTGGGACCACACATTATATGCCCATGTGTCTTCCTTGATGAGCATAAAGCTCTAGAAAGTTAGAATTAATTGACAACAGTGAAAAATCTCAAGATTTCATTTTCAAAAAGCCAGGTCCTGTCTTCTCATATACCCCTCAGGAGCACTAACAATACTGGGCCTGTGTTCCCACATGGCAGCTAATGTCTACATCCTCTAGTCTCCTGAGATCTCACCACCAGGCCTGCTTCATACCTTCGTGGTTTTCCATTCCTGATCCAGAGCAAGCCCCTCATTTGACAGCGGGGAAACCCAGACCAAGGAAGGGCAAGAGATGACTGGCGTTCTCCCAGGAGTCAGCAGCATCTTCTTTCTGCACCTTTGAAAATGTGAGCCCTGAAAGGGACTTGGTTCCTGTTGTAGAATGACCAAACATACTTGCCCAACATCATGCCGGGGTCCGAGAGCAGAGGCTGGAATCCCTCCGCCATGCTCCTTGCCCAGGGTCTCCAACAACAGTGTGCTGCCCTTCATTAGTGAACAGTCCAGGAGAGAGAGCATGGGCAGAAATCACTCATCTCTTTGTGCCCTTCTCCAGATCTGTCCTTTTTGTTTCTTGGGGAGAGGCTGGGACGAGTCAACTCACAAAAATGTGCTTCAACTGAACTGAGATCCTGGAGTTTATCTAATAAGCAGGTTGGGAAAAATGAAAACGCTAATTACTTGAGGGAAAGCTTGGAAAATGAGTCAGCTGATTGGGCCACCAGGCAGCCAGTAGGAGCTGAATGTTTTATTTTTTTTTAGAGGATAATGACTTATTCTAGGGGATTTCAGCCATGCATACACGCACTGCACACACAACAAAAATAATTCCAAGTGTCTGCTAGAAAATCCCATGCTGCCGAAGAGCGCGTCTGAAAATTGATGTGACAAGCTGGAGGCCCATTTTGCCCCAAGATCAGGAGACAGTGAGAGCTTCCTCCCCAGCAAGTTTCTCAGGGTAGAACCAGAAAACCCCACTGAAGAGTCCAGAGGGATAGCCGCCCTACCCAGGGACAATGACCAGAAATCTCACCACCCTCCCTTTTCTGGGCAAAAGGGCCCAGCTTCTGAAGCTACTGTTGGAGGCTGGTGGGGCTGCACGTTAATTGCCTTGTTCATCCCATCATTAAAATGATAGGTCTGGCTGCTGGGAGTGGTGCTGCCTGGCTGTGAATTGGGTGAAGCTCCTGGATTGAGACTTCCTGACTGGGCCCCAAACATGGATTTTTCTAAAGAGCCCAGCGATGGTGTGGGGTTTACGTGGGTATATTCGACTCCAGACTCCAGGAGCTGGGGACCCCAGGGCACTTGCTCCCACTCCCTGGCCAGCGATGGAATTAATGAAGCCCGACAGCCCTGTATGCACGGCACACTCTGGTCCTTTACAGCTCTTTGTCTGTAGCCAGGCTCTTGTCTTTCATTGCCGGCTGCCGCCCTGTCTCTGGGGCTGATGCAGTACCAGATAATGAACAGTATATCAGCGCCGGCGGAGTGGGGAGGGGGTGCGGGGGAGGGGGTGAGCGCCCGAGCTGAGCCGGCCTGACTTATTATTCCTTCACTCTCAAACAAAACAAAATCATTGGCCTGCCAGGGTCATTAAGGACCCCAGGGTTGTCATAGAAACGACCTTTGGGGCCCGGTGGTTGTTAATGCATGAGTGACTGCCTGCATTGTGTGCTCAGGGAGAGGTCAGAGTTTTGTTGGTGGCTTAAGAAAAGAAAGAAAGAGAGTAAAGAAGAAAGAGAGGCAGCGCAAATCCCAGGATTGGACGGCTGACGTTCAGAAAGAAGGGCGTACCCGCCCAGGGTGCTGATTAGACATCTGGGATCCGGAGCAGTCTGTGCCTAGCACATAGTAGGCCCTCAATAAATGTCTGTAAAGGTAAAAGGATGTGTTTGTTGGGTTAAAAATCTCCTCCCATCTCCTCTACCAGTTCCATATCCCTGCCCCCTAGGGGCCTCTTGGCCAGGACACTCTGAGAAATACTGAGACAAGTCATCGCTCCAGCCAGGATTAGCCAACTTGTGTACAAGTTTTGGGGAACTCACATGTCCTCATCTCGCATAGGGTTGTTTTCATGGCTCCAAGGGAATCGGGAGTACCTGGTTGAGAGAGGGTGGGCAGGGGCTGTGACAGAGCAGAAGCAGGAGGGCAGGGCCTACGCAGGAAGCCCTGGGCTTTACACAGAGCTTTCCTAACCAGGTGATGTGTACCTTCTACCAGGGCGTGTTCTCAGTACCACCCGCCTGATATAGCTCACCCTCCTGGCTGACAGAGCTCAGCCCCAGGGCCCACCCACACCTCCAGGCCCAGTTTGCTCCCAGGGTCAAGAAGGAGGGTTTCAGAACCAGCCCTGCCCCCAACTCACTGTGTGTCCCCTGGCAAGCCCTCCCTGCTTCAGTTTCCTGATCTGTCACATGAGAGATGGGCCAGGCGACGCCCATCGCCCACCCCAAGCGTGTTCTGTTGCCTTGGCAAGAGTCTCCCCTGGACTGAGGTTTCTATTTTCCAAGTGGGAAGAAAACTTTCTAAGAGTGTTCTTCCCATGACTTTAGGATTATTTGATCTCTGAGAGGAAACTAAGCCTGGTTGCCTTCTCTGGTCTCTAGTTCTGTTTCCAGCAAGAACTAGGGCCTTTCCAAGATCCTCTAATCAGCTGGGGTCCATATAGAACAAACATGTTGGGATTAGTCTGATTTCCCATCTACTGAGGTCTTGATCCCTCTCACTGGGCACCCTCCTGCCCTGTTCCAAGTTAACTAAAACACAGTGCCTGCTGCCTGGGCCCCATGTTGCACTTGGAGATTGGACCCACAACCTATGAACAGGGAGATACACCCACTGAGCATAAATGGCACAAGAGCCTCCTTTTTAAAATTAATTTCAAGGACCTGTCTGCTCTGCTTCCTATTAATATTTCCAAGGCTGATTCTCAGATTTTGCCCAGACAGACCAGACTGTCACTCACAGAATCCCTTCATCAGCTCATGGGTTCAAAAACACAATGGTTGCAAAAGCTAGGTCTCTAACATGTGCCAGGAATAAGCAAACACAGCCTCTTGGTGAATCACTAAGGTCTGCCCTACACTTCCTTGCTGTTTTGTGGGCACACCATGGGGATTCTTTATAAAAGTGTTTGTCACAGAATCTGGGGTGAAAGCACCCCAGAAGAGGGGTACCCTGGAGGGCAAAAGACAGTCTTCTTCCTTCTACAGCACCGAGTGTGATGCCTGCCCTGAAGTAGGCAGTAAGGCATGGGAGTACATGTTTGATTTCAGTCTTTCATTTCATTCTTATAAAAAGGCAAACAGCTATCATCCCCAGAGGACAGATGAGGGATCAAAAAGGAAGGGGGCATGCTTTGTCCAAGGTCACCAGGCAGCGAGTGAAAGGAGCAACATTAGAACCCAGACCCACAAGTTCCATGTTTGCATCACTGCCCGAGGCATCAGCTAGGTAAGGATGAGAGAGCAGGAATCGATACTTTTGTTACTTATACTGGCATTGCATAGAAATTATGTTCTGGGATATTCAGTTTACCTTTGTCTTAGTTTTTAAAGTCTGCACAACTGATTTGCCTAACTGTTGGGGCTGCAGCCTGGCACCTGCTCCACTGCGTGTACATCAGAAAAGAGGCTTTCCCTTGAAACAGTTTTTTCTAGTTAATTGAAGAAAGAATAGCTGAAACCCTGCTTAAACCTGCTGAATCCTCTGTTCAGCCCCAAACACTGAACTCTGATGGTAGAAGATTTTCTCTTTTCAAATTGCATCTTCCCACCTCAGTAAGGAAACAAAAATCCCTCAAAGTTTCCTGGGTCCACAGAGGTAAAGAGCAAATAGTTCACCTTAAATTCCGAGAAAATAAATGAGGAGTTGCTGGTTTGGAGTAAAGGCCCCAGGCTAGGCAGTACTAGCTCACTGGAGCTAAGATTGCTTCAAAAGCATGCAGTGACCTTGGGCCAGTCACTTCCCTTTTTGGAGTCTATTTCTACTTTACTAAAATGTAAGAGAGTCCAGTTTTTGGAAATGCTCTAATTCTGAAGCATAAATTCTGATAACAGTTGATAAACGCCAATGTGTTTGTCTTAAATGAGGTTTAGCACCAGGTTATAAAGTAGAAACACTTTTGGGAAGAAAGAGGTAGTGTCTAAACCAACAGAACTGAACAGCATATTTTACTTTGTGTTAACGTGTTTCTACTTTGGGACCTGGATAAACACATTTTTTTTAAGCCTTGAATATTTGCATATAGTGTTTATGTGAAGCATGATGCTTATTTCTCGGGGTGGGAAGTGGGGAGAGCTGATAACTTACTAAGTGCCTCCCTGTGCCAGGTACTCTACATACAACATTGCCTTTTCAACAACTCAAGGTTGCATCGTATTCATTGAACACTTACACAAACTGAGGACCAGAGCAGTTGCTCAAAGTTCCAAGGTAACATGCAGAGAGTTCCTCATCCCTTTACACCACTTTGCCCTCCTGAAAGTTAATAGAATGGGCATCCATAGGACAGAAGAAATACGTACAATAATGTCAAAGAACTGGATTTATTTTTTTATTGGATATAGTTGCTCCATAATTGTGTGTTAGTTTCTCCTGTCCAGTGAAGTGAATCAGCTATATGTATAAAGGAAGCGGATTTAGAACAGTCGTTTTTACTCATAGTCCTCTGTAAAGGAGGAGGTTCGAACAAGGATGTAAGACCCATTTCACTTTTAAAGCCCAAATCTGAGTTACTTATTTAAACAGCATTTACCAAAATGCATTCTGAATCACAACAGCCCTCAAGAAACAGTCCCCAAAAGCACATTCCATGGTCAAATATGTTTCGAAAATATTATTAATTGTATCCTTAATTAAAGATTTGCAATGTACATTATAAAGGCTCTGATAAGTCCTGCAACAAAAGCCAGAATATCTGTTTAATTTATTTTCTGGGCATATTCAATTCTAGGTCCTTTTTACTCCCCCTGTTAACATTTGGTGAATCTACTTGGCTATTTAACACACTTTGGCAACACTTGAATACCTGTAAAGTTCATAGATCCTTACTTCCTCCATGTCCTGCCTTCCATCCTTCTCTCCATGGGCCTCAAGAAGGGTCGTGGGCAGGGAGTGGGAATGGAAGGAGAGAGTTCCCTTAAGGCTAACTGGGGACCCATGTTCAGCTTCTACATGGGTGAGTAACTCACTCACAGCTCTTAAAGTGACCAGACAGTTCACTCGTGAAAAGCAAGAATATGAACTCAAATCTAAGCTCTCCCACAAGAAACAGATATTGCTACAGCAGTTTCTGAAGCTTTGACACAAGGAACACTTTGACTCTCTCTATATATGTATATATAAACCCATTTATAGATGAAGATGATGTGATTGCCAATCTGTTTTGATCAGCCCTTCTCAGGAATCTCCCTCTTGTCACCCTCTTTAATGTCCATACAAAATGGCATCTCCGAAGTGCCTATCATTTATGGAAATTGTTCCCCCAACTTCTCCTCGCTAGTTCCTGTGTATCTTTCATGCCACAGTTTAAATGTCACTTCCTCCAGGATGGCTTCCCTGACTGTAGGCTTATCTGGTCTGCCTTTTCTGCGTCTATGACAACCTGGCTACGCTACGAGAGCAGTCCTCGGGGCTGATAATTACATATTTAAGTAGTTCTTTTCTTAATGAGTGCTTCTCCCACTGGACTGTAGACGTCTTGAGGACAGGGGTCTTGTCTTGCTCTTATGGCACACTCAGCTTCCAACACATGCTAGCAAGAAGTAGGAGCTACAGAAATATTTGTTGGGTGGGTGAACGAATGAACGGACTTCTATGCTAAAAAGTAGGCCTCGTCTGTCTGGGCTCTACATCAATCCCTTGAGCTCCTTTGCTATCAACTTTGATGTCGTTTTTCTATTTAAACTCGATCTCCCCCTTCAAGTTTGATGCATGCTCTGGCGTCTCTCATCTCCTGACCTCAGCTCCCTGCTGCCACTCTTGGCCACTGACAGACCACTAGGTAACGCCCACCCATCACAACGACCATGACCCATCCTCCATCCACCCCGTTGGGCCTGACCCCAATCATATTTCCTGTGGAGGGGAAGACCACCAGAGGGATTTATGATTTGTTACCTATAAATAAAATCATTGACTTTTAAACATCAAAGCTACCTTTAAGGCCATTTGTTCATCTTTTGTCCTGTGAAGAAAGTAGCAATCAGACAAGATAGGTGAATTGTCCTTGGGCAGAGAGCAGGATGAAAAGATGTCTCTGGGTATGCCTCCAGGAATCCATTCTGTGTCAGCATTAATTTCAAAGCTGTGTCTGCTTTTTTTTTTTTTTTTTAAGTGAAAATTCTGATACATGCTTGACATTTGAAAGTAAAGATGGATTCTAAAGTGCTACTTAGAGACTGTTATAACACTTCAAGTGTGTAGTAATACTTACCCCCATTTTACAGATAAAGAAACTGAGCATTGTAATGATCGTGCAATTAGTAAGTGGTGCTGCTGGGACTGTCTGCCTCCAAGTCCTTTGTTCTTCCCTCTTTTGAGCCCCAGACACAGGGAACGGTTTCAGACTATGCCTTCTCTATCTTCCACTCAACGGTGAGCTACTTAGAAACAGAGATCATGTCTTATTTATCTTTGGCAGCATTAGTTCCTAGCTCAATATGTTGGCATATAATAGATCCTAAATAAATGTTTAAAAAATGAATAAACGTTTGGGAAAATGAGTGAATAATTAAAAGCTTGAAACAGCAGTTACTTCAATATTATCTCCATGAAAGATGGATAGGGTAGGGAAAAGAAGGCTATTAACGTTTATCTAAAAAAAAAAAAAATGGATAGAAGCTGAAGATAGACACTTACCTCCTTACGCTGAATGAGCTTCTAGAGTATAATTTATTTTATTGCAACTGATTTGGATATAAAATCTTGATATATCTTATTGAAGCAACCTGAATATGGGTATAATTGCAGTGATATGTTGTTCTCCAAATTGGAATCTAGAGATGGTGGTAGAAGAAAGATAGGAACCACTGAGGGGAATGTGTCCTCTTCTTACCATCAAATGTGACATAACAAACGTGCACACAGACACATGTGTGCATATACACATGAACACACATATATATGTATGTGTATATACACGTACATAAATAGTATTAGCTAAATGATTTGAGGTAATTGTATGAAAGCATAGACTGTTGAGAATCCACATGCATGAGTTTGAATATATGGGAAGAAGTGTGATTTTAAAGCTTTTAAATATACACAATAACTCTCTCTTAGTGGTTCTCAAGAAGTAGTTTCAATAAATGTAATTTGACTAGTAATTAATGCATTGAGTGCTTCTGAAGAGCTCTCTTTGTCCTTTTTTTAATAGCTTTAAGCCATCCTTTGTCGTGACATTTGTTACTTGCATGAACAAGCCCTTTCTTCCATTTATATCGCAAAGGTGAACCTCACCCAAGCCCCAGCCTGGGAAACCCAGAAACTCCAGAAGCAGAGAATATTCCAAGCTAAGGTGTGTAATGAATAAAATGGTAGTCCCAGCCTCCCAGGATTGTGAGGAATAGAGATGTTGAGGCATGGTATGTGTTAGCACGTTGCTTGGCACACGGAACCTGCTCAAAGCCCAGCAACTGTTCATTAACGCCGAGTGGAGTGGGGGTGAACCTGGACTGCACGTGGGGAAGGCAGGGCAGAACAGCCTGTGGACCAGATAATGCTCGTTTTCTCCAGGTCTCCTGGGATTGTTTTGGTAATTACTCCAGCTTCTTCAACAGCTTGTGATTTGTCCAGTGCCAGGGAACCTGGATTTGCATCGCATGATGCATAATTCATATGGCATGGACAGCAATTATGAGCTAATTGAGGGGTGTAATGTTGAAAGAAAGGACCCATTATGAGGAACATAAGGGATGTTGGGAGGGAAGAAGCTCTTGAGTCCATGGAGGCTCGTTCTGTCTAATTCCGCTCCCTTTAAGATGACTCTAATTGTCTCTTGAAGGGCACGGAAGTTCCCCTCTCCTGCAAGAGGTCCTTGGAACTGGACGGCTGGAGCTGATTTTTCTGGAGGAAGAGGTTTCAAGGTGGGCTGGGGTGGGTTCCTCTTTCTCGTGCTTTTGCGTGGTTAGCCTTCGAGGCACATCTTACACACTGACCTAGTCATCTGAGTTAATATGATTAGAGGGGTGTGATGGTAACATAACCATAATTTCTAAGTCAAAGTCAGGATCACTTCCTGGCGGGGGAGAGACAGTCTGGGAAATACAATTGGGTGCAGAATTCCTAGAATTGCCAGTATGAAATCATATTTGAGGGGGAAATTATAGGACATTGCCTGTTTAAATGGGAACTTCACTAAAAAGCCTCTTTAAAGGGGAACTTCCTGGCCAACTCTGTGGACTGACCTATGGGCTTCCCTGGTGGCTGAGATGATAAAGAATCTGCCTGCAGTATAGGAGACCAGGTTCTCTCCCTGGGTTGGGGAGATCCCCTGGAGAAGGAGATGGCTACCCACTCCAGTATTCTTGCTTGGAGAATCCCCTGGACAGAGGAAACTGGCAGGCTACAGTCCATGGTGCCGCAAAGAGTCAGACACAACTGAGCGACTCTTATTTTCACTTTCTCACTAAAAATGTCCAGGAGCTGGGCTATCGAATTATAAGGAGCCCTGGGCTGGGTAGCGATAAGCCACAACCTGTCCTTGACTAGACTGGCCTCTTCCTGAAAGGACCTCGGGACATCACCACCCCTCTTTGAACCTCATTTTCTCCATCTATACTAAGAGAAAATCTGATAAGATGGCCTCTGGGATCCTTCCAACTTGGGTGCGCTGTTTCTGTGCACTCCCCATCCTTCTGACCCGAGGCTTTAAGCTGTCTTGACAGATACACCTTTGGTCTCTGGGGACCAACTGTATGCGCTTAACTCAGAGGATTCTCATATTGGAACTGTTACATGTGGTAGAAAACTTTTGGATTGGCTCTGAGGAGATAATGAAATAGATCACTTTTCCATTGGCTTCCATTACAAAGTTAGTATCTCAAAACACTGAATCAAAGATACTTTGTAAAGGAAGAGTTTGTCCTTGTAAAGCAAGAGCTGTGTCCCTCTGGTCTGCAGATCGTGGTGGTTGAGTGCATTTGTTTTGCAGTCCACAGATGGGAGACTCCTTAGCCTAGCTCTCATTTGAGGATCGTTCCATAATCTCCATTTGAACCTATATTCTTCTCAACCAAGAATTTCCACATAAACATTTGATACAGGAAGCATTCCTTAAATATGCCGGTTACCTGTTACCATGACTACTTGAGCTGGGCTGCAATATCACACCTCACCAGTAGAGGCCACTTTCTGATGCATGGCAGACACACAATCTGAAGATAACCAAAAAAATCATGGCACCCTAAAAGTAGGAGAGGTCTTAGAGATCAAACAGGCATCATACATTGTTCCCTCCTCTATCATATCTGGAGATTAGGTGTTCAGTAGGACTAATCTGCTTAAACTGAAGAGTGTCTGTGGTTGACTCGTGTGCAGCTGGCATACACGCTGCCTCTTCATTTAAACAGAGCACCTGGCCAGCTTGCATGCCTTTTGAATAATGAGGACATTTAGCATATTCAAGGTGGAGACTGTTATTCTCTGCCTAGGGTGCTAATGCAGCTATTTATACCAGAAGCCAAAGCAGGTCTTTCACCCGAAAGTTGGGCTGTCATGTCTGTTTAAGCATTCAGACCAGCTCTGCAGCTTATTTGAGAAGATTTTCAAATGGATTTTGCCCAGAGTAATTGATCACCTGTGGGCCAAGGGTTTCTTTCTTTTCTTTTTTTTTTTCCCTTCAAATAGCTTTTCCAACAATTTAAGAAATCCTTCCCCAAACCTCAAGAGAATGAGAGAGACGACCTTAAGAAAGGATGTGTCTATTTGCAAAATCTTGTTTCAGGAGAGTCAGTCAACCATCAGGATACACGACACAAAGGAAGCTCTTACTTGCCTTGAAGAACCGGCAGCAAAAAGTACACAGTTGATTTTGATTTTTTTTCTCCTTTTTTTCCCATTTCTCATTTTTTCAACTATAACCATAACAAAGACTCCAGAAGGCAAACTCGTTCCCTTAATGCATCTAATTCTCCACGTTGGATGTGGCAGGAGCAGAAATGTTCTGCTAGCCCGCATTGCTCCTCTGAGCTTAAGGATTAATGACCTCTCTGGCTTATATCCTGGTAAGAATAACCACATTTAATCTTTATTTTTGAGTCTTCCTAAGTGAGAAGTCGCAGCAAAACAAAATTGTCATGTTGCTCCAAGGGTTAATTAGACATGGCCCAGAAAAGGCAATTTCCTTCTTCTGCCTTGAATTTGGGGCTTTTCATTCTGAGTGACTGTTGGCTTCTGCCAAATGGAATAAGATAAATTCGAGCTCCTAATTTGAACTCACCTCATTCTGCTCCCAGCTGCCATTTTTCAGTCTTCCAGGTTGTTATTGACAAACCTGAAACTTGATTCTCTTCCTTCTGGTCTGGGATCCAGGTATCTTTGCAAGGAGATGATCCAGGCTTCTTTCTCAATGGGTTTCTCTTGCAGATATTAAAATAATTTTCATTTCCATCTCCTCTCTCCCTTCCATAGTCAGACTGAACATCTTAATTGTGAAGTCTTCCATTATGTTCTGACTTCTTCACTGAGTCCAAAGCGACACCAAGATCTTTTCCTTTTTTTCTCAAAGGTCACAACTAATTCCAAGTCCATCAGCCTGTGCGAACACTGTAAATTGTTCCCTTAAATTAAATTCATGTGCTGTCATATTACTCAATTACTTGGTGTTCCAAGATCCTTCCTGGTTTCCTTATAAAACACCCTCCTCTTTGCTGTCTTACAAATGTTGAGGCATTAGCACATGTTTGAGCTCTGTGCTATTCAGAGATATCTTTAAGACCTCTTATTTGTTTCATTCACTCATTCCGTTGGCGTTGAGCATCAGTTATATGTAGGGCGGATAATGAAGAGGAGCTAATTCTAATGATTTCCTTGACTATAAATGCCAGCATGTTGAACAGGTCCCATTGTATGGACCACCCACCAGCAACCATCTTTGGGATTCAGATAATTTTGCCAGCTTTGCAAACATAAGGGACGTCTCAACAAACTCCCAAGAGGCTCCCCTCTAGGAAAACCACCTGAACATGGACAGAATAGATGCATTCATGTGACCTTCGTAAACTGTCTCACAGGTGTCCCCCAGAACTTTGAAATATGTTTTAATCTACAGAATAAGCCATTCAGTGCTTTACAATTTAAAAACTGCCTCCCTGTACATTTGAGAAGAAACTGAGTCTTCTCACCACTAACAAAGCCTGACTTCTGGGCAGCTCCTGAGCACATTTTACAAGTCGCTTTCTCTTTTCTTTTTAAACAGCTCCTTTGCCTCTCTCCCTCCACTTTGCACCTGGCAGCCACCTTGCTTCTTTCTCTGTGAATCTGACTGCTCTAGGTAGCTCATGTAAGTGTAATCACACAGTATTTGTTACCTTGTGACTGGCTTATTTCAGCTAGCACAGGGTCCCCGAGGTTTATCCACCTTGCACTGTGTGTCAGAATGGCATTCCTTTTTAAGGCTGAATTCCATGGTATGTATAGACCACTTTTTGTTTATCCATTTGTCTGTCACTGGATTACTTATACATTTTGGCCGCTATGAACATGGGTGAACATATATTTCTTCAAGATCCTGCTTTTAACTCTTTGGGTATATATCCAGATGTGCATTTTCTAGATCATACGATAATTCTATATTTAATTATTTAATGAACCATAGCATCAGTACCATTTTACATTCCTAAAAACAGTGCACACGCATCCCAATTCTTATTCCAATTATTTTTCTTTTCTTATTCCAATTTCTATTTTCTACTAAAAAAAAAAAAAAATAGTATCCATCCTAATGGGTGTGTGGTGGGATCTCTTGAGGTTTTGATTTACATTTCCCTAACAAGATTAGTGATGTTGAGTGTCCAAGTCATTCTCTGAGATGGATGTTATTTCCATAAACCGGGATTCCGAGAGGTGAGTGGTTTACCTGAGCAGGTGGTACAGGCATAGAGGTAGAATATGAGGCCTGCTTTTGGACTCCCAAGTCCAGTACCAGGTCCATTGCATGGATACTTCTCAAACAGGTTCTCAGATGCACTCTCTGGGACTCATAAGTTCTTAGTGCAAATGCTTTCATTCCATGATAATCCAGAACAAGTGAATATTAAGCTTACTCAGATTATCAAAGCTGTTACTTCTTAAAATGTGGTCCTCTGACCAGAAGCATCAGGATCAACTGGGAACGGGTCGAAAATGCTAGTTACTCTGCCCCACCCAACAAATACTGAATTAGAAACTCTGCCTGGAAAATCCCATGGGTGGAGGAGCCTGGTGGGCTGCAGTCCATGGGGTCACAAAGAGTCGGACAGGACTGAGTGACTTCACTTTCACTTTTCACTTTCATGCATTGGAGAAGGAAATGGCAGCCCACTCCAGCGTTCTTACCTAGAGAATCCCAGGGAAGGGAGCCTGGTGGGCTGCTGTCTATGGGGTTGCACAGAGTCGGACACGACTGAAGCGACTTAGCAGCAGCAGCAGCAGCAGAGATGGGACCAAGCAATTGGGGTTTTTGCACGTTCTCCATGTGCAAGTTCATGCTCAAGTTTGAGAGCCTGATCTGGGTTGTTGGTTCCCAACGTGGCTGCTTACTGGAGTTGCCCAGGGAAATATAAAAAGGTTCCCGTTGGTTTGAGATTCAGCCTAGGCATTACCATCTCTACAGTCTCCCCAGGCAACTCCAATGTGCAGCCACGGTTGAGAACCTCCAAGCTAGAAGGCCACCTTATACCAAAGAGCCCCTTATATTTTCAGACATCCTAAATGTGCTACAGTTGAGATGGCACCATATTAATTGTTGTGGACTAATGAGGAAAGGTCGAAGGCAACCCCAGGGGTACACCTTTCACCCGATGAGGGCCAAGTAGCACCTTGGCTACAGTGTGAGCTAGTACAGAAGTTCCAGCGGAGAGAAGTGGCGGGAACTTGCCTCATCTCATGTTGCCCAGTAACGGGGCCGTGGAAATCTCACAGGCTTCAGCCCTGCTGGTTCGGCATCATCAGACACAGGTCTCAGATGTGAATTCAGGCATAGCAGAGGCAACATGACCTTCCAAACTAAATTGACATTGTTAATTCACTTTTGCCGGTTTTATATCTTACTTTCATCTATCTGTAATGATGTTTTTGTTTATAGTCATATATAAACTATAAGCAAAGAAAGTTAGTTCCTAGCTTTGGTTTGTATAGATTTAAGTAACTTTCAAATATAATAATCTAATTCAATACTGGGGAATCAGTGGGAATCTTTCCTGCTTTTCTTAGGGGTCCTAGGCTGTTCTAAGTTTGGGGAATGATAGCTTTCTACTTTCTGTAGAGGACCCAGACTTGGGCCCACAGAACCCCTCCAGGTACAAAGAGGTTTGAGGGTCCCTTCTGGGGGTTCTTGGCAGGCCCAAGGTTAGGCAGTCTCTCTTGGGGGTATCTGGCTGACTCTAGCCTGTTCTCTGGCCCTAGGATTGAAGTAGAAGTTATCTTTGAAGATTTCCAGACAATAATTAACCATAATTTCAGGAGAAGGAAATTTGGTGACTTTCTACACAGAACAAATTGGTCTCCCCTATCTGTCGTGGAGGGAGCTTTGTATTGGACTTTGTTATCGGGCTCCTTCCTGGAAATATTGTTTCCCATTTCAATGTAATTGCTTCAAAATAATGTGAAGAGATCAATTGCCACTTGTCAGCTGTAATTTTCTGCCACTGAAAAAAGTAATGCGGGGAGGAGAGCAAATATGGGATGGCTTATTAGCCTGGATGCAGGGACAGGGGCAAAGCTAGCTGCCTCTGTGGGGAAGGGGGTTTATTTTGGGAGGAGGGGGCCTTGTTCATCCCCATCTCTATGCCCCACGCCTTCTCATCCTCATCAAATCCTCCCCATCCTTCCAGTACCAGCTCTAATCTCAGGCCTGAATGGTTGTAGGAGCCTCTTCTTCACCTAAAATTATTGGTTTACCCAATCCTGAATGCATTTATCCAACAGATATTTATTGACCAGCTAAGTATATGTAGGAAGGTTTTGGGCTGCAAGGAATCCAAGACCTCACTTTCAGGGGTTTAAACAAGTTGATGTTAATTTTCCTTGTTTAGTAATAAGGTACCTCTGGATCAGTTCGTGTCACCCTCTTAGGAACTCTCTTGGCCTCCCCAGCATATTGCTCAGTCCCGAATATTGGACGGCCAACCTGAGGATCAGGCATCCGATTGGCATTTGAAGCAGGAGGAGGTGAGAGTAGAGGCTTCATCCATGACGATCCTTCTGGTTAGGAGTGTCAGTCTTTCTCAGAACCCCAGTGGAGTTTTGTTTGTTTGTTTGTTTATAAAGCAAGATTTTTATTTAGTTAACTCAGCTCTAACACAAATTTAAAACAAAGAATTGTATCTTTTTAACAATAGTTGGTTCTATTTCATATCTTTTAAAGTTATTTTTTAAAAAGCTTTTTGTATTGGGGTATAGCCAATTAACAATGTTGTGATAGTTTCAAGTGAACAGGCAAGGGACTCAGCTATACCTATACATGTATCCATTCTCCCCCAAACTCCCCTGCCATCCAAACAGCCACATCACACTGAACAGAGTTCCATGTGCTATACAGTAGGTCCTTGTTCATTATCAATTTTAAATATAGCAGTGTGTACATGTCCATCCCAAACTCCCTCAGTATCCCTTGACCCCCATCTTCCCCTAGCCCATCCCCAGCAACCATAAGCTCATTCTTGAAGTCTGTGTGTCCATTTCTGTTTTATAGGCAAGTTCATTTACATCATTTCTTTTTAGATTCCACATATGAGAGATGACGATATTTCTCCTTCTCTGTCTGATTTACTTTACTCAGTATGACACTGTCTAGGTCCATCCATGTCCAGCAGGGTTTTTTAAAACAGCTTTATTGAGGTATGGCTAACATACAGCAAGCTCCACATATGTAAAGTATATGGTTCGATCATTTTTGAAAACTGAGACATAATTGACTGATATTGTATTATGTTTTAGTGTGCAACATAATGATTCGATATATGCATCCATCACCGCCCATAGTTACCATCTTTTTCTTAATGAGAACTTTCAGGTCAATTTTCTCAGCAATTTTCAAACACACAATACAGCCCTGTTAACCATGATCGGTTATGATACATGTGTACACATGAAACCATCACCACCGTTAAGATGGGGAATGTATCCTTCTACCTCGCAAACTCTTTTCTGGAAGCCAACTCTCCAGTCTGGAGAGTTTTAAATTCCTTATTTCTGTGTCGTTGGCCACTCCTAACTCTAAGGGCAAATGGGAAAGTCGGTACTTTTATTTCCGGCAGACCAGGGAGAAGGGGATTGAGTGTGGACGTCAGACCAGCTAAAGAACGGTGTTTGCCTAGCCCACTGCTCAGGATCTGGGGAAAGAGGGTGAGCAGAACCCCCAGTCCCTCTCGTCTTGCAGCTAGTGGTTGGCACTCTGGGCCACACAGTTGCGATGTACTGGTTCTGGCAGTGTTCCAATGCTATCAGTATATAGGTTGGCTGCTCTCTTATTCTCTCCCTGAACCTGAACTTAGAAGAACTGACTTCCTCTTCTGCCACAGCTGCCTAGATGCTTAGATAAAGAAAGGGAACTAAATTTGCATCAGTTGTGCATCTCCCCTGTGCTGAGTGCTGGTAACAACCTTGTGTACACAGTATAGGAAGTGTTCTTTCTTTCTCCTTTTCCTGAATGTGGACATTGAAACCTGGAGGAATGGCAAGGCTTGCCTGAAATGGCGCAGCTTGGAAATCAGCAAGCCAGGATCCAACGCCAGCCTGAGGCCGTTCCTTGTATTCTTTCTTTTAAAAGAAAGGTCCAGACCAGGCTTGCAGTCACGGGTAAGATGAGGATTCATGCTCTGACTCCTGTAGAGGTGGAGTGACCTGCCCAAGGATGGGGAAATCTTGTCTGCTGATCATTGTTTGTTCTACTGTGTGCAGGCCAGGCTGCACTTGGGTGTGTGATCGGGGAGAATGGAGAGGAAAAGGCAGGAAGAAGTAGAAAATCCGGGGGAAGGAGGACTCCAGGGAAGGATTCTGAGTGACTTGGAGCTATGGACTGGCTGCCAGACCCTGGGAACCCTTCAGCACTCTGACCAGGCAGAGCCTCCCTCAATCTCTGACTCAGGGATCCCTCAGCACCTTTCCAGGGCCCATTGGTGCTGAAATGATTCCTGACACTTCTGCAGAGCAATAGTACGAGGTTAGGACAGGGACGGGAGAGCCTGGTGGGCTGCCGTCTATGGGGTCGCACAGAGTCAGACACAACTGAAGTGACTTAGCAGCAATAGCAGCAGGAATGGGAGAGGATTTCCTAAATTGGGATCCTGACTAGTTGCGTGCCTTAGATCAAGGCACACAGCCTCTCTGTGCCCACTTTCTCTCTCGGTGAGATGGGGACAGTTTTCCTCCTGCCTCCCAAAGCTGCGTCTCACTGCATGTAGTAGTGTGTTCCTGGTGTGTCCCTCACAGTCAGCATAGATGAGTCACTGCAGTGAACACGGAGAGGGGGAGTCCCCAGGTGAGCTGAGGAGCAGTTTATTCATGGCTGGGCCTTGTTAGAGGGATAAGTCACTGCTCGACTCCACCAAAAGAAAGGTCCAGACTCCCAGGCACTCTTGCGGGACCCTTCCAGGGCTCTCTCCATCTTGCAGCTGCAAAGCCCAGTGTTCAGCACCTGCCCGGGAAAGTCCCCCCTCACCTAGGTCTTCTTGTCTCCATCACCCAGCATGCGGGTACCCACTCACTTTGGCCTCATTCTGCACAGTGGCCCAGGCTCCGGGCCCCAAGGCCTTGGAGCGTTATAGTCAGAAGAACGGCAGCATCCCAGGGGCTTGGGAAAGGGGTTTATGGCTGGAGAATATACTCAACCATGCACTGGACTCAGTCTTTTTCAGAGAATCCAGGATTTTCGAAGAAGTCAGGGGCCTGTAGGGGAGGCAGTTAAGACTCCCCAAACCCTTTAAACAGCCTGTCGAGGGGAGGAATTGTCCACACTGGGCACAGTCAGGAGACCCCATATGGGGGGCATCTTCCAAACTGGTAAATCCTGCATGCCTCACAAATGTACACAGAATGTTCGTTCCTTGGAACAAGAGCAGGTATTGAGAGAGAGAGATTCAAAGTCAAAACCGATTTGAACAGGTGCATGCTTCCTCGGAACATGAGCCGTGCTCACTCACCCTGGTGACTCTCTAGCACCGTGGAAGCAGGGTGACGTAAGTGGGAGCAGCCCCCTCAGGGGGACCATCTCTGGACTAGAGCCTGGGGGATGCTGATCTCATCAGCTGTGGGTCATCAGCTAGCTGGTTGCTGGGTGAGACTAATCAAGGCATGCTCCTTCTCTGCCTTCCTTTTCCCCTCTGGATAATGGGGGTGGTCTTCCTGGTGGCCAAATTGAGCCCAGGAGCCTGGAGCAGAGCTCTTAATGAGGGCTGCTTGGTGATGAAAGGCCCCGTTAAGCTTCAGCCACCATTATTGCGTGATGGAATAAATGTGGCCAGCCTAGGAGACGCGCACGAATAAATTTGAATAGCAAGACACAAATGCAGCCCTTAACTCCGACGAGCAAATAGAGTTTAATAAAGAGGTAAACTGAGACCGCTTTTATTTATTGCTGTGTAAATGTATTTAAAAAGGTATTGGCTTTCTGCAGCTGCAGAGGCCAGTTCCTCCACAGCCCGGTGCTTTAATGCCTGCCGCTGTTATTAGAGCCATAATGAATGAGCCGCTGTGAGTGCGCTCTTCAGAAGGACTGCAGAGGTGCAAGATTAATGAGATGAGAGCATTGAAAGGTACAGACGGCCCCTGTTTCCCAGCCGCGTGCAGTGTCTGCAGTGGCACCTCTGGCTTTGTTTGCTCCTCAGTGGCTGAGAAGCTGCGGCAGGGGCAGGGAAATGTCCCCAGGAGCTGGGCTGCAAAAGCATGCGCCTCCCACCAGCTCGCTTCCTTGTGCCCTGAGCTGTGTCTCAGCGTCCCCTCCACCTCACCACCCCACCCCTAGGCCACCTGTCCCTGTGGCTGCCTCTCTGTCCTTCCTACCCTGGCTTTGGTTGGGCTCTGGGCACCCCTCCTTTTTGGATTTTATCCCACACCACCTGCACACCTCTCTCTTGAGGATGCTAGTGGAATTGGCATGCAGAGCTTGGTACTTTGTTTTCCTGCTAAGCCCCATGGGTCTGCAGGACAGGGTGGCTCCCCCCAAAAAGCAAAAGTGATCTGGGGCAACGACAAATGGGTCGATTGGTGAGTGGACTTCCCTGAGTCAGGAATTCTCAGGTCACTTATAGAAAGATTACTTGGAGGCTGGGACAAGTCTAAACTTTACTAAGGCCCTTCTAAATACATCAACTGTACCTTTTCATGACACCCTGGAGGCAGGTATATACCCACTTAACGCCTAAGGTCATATGGCCAGGAAGTGCCAGGTTAGAGACCCTTAAAGGGAATCCACTTTTCAGTGGGAACAAATTCTCTCCTTGCGTCTCAGGTGCGGTGAAGCTCTCTTGGCTGAAAAGCAGGGTCTTCTTGCTGTGGTTCACCCTTCAGACAAGGTCTAGATCGACTATGGAGTGTTGTGCTGTGTGCTTAGTTGCTCAGTTGTGCCTAAATCATTCTGACCCCATGGGCTGTAGCCTGCCAGGCTCATCTGTCCATGGAAATCTCCAGGCGGGATTACTGGAGTGGGTTGTTTTGCCCTCCTTCAGGGGATCTTCCCAATCCAGGGATTGAACCCTCCATTGCAGGTGGAGTCTTTACCATCTGAGGCTCCAGGGAAGCCCATGAATACTGAAGTGGGTAGCCTTTCACTTCTCCAAGGGATCTTCCCAACCCAGGAATCGAACTGGGGTCTCCTGCATTGCAGGGAGATTCTTTACCAGCCAAGCTACCAAGGAAGCCTCAGTTATGAAGATCTAACCATTCACTAGAAACAGAGCTCACTGTCCATCATGGAGAGAGGTGTAAATAGTCCTGGTGATGGAGTCTAGCAGAGAGAGCACAGGAAGGTGGAAGCTGTGTGACCTGGGCCAGTCACTTTACCTCTCTGAGCCTCAGTTTGCTCATCTGTTAAATGGTATAATAAAACCACCTCTGTCATTCGCATTTTGTGAATAGTAAATCAGGTAATACATGTAAAATACTTTTATAAAACTGACTAACTCACTATATCTTCAATGGGAAAAGTATGGGTCTGTGATCTGGGCCAATGCAGCGAGAACCCTGAATACAGATTGGGAGTAGACAGAGAAGCGCAGCGCGTTTTACCAACTTCACATGAACCCAGAATGGGCCATCTTGAAGACGGGCTGGGAAGGCTAGGTGGGCACTGGTGATGGAATGGGTTTCATCATTATTTTTCTTTTTTTCAACAGACCACTGTGGATCAACTAATTACCTGCTCCTGTAGTGGGTGCAAAGATATGGCAGTAACCAAAACAGTCAGATTGTGTGGCTTTCAAATGCTCACTTTCTGGTAACAAGCAGTGTGTCAGGTGGCGAGGGCTGCAGGGATGGCACGAGTAGAGAAGAGGGTATGGGGGAGCAGAGTGGGTGGAGGGCGCCACTTCAAAAGGGTGACCAGGTGATGTTCCAGGGATGACCTAGCAGGTGAAGAGTGAACGGTGTGCATGTCTGGGTGGACACATTTCAGCAAAAAGAGCTGGGCAAAGGCCCTGCAGTGGGGGTGTGCCCCAGCATTTGAGGGTAGCCAGTGTGCTGGGACTGAGTAGACAAAAGGGAACGTAACCAGGGGCAGCCTGGCTGCTGCAGGGACCAGTGCTCTTGGATTTGCAGATCGCTTCTTCCCTAGTTGACCTCTTCTTGCACTGTGATGGCAGCTAACAAAGGGAGTGGATCTAGTTGACTGCAAGAGTTGGTCAAGATGTGGGACCAGGGCAAGTTCAGGGAACCACAAGCAATGCTGTCAGGCTACCTAAGGGGACAGGAGTGGAGAACCAGTAGAAAAGGAGCCTAGACAAGGTGGCTGATCCCAGAGAAGCAGCCTTAAAAGGCTGAGAAAATTGGGCCGAATTCCATGGGCCCTAAGTTGTCCTAAGGGCTTCTGCCAATGGCGGGCTTGGGAGTGACCACAGGCCGGTGGGCAGTTTGAACTCCACACACTCTCAAGAGGGCCTGGACAGGGCCGGGAGAGAGCACACGCGGGTGGTGTTGGGCCAGTCCAGCAGGAGAAGGGGGAGTGGGGAAGGGGGAGCCAAGGTTACCAGAGGCAGAAGTGGGAACCGACCCGGGTCAGAGCCCACCCGCAGCCCTCCTGGCCCCACATTAGTGTTCATTAGCACATCCCCTAATGTACCAAGAAATTCAATTTCCTACAAAATAACCAGCCGAGTCCCAAGGGAGCCAGAAGCCCTATTCATCATCACAGGACTTTCTGGGGACCACACTGTTGCGTGTGTGGATTTCCTTCTGTGGGATGCTGGCCCACTGTGCAAAGCACAACTTACTGGCACCTCTATAGGTTGGGGTGTTTTTTCCACCGGATCTGCAATTTCTGGGTAAACAGGCATCAAATCAGCAGTTGGCATAAGCCGAAGGAAAGTTTGCAAACCCGCCAGGCGGCTCAAATTAAGTGAGCGGTGCTGTCACTAAAGCACGTGCACCAAAGAAGAAACATTCCGAGTGCTGGGGAGGGAGATATTTTTTTGTGGCCTTTCAGGGAAGGCAGATGTCCATTTCTTTTAAATTCTAAATAAGAATCTCACTGCAATATTTTGGATTTCCACTTCACAGTGGTCAGCAGTGGTGTGTGTACTTGTGTGTGTGCAAATCCATATGAGGGTGTGTGTATGTGAGTAAGTGAGAGAATGCAAAATGTACCTGGACCCATATATGGGCATGGGTAAGACTGTGAATTCGTGAAAATGTGTACGCCCATTAACATGAGTTTGCGGGCATTTGAGTGTGTGTGATCATGCATGTGAGCCCGTGGGCATTGTGTGTGCACGTGTGCATGTATTGTGTATGTGTGTGTGTGCATGTCTGGAGGTGTGGATGAGTGTGTGTATGCCCGTGTGTTTGTGTGGGTATGCATGTGTACATATATTGTTTGTGAGTGTGTGTATGCACATGTACAGGTGTATTGTGTGTGGATGCGTGAAGACTTGTGCACACAGTTGTGTGCATGTGTGCCGTGCACAGGCTGTGGACACCGTCTCCTAGCAGCCTGCCTGTCAGCTCCCTCCTGCATTCTTCAGCAGCGGCCCCAAGGCTGCACCAAAAAAGCAATGAGGCTCCCATTTGTATCTTGCCTGTCATCCACGGGCCCTACAGGCAGGCGGGGTGAGGGAGCCCCAGCCCGGGTCCTCCACGCCAAAGCCGCCCCTAAAATTAGAGGGCTTGGCTGTCTCCGGGTGGGGGCAGCCCCGGGCTTCCACTGTGCTCCCAATTACTGGCACCTCCCGAGCGGCTCATGGAAAAGGCATTGGTTGCCATGAGGAAGATATTCCACCGGAGCATTCCCGTTCCCCACAAAAAGAACCTTCTGCATATTATACACATTTTTCAATGTAATTATCCCCAGCCCACACACACAGCTTGGAGGATTAAAACATAAAATACAGTCTGCTCCCCACACATGAGACCGATGCTGCAACTGGCATCATAATAAATAAACGAAGTGGCCTCTCCTCTCCCTTCTCCCTGTCTTCCCCTCCCTCCCTCTTCCTTCCCCTTCCTTTCCCTCCTCCCCTTTGTCTCTCCCTCCTCCTGCACCCCAACTCCTCCTCTCTAATCCCTTCAACCCCTTCTTCCCCCTCCTTGTCCCCTCTTCCTCCCCCTCTGTCTGGAGCTGAGCTTGTTTTGCTCCTGTCTCTGAATCCCATCCATCTCCTCCCACCAGCCCCCCAACCCCCAGCACAGCCCACAGTGGGCAGCATCACTGCCGGGGGGGGACACCCCCATGCTGCTGCCACTCTGGAACGAGGGCTTTGTTCAACAAGCTACCCAGGGCTCCTGTTCGCTGCATCTGCCGCAGAGGGCTCACTGCACTAAAAGCCAGTGGAAGGGCGGGGTAGGGGCGGGAGGAGGAAGGAGGGAGATTTTATAAGCAAATGGCTTCGTGGATCATTGAAGGGACATTAGGAAGCGATCTGGAGCACCGAACACCAAACGCCTCGGTGCAAACGGATGGAAGGGCGTCAGCCACGGAACTGTAGGCTGCGAGTGGCTTGGGTTGCTAGGGAACACCAGGAACGTTGTGTCTTCCGGCTGCAGATCCTCGATCCACCTGGGAGTTCCAGTTCTAGAGCTGCTGCCCGCTGGTTTCAGTGCTAGCACCTCCAACGGAAGATGGGAGGGGCAGGGCTGTGTAGCCCAGGTGTGAAGGCCAAGGCTGGCCCTCTGTGAGACCGACTGTGCCTTGAGGGGTATGTTTGGAGAGTGGCCAGTGCTAGTGACCTGTTTCACAAGAGTGGTGGTGCCTGGTTTGGCACACGAGGCTGGGACCATGGGGGTTTCAACGTGCTGGTGACAAGGTTCCAGTTTACAACTGGGAGCTATTTCGTTTTGAGCTCAGCACTGCCTGCCCAGACCCTACTTTCCTCTTTCTTTGTGCCCCCATCTTTCTCCTGTGCGTGCATACTCCTTGGGAAGCAGGGACCATGTATTTCTCCTCTAAGCCCAGCACAGCACCTTTAATTATACTTAGAAAGTGAAAGTGTTAGTTGCTCAGTCATATCCGTCTTTGCAACCCTATGCACTGTGGCCCACCAGCCTCCTCTGTCCATGGAATTCTCTAGGCAAGAATACTGGAGTGGGTTTCCATTCTCTTCTCCAGGGGATCCTGCTGACCCGAGGATTGAACCCGGGTCTCCCACAATGTCAGGCAGATTCTTTACCATCTGAGTCACCAGGGAAACCCTGTAATTATACTTAAGCTCCAGTTAAATCATAAAAGATGTGGGGTGGTCCTGGTCTGCATATATCAATTAGGTGTTTAAAGTCAGTGACAAGGGAACTGGTTCTCTTCCCCTTAAGTTTTACTATAGATGGCTTGTTCTAGATTTTGGCTCAGGGTCCAGTTTCTCTTAAGGTGGTATTGAAATATTCCCCAGTGGTCCAGGTAAATCTTGAGTAGCACAGAGTCTCTTTGACTTGCATTCTCATAACATCTCTGTCATTTAAGGTGATGTCACACAAGCCATTGACTTCAGCTCATCCTCAGTTTCCTTATCTGTAAAATGGGCTCATTGAGGATTGGCTAAAATAATATGTAGAAAATGCTAATCACAGTGAATGTTCTCACTGCTCAAAGACTGAGGGCCTAGGGCTGGTTAGAAACCCTACACATTGGGCTGAATTTTCTCCGCCCTACATCCTTGCTCCCCTTCCTTAGGCTCCCCAAGGCCCCGCCCTTAAGCCCTCAAGGCCTGGAGCCTGCTTGGACTTTCCATTCTGAACCCGGGCCAGACCTTAGCCTGCTGGTGAAGTGCTGGCTGAGGGTTGGCTTTCAAGGAATCCGCAGCTGTTTTTCCTGACTTTATTGCTGCCCAGTAGCTGGCCCGCAGGCCTGCTCGCCCATAGCCTTTACCATACAGGCTGAGAGCAGAGGCCCAGGCCACCCAAAGGAGGCCCCATTTGCCTAGCAGCACAGACCCTGAGACCCCCAGACCCAGAGAATTTGCCCTGTACAGTTGTCCTCAGGGCAGCAGCACCAAAGCTAGGCCCTGCACCACTTCCTTCCAGCACAGCCCAGAAGAGGAGAAGATAGGGCCATTGTACCAGTTCGTCCCTGCAGTGTCTGCAAGCCATCTGGACAAAGGGAAAGGATGATCAGTTAGGCACCTGCTGTGCTTCTGACTAGGGGCCTGGCACATGAAGCAGCCCCCAAGTATTTGTTGAATAAGAGTAGATGGCTTTGACTATAATCTTGTTAAAGACTCCTGGTAAGATTAAGAGATAGACTAGCAATCCCATTTTGAAGATGGGGAGATGAAAGCTGAGGGAGCCTTGAGTATGGTAGGAACTCCCTTTCCAATGATTGTTTGGGTTCCTACTGAGTGCCCATCATTCACAGGGCCAGTTTCTGCATCACTTCCTCCTGGCCTGTTTGCACCACCAGAGACCTTAGACATTGGCACTACGGTCCTAATTCCTGCTGGTCACTAGCCTGATAGCATCCTTAGGTTTAGCAGAGGGAAGGTTGTATTTATGGCTTGGCATGAAGGAAGAACATGCAGATCTCTGTTGCCAGGCTACAAATGACTCCTTTTCCCCCCTAGAAGAGAGTAATAATGATTAAAAAATGCTCAGTTGCTTGGCAGGCTTCTGGGTAGCTACACTGTGAATATTTCAGGACCTTTCACAGACCCTGCTGCCTCTCCAGGCTCCCTTGGTTTTGGATCTTAACTTCATCCATCTTCTGAAAAAAGAGAAGGTGATGACCTGTAATCAATGGGAAAAAAAAAAAAACAACCAACAGCATCCTTTTTTTCCAGGGAGACACACACCCTTGATTATCTGATTCCTCTCCTTGACTGGAGTGAGCAGAGTTCCCAAAAGAACCAGAGACAGAAGTATTCTAAGGGGCAGGTCTAAGAAGGAGTAGAGGGAAGGAAGGGTAAATTCAAGGTGAGAAGGTAGAGGGTCATCAGTGGATGAGAACAGCCATTGGTCAGGAAGGGAGAGGGGCCAGGCAGCAGGAAGGAAGACACTTCAAAAGGCAGACTGGGAGCCCAGCCAAGAGACCTGTCCCTATTCTGACCGTCACCTCCACCATGGGCCCAGGCATAGTTGTCTAGTACAGAAGCCTGGGGTCTGACTATACACCCCTGAAGACTGTCGGCTGGCTCCCTTAATTTGCAAACGCAGATCTAAGAGCCCACGGCCATGATGCCAGAAGAGTACCAGTCCTTATGGGGAGGGCAGCCCTCTATGTCCCGAGTTTTTGAATTTTGGGGGTGATTCTATTATTTTTGGTAAAAATAACGTGTTCAATGTGATTTAATTTGTATACCTCTCTTTAAGACTTTTCCTGCAAACATATTTATAAAAAATCGTCAGACTACATATACCTTTTGTCACTGCTATTTGGGTTTGAATGATGTGGAAAGACCCTAGCATTCATTGAAAACCCACCAAGAGATGTGGACTTCTTTCTGTGGTGTGTCAGTCTACAAAACCCTGGGAATTGGGGTAGTTGTTGTTTTCCTCTTTAACAGGTTGCTGCTGCTAAGTCGCTTCAGTCGTGTCCGACTCTGTGTGACCCCATAGACGGCAGCCCACCAAGCTACCCTGTCCCTGGGATTCTCCAGGCAAGAAAACTCTTTAACAGGTTACACAGCTAATAAGTGGTAAAAGATGGTGTCAAACCTGAGTCTAAAAGACCCCAGTGATTATGCATCTGCCCTACATAATATTGCCTCAAATGGAAAAATACAGCGTCCTTTCTATGGCTACCCCAGTTCCTGAGAAATGGAAGTGTTAATCCCTTAGCCTTTCTTTTTCTTCTTTTTTTGTGAGCCATTTTCTCACAAAGTTTGTGTCCCAGTGCCAAGAAGCCTGGCTTCCCGAGAGCTGCCTCCACTTTTTGAAGTGCTTTACTTGCATTGGCGTCAGAGTTCAGAATAATTCTATTCAAGGCAGATTTCTCTCCCTGAGAAATTCTGACTCACAGATTGGAACAGCCTGATTAATCAGGAGGGATTCTGTGGCAAATGCTATCAGATGCTCCGTCATCCCCTTGCAGTAGGAGAGAAGCCCTGCTCTGACTGGCATCACCCAGCAATCAGGACTACCCGGGAGGATACAAAGGTGAGGCGAGTAATCAGCCTCATCACTTCCTCCCATACGAAAGCTCCCCATCGGGTTTCAGATCTGCCAGCTCCATCCACACAAATCTGAGTCAAAACGAATGCAGCATGCCCATGTGTGCCACTCAGAACTCCATGCAGATCTCTCTCGTTACCACCAATGAGTTGATGAAAGTGGCCGTTGTTTGGTTAATTTGCTCTCAGCCTTGGAGAACTCATGTAAATCGATGGTCTTAGCTGTTATTTAAAAACGTGGGTTATTTCATTCTCATGACACCGGGTCTTATGAAAGGAAGGTTCAGCCAGACAGGTAGAAGAATTGCTGGGCATGGTAGATTCTTTGTCGGAATGCATTTTCAAAGAGATAAGTTGACTTTGATATTAAAGTTGAGTTTCCCTTGAGTCAAGGGTTTATTCACTCATCCTTTGAACAAATATTTAACGGGTTCCATGTAGTCTATGAGAGCATTGCTAGACATTGGGGATACAGCAATGAAGATGTAGCCGCCGCTCCTGTGGAACTGACATTTGAGCTCCATGCTAGGGTAGAAAGAGTCTGTTTACTTCACCCTCAGGAGGAAATCCCATGCTTAAGAGTTGGTTGACCCTCCCTGTAAAAGAACAGCTCCTGGAGTGCATGGCTTGAGCTCATTTCATCTCAGAATTCAGCCCACAGTGAGTTATTGGAATACCTGGGAGGCCTAGGAAGGGGCAGGTACAGCAAACTTGAGGTGAGGTTCAGGGAGTTCAAATCCCCCCTTCCTGGTTTCACCTTCTGAGCCAAAGTTTTCTCAGCCATAACTTTGGAATGATGCTGTTTTTAGCATTGTCATGAGAAATCAAAGAGACACCTTGTCAGAATCACTTGGTGTTTAACAAGACCTCTGTACATGCTCCTCTTTCATTTTTTCATTTTAAAGTCTGTCCACGGATGAGCATTTCCACTCATGTTTCCCAGGAAGACAGCTCACATGCCTCCAACCTTCTTCCTGAAGAGTCTGAAAGACTCTGAAGGGGAGCGTCTTCCTTTAGCCTGAGTCACAATATACATTTTCCTCCAATCTGAGTCACTTTGGAGAGTGAAAGGAGGTACCATTAATAATAACACCCAAAAGACAGAAATGAACCAGGACTGTCTAAGCCAATGGGAATAGATGGTCATCCTTCCATTACAGAGTTTTTTCCAGCTATGCTTGCTATAGGACAAACAGCAAAGTGTCTTCCTTATGGAATTCTAACCTCATAGTACAGCCAGACAAGACTGCTTAATAACGCTCTGGTGGGCAGAATTATAAGATGCCCATCCTCCCACCCTCAGTGCACAGATCCTATATAATCTCCTTATTTTGCATCTGGGTGAGACCTATGAGTATGATGCCATCTCACTCTCATGATTAGGCTACCTTTGGCAAAGATGACAGCACTTTGCAGATATAATTAAAGCCCCGTGCCCAGCGACTTTGGGCTATTCAAAAGGGAGATTTCCTTGGTGAGTCTGACTTGAAAGCACTTACGAGAAGAACCTGGTCCTTCCAGAGAAGGAAGTAAGCAAGACGTAAGGAAAGAGTCAGCTATGTTATGAAAGGGGCATGTGACTAGAACCTAATGGCAGCTTCAAGGGGCTGAGAGAGACCCCCCAGCTAATGGCCGGCAAGTAAATGGCAGCAACTTTTCCAGAATTGCAGAGAAAATTCTTCCAACTACCTTAGGGAGTAAAACCTTCCCCAGTGTAGCTTTCAGATGAGAACACAGCTTAGGGGACACCTTGATTTCAGCCTTGTGAGACCCTGAGCAGAGAACGCAGGAAAGTGGTGTGTGAACCTCTGACCTACAGACAGCATGAGATAACAAATGGGTGCTGTCTTAACCCACTAAGATTCTGTTAGCTTGTTACACAGCAGTAGAAAACTAATACAAACTCCAGCCTCACATGGCCGCTTTCTCCTTTAACTCATATGCTCATTCTGGACCACCCACCCAAGAGGCCTCTCCTGCTTCTCCAAAGCCCCACTCCAGATCCCTCTCCTCTAGGGCATACTTCTCCCCTCTGCTCTAGATTCCTGATACTTCTTTGAATACACACCAAGTGTTCTGTCAATGCCCATGTCCCCACCTATATTTCTCTGTTTAACCAACCTTTACTGGATGTTTCTGTGTGTCCTGCACCTTGTAAAGGCTTTTCTTTACACCTGTAAGGAAAATGCTCAGGGCTGCCTTTTATAATTGAGGACGTGAAGGCTGAGAGCAAAGTGCATTACCAAGGATCAGTTGATTGCTGAGTGGTGGAACCAGAATTTGAACTAGAACCTTCTAACTCCAAGGCCGGTTTTCCTTCTACCATACCTGTTGCATTCAACGGTTGAGATGCCACAAATCACAAAGGACTGCATTGCTCTGTTAACTCTTGGCACTTCTAAGCATGTGTTCCTATAGTTCATCTCAGGTAATCTATATAAAGTATTTTTACCCACAATTTACAGATGAGAAAGAACACTGAGAGCAAGAACATCCGCTCATCTGTTTACTCATTCCACACCATTTGTGGAATGTGTTGTGCATTTAAGAGGTGCCTTAAGAGTCCAGGGTCCTGGGATACAGGACCACTCTGCAGCCCAGAGTGGGGGGCAGATGTGTAGGTAGAGCCTGGGCCAGTTCAGCGTGGAATTTATTATGCTGACGTCAGTGCAGCTCAGACACAGGAGTTCAGTCCAGGTGTGGAATGGGAGTCAGAGTCAGAGGGCCTCCAGAAGGAAGTAGAGGGCAGAGCAGGTTGAGTAGGAGGTACCCTTGTTGCCATTAGGAGTCAGCGAACAGAAGTCTTGCCTGAGATGTACAGCTTGCTCAGGGCAGATCCAGGCTTCAGTTTGGATGGACACTCCCTTGCTCTCCACTGTTTCTCAAGTAGATTGAGGGGACATCTGCAATGGGTCTCTACATCTCCCGAAACTTTAACACCTCAGGACGTCTCAGGGACCTGCACCGAGCATCCAATGGAAAACAGAAACAAACACATATATCCATATAAACACATCAGTTAAATGCACTCATGTACACACACTTGTGTCCTAAACATGATATATCCACACGTACACATACCCATCCATTCACACACACAGACAGCTACATAAGTCCCCTACACACACACACACACACACACACACAAATATATTCATACACATAAATGCACACACTCACGCTTTCCTACATACACACCTGCATATAGACACATTCACATACATATATTCTGCCTAAGTACTCACATACATATACATTCATACACAAAGTCATACGTGTGTACACACACGTGCACACACACACACCTTTACAGGAAATGAAACAGCACAGAACCAATGAGATGTTCCAAAAATTGGTTTTTATTATGCAGAACAGAAAGGCAGGTGACACACTGTCAAACGCAGTCTTGTCCCCAGTCACCTATTGAGAACCAAGCAGACAGCACTGTGGTTTCCAGGCAAATTCCAGCTGCTTCCCCGGTGCCCTGGGTACATAAACCTGAGAAGCCAAATGATGATTTTTCCCCTTCAGAAGAATAACATTGCCATACCCTCCCTCTCTAGGCTGGAAACGTTTCTGCAGCACACAGTCCCCGTACAGGCCAGGCAATCCCATCAGGATAAAGTGCTGGCCAAGGAGCCAGGCAGCTCCATCAATTTCTCCTGGAAAGCCCAGAAGAAATTTGGTCATAGAAAATCCCTTCCCTCTTTGCTAATAAAACTTATCAGTGCAGGGCAGGAGTCTGGGAGGAGAGGGACTGCAGATACTCGCCTTGCTAAATTACTTGGAGAAATGGCCCTGATCAACCATCCAAAGGGAGAAAGGCAGGAAGTAATATAACATTTATTAAGCCCAGTTTTTTTTTTCACCTAGATTCTCCCCCTCAGCTCTCTCAGCAGCTCTGTGATATGGCATTAGCTCCATCCCATAGATGAGAAAACTGAGATCCGTCAATGCATCAGAAAGAGCATAGGTTTTGGAGAAAATCGAGCGTGGGTCTGAGCCCCCATTCTGTTCCCTAGCTTGCTCCTTAGCTCAGGCTGGTGACTTCACCTCTTGCTTGCAGTCTGGATCAAGATCAAATAGATAATGCGGGCAAAGCAATGACAGAGACCCTGAGTTTACAAAGCTGTTTCCAAGTCTTTCTTCTTCCCAGCTTCTCTCTCTCCCCCCAGAGCCTCCAGAGCCCCGCCATTCTCCTCAAGAGTGATGAGTGAGGCCCACCATGGCCCTGGGGGCCAGTTCTCCTGAGCTTACCAAGCAGGCACTTGGCAGGCACCCAACACCCTGCCCTTCTTGCAAGGAAAGTAGAGCCCTGGCTTCATACCACAAATGAAGGAGCCCAGAAAAGTGAGCCATCCTTCCCCAGACTGTAACAAGGGCTCCCCCAGTTCTTGACGAGGAAGACCTTGGTTCCCTAGTGTCCTTGAATGGGCTGCATTTGCTCTGGGCTTTACAAGCCAAGGGGGCCTGGTGTCAATCTTCAGCTCAGGCGGGACCTCCTTTCTGAGCCCTTGTCTGTAAAATTTACCCAGTAACAGGGAAGGAGTATGTGCTCTGAGGCTATGAAACGTGGGAATCCCGTGTAGGCAAATCCATCTGCAATGGCATGATCCTGAGGAAGCAGCAGATGAAAATGAGAAAGGAAATGTGGGCTAAGTAACAGGAGAAATTCCCCACAGGAAGATCTATTAGACTGTGAAATAGTATTCCACAGGAAATAGGGGAGGGGTGCCCGGAGGTATTTAAAGCCTTTCTGGCCTAAGTAATAGAAGCTGCATGGTGTATGGAGTGGCCGAGGACTGGCCTCTGGGGAGCAGCCGCCTTGCCCTAATAGGCCCTCTCGCGTAGATGTAATTTCCCAGCCAGCCTTCATTCCCTGGAGCTGCACCACTCTTGGCAGGGAAAGATGCATTCACTCTCAGCTTGGGGGGATAAGCCATAGGATTTGAAGTGGGCACAGCCGTCATTTTGTCAATGGAGAGGCAACCCCTGTGAACAGATCTGCAGATTCAACACGATCCCTGCTAAAATCCCCATTGCCTTTTCTGGGGAAATTGACAAGGCAATTCTAAAGTTCATGTGGGGTTGCCAGGGTCTCAAAATAGCCAAAAAGACCTTTCAAAAGAAGAACAAAGTTGAAGAACTCTTTTTTTTTTTCCCCCTGAGTTGAAAGCCATCCTCTCTTAGAATTTTTAAATGTTCTTTTTATTGTAGTAAAAGTCACATAATATAAAACATGCTATGTTAACCATATTTAACTGTACAGTTCAGTGGCATTAAGTACATTCACATGGTTGTACAACTCTTACCATCATCCATCCCATTTAGGAAATGGAGAACTCTAGCTTTCCAGTTTCAAAGCTTCAATTAGGAAACTGTAATAATCAAGACAGCATGGTCCTGGCATAAGAATAGACACGCAGGTAAATGGGATCGAATCGAAAGTCCAGAAATAAAATTCCTACATCTATAGGTAGTTGATTTTTGTGTCAAGACAGTCCAATAAAGAAAGAAGAGCTGTTTCAAGAAAGGGTTTAAGACAACTGATGTCCACATGCAAAAGAATGATTCTTACCTCACGACATATACAAATAGACTATAACTCTAAATGCAGGATCTAAAACTGTTAAACTCTTAGAAGAAAACCTACAAGTAAATCTTCATGACCTTGGCTTAGGTGCAAATGACAAAAGAAAAAATAAAGAATTTGGACTTCCTTAAAATTCAAAAATTTTTTGTTGTCATCAATATCATCAAGAAAATGGGACGATAACTTATAGAATGGGGGAAAGTATTTGCAAATCATATACTTATAAGGGACTATAATTCAGAATATATAAAGAATGCTTACAACTCAAAAACAAAATAACAAAGAACTCAAAAATTGGCCAAGAATTTCAATAGACATTTCTTGAAAGAAGATATGAACACATTAAAAGATGACCAACATTGTTAGTCATTAGGAAATGTAAATCAAAACCATAATTATATACTTCATTACATCTACTAGTATGATTAAAATTAAAAAGACAGACAACAACATTCATTTGCAGTGATGTGGAAAAGTTGGAGACTTCCGTGATTGCTAGCAGGAATATGGAATGGTGCAACCATGTTGAAAAACAGTTTGGCAGTTCCTCAAAATGTTAAGAATAGAGTTACCAGCAATTCTACTTCCCAGTACAATCCCAAGAGAATTGAAAGCATGTTGTATATTGCTATTTATATCACCAAAAGTCGTGATAGCCAAAACATGGAAACAATCCAAATATCTATCAAGTTATAAATGAACAAAATGTGATATATGCATATAATGAAATATTATTCAGCCTTGAAAAGGAATTAAGTACCAGTCTTGAGAGTCCCTTGGACTGCAAGGAGATCCAACCAATCCATTCTGAAGGAGATCTGTCCTGGGTGTTCTTTGGAAGAAATGATGCTAAAGCTGAAACTCCAGTACTTTGGCCACCTCATGCGAAGAGTTGACTCATTGGAAAAGACTCTGATGCTGGGAGGGATTGGGGGCAGGAGGAGAAGGGGACGACAGAGGATGAGATGGCTGGATGGCATCACTGACTCAATGGACGTGAGTCTGAGTGAACTCCGGGAGTTGGTGATGGGTAGGGAGGCCTGACGTGCTGCAATTCATGGGGTCGCAAAGAGTCGGACATGACTGAGCGACTGAACTGAACTGAACTGAAAGGCTACAACATGAATGAACCTTGAAAACATTATGCTAAGAGAATTGTTAATTACAAATGATCACATATGTATGATTCCATTTATAAAAAGTATCCAGAATTGGCAAATTTATAGAGACAGAAAATGTTCTCTTGTCCAGCAGGGGCTTGGGAAGGTGAGGGTAATGAGAGAGTACAGTTAATGAATATGGTATGAAATTTTTCTAAAATTAGACAATGATAATGGTCCATCTAGTCAAGGCTATGGTTTTTCCAGTGGTCATGTATGGATGTGAGAGTTGGACTGTGAAGAAAGCTGAGTGCCAAAGAATTGATGCTTTTGAACTGTGGTGTTGGAGAAGACTCTTGAGAATCCCTTGGACTGCAAGGAGATCCAACCAGTCCATCCTGAAGGAGATCAACCCTGGGATTTCTTTGGAAGGAATGATGCTAAAGCTGAAGCTCCAGTACTTTGGCCACCTCATGAGAAGAGTTGACTCGTTGGAAAAGACTCTGATGCTGGGAGGGATTGGGGGCAGGAGGAGAAGGGGACGACAGAGGATGAGATGGCTGGATGGCATCATGGACTCGATGGATGTGAATTTGAGTGAACTCCAGGAGTTGATGATGGACAGGGAGGACCGGCGTGCTGCAATTCATGGGGTCGCAAAGAGTAGGACACAACTGAGCAACTGAACTGAACTGAATGGTTGTACAACTCTGAAAATAAACTAATACCCATAGTGAAAGTGAAAGTAGCTCAGTTGTGTCCAACTCTTTGCGACCCCATGGACTACACAGTCCATGGAATTCTCCAGGCCAGAATACTGGAGTGGGTAACCATTCCCTTCCTTCTCCAGGGGATCTTCCCAACCTAGGAATCGAACTCAGGTCTCCTGTATTGCAGGTGGATTCTTTACCAGCTGAGCCACCAGGGAAGTCCAATACCCATAAATATTGCACATATAAAAAGGTGAAATTTTTGGTACATGAATTATATCTCAGTTAAGCTGTTATTTAATAAATAAAGTCACCTCTTAAATTACTACACACATTTTGGCTTATATTTCTCCATAAATATTATTTTGCCTAAATGAATTCTTACTCTACATATCATTTTGCCTCACTCTTCACTGGGTTTTAAGGCCTTTCCTATGTTATCAAAAATTCTTCATTGAAAATATTATTTTTCATGGTTGCCTAGTATACTACCATGTAGCTATAACAACAGCTTTCTTCTCTATTACTGTGTTTTGGGTACTTATGTTCTTTGCCCAGGTTTTGCTATCATAAAGAACATCTTTGTCATATTTGTGCATTAACTCTTATCTGCAGTTTTTGGATTATCTTTTTTTTTTAGGATAAATTACTGAAATTGAGATCACTGGGTGATAGTCATCAGTTTTAAGATCCTGCATCTGTGAACTCCCCTCTTTTGCACTAAATATTTTGAGATATTTCATGCAGATACACTCAGTTTGCTGATCTAAAGAGTCACTCCATCAGAAAGGGATGACCGAGGATGAGATGGCTGGATGGCATCACTGACTCGATGGACATGAGTCTGAGTGAACTCTGGGAGTTGGTGATGAACAGGGAGGCCTGGCGTGCTGCGATTCATGGGGTCGTAAAGAGTCGGACACGACTGAGCGACTGAACTGAACTGAACTGAACTGTGAGGGAGAGAGGGCTTCCCTGGTGGTAAAGAATCCGCCTGCCAGCGCAGGAGCCCCAGGAGGCATGGGTCTGATCCCTGGGTCGGGAAAAGCCTTGTCATTGAGGTCGAACTTACCTGGAGTCACACTCCAGCTCTGTCACTTAACACTGAGTGATCCTATCTAACCTTGACTGGCCCTCCATCGAGTCTCAGTTATCTCTCCTATGAGATGGGCACAATAATAAGAGAGTAGACACCAAGCCTGCAGTGACTGCAGTGCCTGCCCTCCCCCGCCGAAATAAGACACTTGTTTTATTTCCTTTTCTTCATCCTTCTCCTCAGAGCCCATAATTCTGCCATGAAAATATGTCTTTGGATCCTGAGTACTGTCCATGTCTGAGCCCTGGAAGATGGCATTACTCATCCAATAGTATGACTAGGAATGCCCTGGTGGGATTCACAGGGATGAGCCTGAAGCCTGAAGTTCAGGATTCGGGCTTGGGTCCATTGCTCATTAGCCTGTGATTTTAGACAGGTCCTCATCATTGTTTGAATCTGGCTTGTCATTAAAAGTGGAGGCAAGGAGGCAATTGCACATCAGCCTCACCATGGGGTCAGATAAGGGGCTGGATGTAACAGTGTTTGCTGTGTCTCCACAGTCTCTATAAACAGCCATTAAGTCTATCATCACAACTCTCTCTAAATATGCCAGGGCTTGCTTGGGTGAACCAAGCTCAATTCATTTTCTGCCACTAGATTACAGGCCCACAGACTGACTGGGTAAGCACGGCACCACTACGTACTATAGTAATTACTAATTACACGTTTCTGCATTCTGAGGCTTATTAGTAAATTGCATGTAGAGGGATCTAAAAGTAATTGCCCTTCTCCTGTAACTTCAGCAGCCAGCAGAAATCACAGAGAATTACCTTATTTACTTCTTAAGTGATTCCCAGTGGCCATTTGTCAATACAAGAAAGAAAAAAAAAATCGTACAGTAACCAAATATTCTTCTGCTTGCAAATGATATGTGAGGGTCGCGAGAAATCTTGAGTGGAAAAGGCTGTTAAACAGCTGCCGACTAACTGTATGTAAATATCCCCCTGTGGGTAATAGCTTAATTTTGATCATTGTTCAAAAGAGCAGGCATTTTAAATTATTAATAGGTGTCAGCTACAAAAGAATGTTTAACTGGAAACTTACAAGAAGAGAGCCTGATCTGTACAAATGACACCGTGTCTTTAACCACCCTGGTGTGTGAGAAAGAAAGGAGGGAGGAAAGGAAAGAAAAAAAGACACAATGAGCAAAGAGTCAGGCTCATTTTTCCCTCAGACTGGGGTTTTGTGGCTTGTGGGTGGTGTTACTTTACCACCATGGAAGCTGGCCTGGGCTTCATTCATTCCTTACTAACCTTGGTATACGTAGGTTTCTTTTGTTTTTAAAGAAAGTCGATTCCAACCAAGCTGAAAGCTCAAGGCTTCAGGAAGCGCCAGGCTGTAATGCAAGCTTTCTACCTTCACTGTGATGTAAACTTGTCCACTTCCAAATGCAAGGCCTGGACACCTTTCATTTTGAGCAGCCCTGACATGGTTCTGCTCAAGTAAACTGAAGATCCTGTTTCAAATGATTCATTTGATAGAAACATCAGGATCGCTGATGCATGCATTGGCCTCTATGATCCCTCTTCCAAAAACACAGACAGCAGATCAGGAGATTGTTGAGTTAACAAGAAAGAAGAAATAGCCAGTTTTTCTGTTTCCTTTCCTTGGTTTTTTCTGGCAATGCTAGCTTCTGGCATTTTTGGTAACCCATGAGGTTCCCTGGTGACTCAGACGGTAAAAGAATCTGCCTGCTATGCAGGAGACCTGAGTTCGATCCCTGGGTCAAGAAGATTCCCTGGAGAAGGAAATGGCAACCCACTCCAGTATTCTTGCCTGGGAAATCCCACAGACAGAGGAACCTGGTGGGCTACAGTCCATGGGATTTCAAAGAGTCAGACAAGATTGAGCAGCTAACACTTTCACTTCCTTTGAGTATTAGAGATTGAAATGAGGCAAAAGATAGGATACAAAGGATTATGGAAAAGCTCAGGTAAGTATACTGCTACCATCTGCCAGAAGAAGAACCTCAGTTCTAGTATTTCTGCCTTCTATGTCCCTTCTTCCCTCTCCATATCTGTAGGATGAAGAGTCAGTATGCCCAGTAACTAACTGCCACCAAGTGATGAAGGACAAAACCACAAGGAATCTGATAACCAAAGATGGCAAAATCTCCGCCCTAGGCTACTCACCTCGTGGACAGCAGAGCCAGGACTTGAAGCCAGTAAACAAATTCCCATGGCGATTTTAACTGGGACTTGGGCCCCACCCTCCATCAGTGGAGTCACGGCTCAGCTGCCCTGAATACCCAGGGGCTGGGACAGAGCCTGGAGGAGCCTCACCAGATGCAGAGGGCTGAGGCCCTCAGTGTCCCCGGGGCCCCATCCCTCCTACTCCAGGGCTGTCCTCTCTTCCTGACTGTCCTCCCATCCCCTCCTTCTCTATAAATCCATTCATCCTGTGGCCATTTGACTCCTCCGACCACCCAGGCCTCCTCTGTCTTTCACTGAGCATGATGACAGGATTGATGGGCCCTGGGGCCCAGGCTGTCGTCAGCACCACACCACTTAAAGCTCACTGGGTCATCTTGTGGCTCAGTGGAGTCTTCCTCAAAGAGACACGGAGCTCCCCAGAGAAGAAGGGAGACTGCCCACTTTACCTTCCACTTTGTGCCAGACTCTGGACTAAGCTCAAGGCACTCCCACACTCTGGCTGAGGACACATACACCAGCGACTAAGCATCACACAGTGAGAACAAGGCCAGAGTAGGTGTTGGAACCAGGATGGATGTGACATCAAAGCTGGGTGACAACTCCAGGCATAAGGACAAAGAACACCTGGATTACACTGAGGGACGGAGAAGAGTTTGCTGCACAGACGGCTAAGTAGGGAGAATGTTCCTGTAGAGCCGTGTCTTCATTTCTGATGAATTGTTGCCCTCTCCTCCCCAGCACATGTGGAGATTGCTCAGAACAAGTTTGGAGGCACATAACTTCTTGAATTTGGGTCCACCTGGCTGTGTCAGGCAACTTTAAGAGCCTTAGGTCAAGTTCTATGAGAACCTTAGCATCCTATGCTGGATTTTCTCCTAGAAACATGATCACTGAAGCAGTCATTAATCAATCTGGTATACCTGTTTTGGTCATGATATTTGAATGATTGTGATAAACTAATAGAGAGCTGGCATTTACATAGTCGCACAAAGTGCCAAGCACAATGCCTAGTGCATTATGTGCCTCAACTCACGTTCAGTTCAGTTCAGTTCAGTTGTTCAGTGATGTCCGACTCTTTGCAACCCTATGAATTGCAGCACGCCAGGCCTCCCTGTCCATCACCAACTCCCGGAGTTCACTCAGACTTATGTCCATCGAGTCCGTGATGCCATCCAACCATCTCATCCTCTGTTGTCCCCTTCTCCTCCTGCCCCCAATCCCTCCCAGCATCAGAGTCTTTTCCAGTGAGTCAACTCTTTGCATGAGGTGGCCAAAGTACCGGAGTTTCAGCTTTAGCATCAATCCTTCCAAAGAACACCCAGGGCTGATCTACGTTACCTTAATAATAATAATTTTGATGCTGTAATAACTCCCATTTTACAGATGAGGACGATGAGGCTTAGCAAGCTTAGATAATTTGTTCAAGGTTGCTGAGCCAGGATAAAGCATTGCGTTGTCCGATGTTTGCACTGGAGATCTTGGCTTTGTGCTTCCTGGCATGGCATTAGGTGTGGCCTTTGGGATGCCTTATTGCTTAGCCATTATTTACATACAGCCTCCTGCGCTCAGCATGGTGAAGGGTGCACAGGTGATAGACAGTACTTTTGCTGGGGAACTTCATTGATTCAATTAATCTTCAGGGTGGGCCAGCGTGGTGCTGGGCATTGGATTATCAGAAGAAGAGACAGGCATCTGCCCTCCAGAAGCTTAGTAAAAAGCAATGAAACACGCTGTGGTCCTGCAGTGAGTGATTTGTCCATTTAAGGGCTTCATAGGATAAGGAAGGGGGATCATGGTGGGCTTCTGGAGAGAGATTCACCTCGGAGGATGATTGGATGAACCATGTGGGCAAGAGCTCAAGGAAGAGAATCAATCCATGAAAGACCATGGTTGCAAGTGGTCAGGGACAAGGCTCATGCCAGGAGTGGGGCTGAAGTTGAAAGACAAACTGTGGCCAAGAAAGTCTTGATTGGGAGGGCTGGGTTTTATTTTATAAACGTGGGAGGGCTTTGGCTGAGCTTTTTCTTTAGTAAAGGTATACCAACACTATCCAATCTGGATTTTTCTGTTTGTTCTTCATTTGATTGTCTTTAGCAACAAAGGTTCTCAGACTTCACTTGCATCCTACACTGGGATGATTTTGCTAGAACATGGCTCTCAAAACGTGGTCCCTGCACTGGCCAGCAACCCGTGTTTAAAGGAGCCCTTGAGGTGTTTCTGAGTAACAACCTGAAGTTTGAGACTCATTAGTCTAGATCAATCAGGGATTGTCTCAAACATTATCTTCCCTGAGGTATGGATTCCTTAGCCAAATCAAGTTTGGCTCACAAGGGAGAAAGGGAGAATGGTTGTTATGTAGGCAACCACAAGGATCAGCTTACCATTGGTAAGGACATCAGAAAAAGATGGACATGCAAGAGTATAATGGATGCCACAGTTTTTTAAGTCATTTTTAAAAAATGTACTGAATAGGTACTCTGTGCCAAGTACCTTATAAACGTGGAAGAACTCTTCTAGGCATTCTTTAAAAAATAATAATAATTCAACATTTATTCCCCTTTCTTTCAATGACAGTACCCAAACTTTCCTCTGGGGACCTGCCTAGACCCAGTTCAAGTATCAGGTGGAACTGTCTCTAACCCCAGCTCCACAGTGGACCTGTGACCGATCAGAGCACAGCATCATCTCACCATGGTGATTGGTCAGGGTAGGCGTGCTGACTCAAGCCACGGTCCAATCACTGCTCATCCAGTGCTTTTAACTACTTTATGAGAGGCATACTTTTTGTGCTCTGCCGCAGTGAAGATAAAACCTAGAGCTTCTGGGAGGCCAAACATGTCCTTTGAGAACGAAGCCAAGGAGAACTGAGCGACAGAGAGAGTGATTGGCTGATGATGTTGTTGGCAACCCTGAACAGGACCCTTCCTGAAGCATGGTTCATCCTCAGACTTTTCAATTATGTGAGCTAATGTATTACTTGTTTTGCTTTAGCTGGTTTGCATTTGGTTTGTGATCACTGCAAATAAAATAGTCCTAACACACAAGTGTCAGAAGGGCCACAGCCCAGAGGATACTGAGATCTTGGGGAAATGAGCATTTAAGTTTATACTCAGAGCAAGAAGGATGAGGAAGAAATTAACCTGCAGCTCAGGCCCAATAAGATAACACAGTGGTGATAACGGAAATGCACCATGCCTTTCCAGCTCAGAAAAAATAATATCTTTTGGACTGAAATGGAGAGCTGAGGGTTCCGGAGAAAGAAAAAGAACCTACCTGACAGTTTTTAATTCAAGAACCCCTGGCCATTGGGCAAAAGAGAACTTGAACATGGGGCCACTCATCCTTGGCTGGAGATATGGAAGGAGTCAAGGAATAAGGAAGAAGTGAAGATGCTGATTGTCTCCATGCAGGCCCATGAATTTCCCATACTCTGACCCCTGGCAGCTAGCCCAGTGCCAAATAGACAGCAGGCCCTTGACAAAGTTCAAAAGATGAGTGAAGATGGGCAAGGCTATTTCAGTTTTCAAAAATAAGATGAGGGCAACATTCAAAGGCCCAGGCCAGATGTTGTTTCTGCCCAGTCATCTAGCAGCAACAGGGATGGTTTTCAAGAAAAGATAGTCTGGGAACTAATGTTGATTTGATTCCTAAAATCAGGGTAATCATTTAATAATGAATCTTTTTGAAACACTCTGCTTTTCTTTCTTCCCTCCCTCCCTCCCTTCCTTTTTTTTTCTGAGGGTGTTTGTAATTATTAGATGGTTAGATCAGGGAAATGCAGTCGGGCACAGTGTATTTGAATTTCCACATGGTGTGTAATAAAGTTTTTATGATATCCTTTTAGGTAACATGAAAAACTCTAGCTAAGGTAATAACACAGTCAGGAAGATGGACTTGTAACCACTTCAAGAACCGCGCCCAGGGCTTGCTGATTAATTCATTCCTGTTCAGCTTGTCACTTCAGGAGTTCTCCAGGGCCCTGAGATAAGGTTTTTGTCCTTGACTCTCTCCTGCTAAAACAAATTTTGCGAATACTTGAATGAACGCATAGAAAGCTCCTTATCAAATCTGTAGATGCCACTGAACCGGGAGGGGATGACAAATGAGTTAGATGGGAGAATTCCTATCCAAAAAGCTCTCAGTGGGTTATGGTGGTGCAATGCAACTTACAAGGCAAAAAACATAATGGGCCAAGTAAGCCTCCCCCAAGAAGCTCTACTATGTCCACACAGGGTGAGAGAGCTCTGTCTTGAAAGCAGCCTGAGTGGTTTCCAGCCACTCCCTAAGGATCCATACTGTGCTCTGGCTCTCACTGGAGAGAGCAATTTAGGGTTGCATTAATAGGAGTAGAGTGTGTGGAACAAAGAAGGTCAAAGTCTCAGATTCAAGGCTTTCCTAGTCAGGCCTCGCCTGAGTCTTATATTCAGTTCTCAACACCGAGATTGAGGATGAAAACAGATAAACTTGATCCTGTTCAAACCTCATCATGAGAATGTTGTGTTGTACTTAGTCGCGCAGTCGTGTCAGACTCTGCGACTCCATGGACTGTAGCCCACAAGGCTCCTCTATTCATGGGGATTCTTCAGGCAAGAATACTGGGGTGGTTTGCCATGCCCTCCTCCAGGGGATCTTCCCAACCCAGGGATCGAACCCAGGTCTACTGCATTGCAGGTGAATTCTTTACCGTCTGAGCTACCAGGGAAGCATAAGAGTATAAGGGAGTATAAATATTCAGGCTGAAAAAAATTCAGAGGGTGAATATTCCCCATGTTCAACTCCTTAAGGGGTTGGCGACTGAAAGAGACTAGACACGATGTCTGCTGTTTAAAGGTTGGAATTAGCAGCAATAAGCAGAGACCCTCTGCATACTGAGTCCTTCCCTATATTGAATGAGGGAAAAACAGCACAGCTGCCCAAAGCTGAAACTACAGTAGTGTTAGGAAGGGAGTTCCCCAGCATAAGAGCCACCTCAGCAGATGCTGTATGTCAGCTTAGAGGAGTTTGGGGAAGAAGGCTTTGGAATTGACCGAGCCATGGGAAATGGTGACTCCACCAAGATCTCCACCTCTACACATCTGGATCTCCATGACGACAGGAGGACCGGAGTGGAAGGGGACAACCAGCCTGTGGAGGAGGAAGCAAAGTGGAGAAGAAGCAGAAGAGGGCATCTTGGTGGTCACTGGTGACCTTTGAGAGAGCAGCAGGTCACCTTTCTTTCCTGCTTCTCCAATTATCTCTTGTCTCCACAATGATACGGAAAAGCACTTCCAAAATTAAACCTCCATTGAGAGTACACATTAATAACACACCAAAGGACACATAAATTACACCTGCGAGTCATATCCCACTGCAGACGAGTACACTGATTAATGTCACATTCCAACAATATCAAGAGCACACCATAATTAAGCTACCACGGCGGCTTGAAAAGCTGTCCTACATCACTATGGACACACACGGCAATCAAGATGACTAAAACCTGAAAAATCTCCCAATTTGGAGTCATATCGTTGTATTGGAGGATTTAAAGTGTGGGTTCTGGAGTCAAGCTGCTCTGGATTTTAATTCTGGTCCTACCGTACACCAGCTGTGAAACCTTGAGCAAGTTGCCCAACCACACTGAGCCTCAGTTTCCTGATCAGTAGCAGGGGACATTTATGTGGGGGTTCTTGGCAATGTTAATTCAAAGAATGCTTGCAAAATGCTTTGCACAGACCAGGAACCCAGAGCACGGCTCTCAGGGACATGAGTTCCTGTCCCTGAACATGGGTTCATGTCAAAAATCATCCTCTGGTCCCACCCATGAGCCTCACGCTTGTCACGTAGTTCTTAGTTCAAGTGGGCATTTTCAGTTATTTTTAAACTGCAATGTGATTGCTGTTTTGACATCATGATTACAGTACTCATTCGTGGCTGACCGGGCGAAACTCTCCCACCTAAAGTGCGAGCATTGTCATCTGTTTTGATCCACACTCTTAGTCTGAGAGAATGACTAAGAATCAGTGTCCCACGTTCAAAAGTCAATCACCGGAATATGTCTGGTTCACGATGACTTGGTGAGGCGGTTGTGGGATGAAGGAAAAACAATTGGCAGACTGTCAGGACTTGGAGCTCCTCTTGAGATGGAGCTTCAGGGAGTTCTCTCATCTTGACACGTAATGGCATCTTCTGACTCCCAGGACAGCCCTCTAGACAGCATCAGCACCCTATTGAGGAGAGTCACATTTTATTGAAAATATTTCCATCCATTCCTCTGTGCATATACACAGGCAGATACCCTAGCAGACAAGCTCTGTAGTTTATGGACACCTTCATTCACTTTTCCCCCTTTGACTTACCGTTTTCTTTCCCGTTCCTCTCTTTTTCTCCCTCTTCCTAATTTCACCTTTCAATCCATCTCTCCAATCCTCAGGCAACCAGTGTTAATAATCTGAAGTGTGTCCCCCCACCTTCCTCAATATTCATATGAAAGTGAAAGTGTTAGTAGCCCAGTTTTGTCCGACTCTTTGTCACTCCCTGAACCGTAGCCCACCAGGCTCCTCTGTCCATGGGATTCTCCAGGCAAGAATACTGAAGTGGGTTGCCATTCCCTTCTCCAGGGGATCTTCCCAACTCAGGGATCGAACCCAGGTTTCCTACATTGGCAGGTGGGTCCTTTACCGTCTGAGCCACCAGGGAAACCAGCTCACATAATTATATATAAATATTCATTCTGTTACTCTTGACTTTACAACTGGGATCATATTCCACATGCTTCTCTACATTTGAAGTCCCTTCCAGTAGACTGCTACATGATTTTTTAAAATATGTTATTTATTTTTTATGGCTGCCCTGGGTCTCTGTTGCTGCCCGGTCTTTCCTTTTCTCTAGTTGGGATGTGCGGGCTCCTCATTGTGGTGGCTTCTCTTGTTGTGGAGCATGGGCCCTAGGGCGCAGGCTCAGAGTTGTAGCGTGCAGGTTTAGCTAGGTGGCATGGGGGATCTTAGTTCCCAGGCCAGGGATCGAACCTGTGTCCCCTGCATCGGCAAGCAGATTCTTAGCCACTCGTACGTGGTTTTGTCACTGGTACGTGCTGTTTGGAAAGGCTGCCTCACATTCCGCCCTGGGGGGCAGAGAAGCAGCAGACCTTCCAGCCACTCCTCTCCCGCTGGCCACTCTCGGGTCCAGATCCACTAGAGACCACAGTGCCATTAGGATCCCTGAAAGCACACAAACCCTTCGTTTCTTATGCTCTGATTTCAAAAGATTGTATTTCTCCATCTCTTGATTCAGAGAATAAAACCAAGATATATGGATGGAGGGGTTTTGTCTGGAATCACACAGCTTGTAAGTGTCTGAAACATTTCAAAGCAAGCCCGCTGGACACGATAGTGCATACTCTTTATTCTACCAGACACTCAACCCTTCTTCTAAATTCTTACTGCCAGAAATAAGATTTTTGCCATCAAATGTAGTCAAGACTTGCCCTGAATCCCCCCACCAGCCCCTGAGACAGAGATGGTCAAGTCCCTGGCTGTCACAGAGTATCCTGGTGACCCTGGGTGGTAGGAATTCAAGGCAGATGAGGGATGCTATGCCAACATGTAGAAAGCACTTAGGGGAGTTTTGATAAAAAATACTCCATTTGCTCAATAAACAGGTATTGAATCTCAACAGACTTCAAACTGGCAGGTGGGAGACTTTGCTCAGCCCTCTCTAAAGGTAGCATAAACAGCCTTGGGCCTCATTCATTTCTATATTGAAGGATTTGACAGCCAGGCCCAGAGTCCCTGAGCATGTTGTCAAGGGGCTTCAAGGCCCTTGCAACTGGTTGGGCCAGATTGATCAGAAAATTCTGTGGCCCTGCTTCTTGCTTGAGTCACACTGTCCTCATCTGTGGACCTGCGAGAGGAGAGGCTTGCAGAGCTGGGCCTGAGGGATCTTGGACTTCAAACCTGCCTCTCACCAGTGAAGAGAGTAAGGTGTGCTTCGTCACTCGGTCGTGTCTGACTCTTTGCAACCCCATGGACTGTAGCCCGCCAGGCTCCTCTGTCCATGGGATTCTCCAGGCAAGAACACTGAAGTGGGTTGCCATGCCCTCCTCCAGGGGATCTTTCCAATCCAGGGATTGAATCCAGGTCTCCTACATTTGCAGGAAGATTCTTTACCATCTTAGCCACCAGGGAAGCCCAAGGAGAACAGGGTGCAGAACATCAAAAGGATGTTTCCAAAGTGTCCCTGGCAGCTGCTGATGGCACTAGGGTGCCAGTCCAGGGCTCCTGGCCTCATTGTTCTTTGTTCTCTGCTGCGGTCATTGGAATCCTGGGCCTGCTTTCTTTTCCTCACTGAAAACCTAGATTGGCATGCATGCACAGAGATGAAAATTGGCTACTAGGTCCCTGCAGGCTTAGCCCTCCCACCCATTCAGTGACTTTGGGAGAATTATTTAACCTGTGTGGGTTAATAGCAATAACCAGTCCACTAGTGTTCTGGGGATTCCACAAAACAATGGCTTGAGAAAGCCTGACAGGAAACTGACCACATAGTACGCACTCAGTAAATGTGGGTTGTGTCTTTGGGTTCCCACTCGCTTCTTTGAATTCTTGCAAAACCTCCCTGAAATTCCCAAAGTCTCCAATACAGCTTAGCTTCCCCCAAACAATAGCTCTCTTGACGTATGTGGAGATGCAGGCCCCTCTGTGAAGTGCTTCCAAACCCTCTTTCACAGGCTTTCATCCGCTGAACCCCTGAGGGATTGCTGGCCTGCACTTAACTTCTCCAGAAGCAAGACTCTGCTGATCGCTTTCTGGTGAACAGCTATGAACTTGTCAAGAAACCAGCCAGGAGGGAGGTGGTGAAGGGCCGGGAGCGAGGCCGGCAGGTGTGCAGCAGGCGAAGAGGGCTGGCGCCATCCATCTTAATTCCTTGCTCCGTGTCCAAGTGTAAAGGGATTTGTGTCTACAAGGCTGTCTTCGCCAACCTCGGGGAAGAGCAGAAGTCGTTTAATTTGAAATTTTTACGTCTGCCACAGGGGAAGATTCTGGGGGCAATTAGGGATATTGTAATTTCTTATTAAGGTCAAAAAGAAATTACAGGTAGAGCCCACGAGTCACATGCCAACACAGTAAAAAATGGAATTTCTGGGTGACTTGGTGTGGGTGAGTCTCTGTGCCCCCCCACCCATAATGATTTAGGTTGAGGAGAGGGCGAGGGGTGTAGGCCACCTCCCTCCTGCCTCTGAAATACTCACCTTTTTGGAAACCCAATAAAATTAATTCCAAGCTCAGGTTATTAATTCATCGTGGCATGTGAATAATTCATTGTGGCAGGAGCCGTGTCACATTTTCACATTTTGGAGTGCACGCCCTCCCTTGCTCTTACCGTGGAAGAAATGGCTCCCCCTTTTAACCTGCCCAAGTGCGGAAAGGATCAAGCAGTCAGTGGTCTACTCTCCAAGGACATCAGAGCCATGGTTGCAGCCCAACGCCTACTGCAAATCCAGTAGCCAGAGTGTAGGCAGCTGCACTGACCCAAGGCGACCTGCTGAAGTCAGGATGCTTCTTAAGGACCAGGGGGACTTGCTCGCCATGTTTATGACTGCGCCAGGCTGTGAAAGGAGTTCCTGTCGTGACCAAGTGCCACTGTTGATTACAATTTGGTCCTCCGAGAGGTTCTCCGATGGACTGCCCATCAATTATGCATTTCCCCAACACACCTTGCAGTCTGGCTTCTCCTGTTAGGGACATTTCCTATCTGGTTGCCTCTGAGCAGGCGTCCCCCCACTGCTCCTGGGAAAGAGAGAAAAGATGAGGCACTGCTGGTCCTATAGTCTCTAGGGAGCCTGGTGCCGAAGCTAAGTGGGACAAGGGAGGGGGAAGCTGGTTTAGGAACTTCTCTCTAGAACATGAATGGGGGTCATGGACCATCCTCTGTTGAACCAGTGTGTCTCTGGGGCTCAACAGTGCTTTCCACACATGTTCGCACTGAACTGTGCACTTACAAAGACCCTGGGATGCAGATGGGCGAACGGAGCTGCTCTTTGTGATAGATGAGGAACTATAGATTGGGCTCAGGGAAGGGGTGGGTTTTCCTGGCTGGTTCTGGCTGCACTTGAAATAGTCCCTACTCTGGTGGGCAAATAATTCCTGTATCTATTATTTCATCAAGGAGGATGTTCACCCCAACTCTGCTCGTCTGTTAATCGTGGTCTGATTCAGAGCCAGACCCAGTGCTGAGGATAAGGATCCTGGAGATGACTCAGACCCAGTTCTTGTGCTAAAGGAGCTTCTACTCTTGAGTTGGAGGAAAACACCCAATAAGGTCTATGTGGTGACAGGGTTGTGACGAGGGATGAAGAAGACCTGTGAGGAGCATGGTTCTCTGTTCATCAGTTCATCCCACTCTCTTTCGTTGAGCTTCAGCCACAATGACAGTTGGGTGCCTGTCCCCTGGACAGGCTGCCCAGTGTGTCTGCTCCTACAGCTGTGCACATGTCTGGCTCTTTCCATCCTCTGATCCTCTCATCTAAACAAGATCCTATTTGACTCCTGTCCTCCAGAACACCCATCACAATTTGTAATAGATTCTTTTTCATGCTCTCTCTCTATCACCAGGCTGCAAGTTCCCTGAGGAACTCACAGCACATCTGATTCATGTGTCATGGTGGCCTATCACGTCTGTCGATGAAGACAGTCCATAAACAGTCCATACTAAGAGAGAAAGTAGCTTTACTTGCACAAAACTGAGGACTATAGCCTGGAAAATAACTCTGAGGAACTGCTCCAGAGAAGCAGGGTTTTCAGCACAGTTTTATGTCCTGCCAGAACAAAGAATATCAAGCAAGTCAAGGATGCATTCCTTCAAGGCTTCAAGAGAAACAGATGCGCACTTCCACAGCAAGTCAGTATGGCCTGGGCACCTGGGAGGGGAGTCTTTTCATCAGAGGAGGACCAGAACTGGTGTCCCAGGAAGGGAAGCATTTAACCTTTATTTTCAACATGAACATTCTTTACTTCTGGTCACTGCACCTCTTTTTAAAATTGTTAAAGCAGATGTACAATGTATGTTTTACAGGCCACAAAGAGGCTGTTTTAGTTAGTATAAAATTCAAGTTAATGCATATATAAGCCAGAATGACGTTCTCATACCTCAATATGTGAAGATTTCTTTGGTCACGTGGCACAGTTGCATCTTAATAAATACTGAACGAAAGAATAACTGAACTTGGCGGGTGCCAGGAAGAGCCAACAGAAAGGTAAAATCAAGCAGCCCCAGGAGGTCTGAGGAGAGAGCACTATGTCCACCTGGGGGACCAGGGATGCTTCATGGAGGAGGGGGCATTGGAGCTTTGGGGACTCTCAGGATATAGCAGAGAGTTTTTTTGTTTTGTTTTGTTTTAATTTGAAAAATAGGCTTTTTAAACAAGCAGTATTTTATGACATCCTATATGGCATAATTGATTACAGCCAAGTTCATGAATACAAATAAATAGGATTTTCCCTCATTCTCTCTTTCATTTTTTGTTCAGAGAAATCAGGAGATGGGAGCATTATGCTCAGAAACCAAGGAACTCCTCCATAGGCTCCAGCTGAGTCCAGGCTCCTAGCGTATTTGCCTCTTAACACGTATACGGTCTCATGTGCAAAGACCTTTATGAAAAAAATATTCGGAGCAGTCTTTCTGTAGGAAATCACAGAAGCATTGCAAGGTATCCTCCTGCCTCATTTAGAAGTTTGAAGACTACTTATTAATTCACAACTGGGGAAAGAGTCCTGCAACCAGGCTGTTTGTACATTAGCTGAGTGTCAAAAAACTTGGGAAACATTGTAGTGATTAGTAGATTTCCAGTTGTGCCTGGAATCTTAGTGTGAGTTGTTGGGAGAAGGCTTGGGAAAGAGGGATAGATGGCTACAGGCTATGGCAGACCTTCGTACCACACCCCTCTCTCCTCCTTTGAAAGAACATCTTTCCAAATAGTGGAATACTGGATCTTGCCAAATATTTGGTCAGCCTCTTTTCTCTGGGCAGTGCTGATGGGGAACAACATATGCTTGGCCTTCTGCCTTGCTCTCATATACACACCCCAACACACATCCGCATCACACCCATTCATCTCTTTTGACAGCAAGGGGAGAGACGTGGCCTGATGCTTCTGGGGCTCAATATGCAAATGTGTAGCTAGCAGACTTAGCAGTTCTGGCCCTGCAGTCTCACAGAGAGGGGCTGGGATGATCACAGAGACCATGCGTGGGGAAGTGAGAGGCCATCACCCTGTGCACCCTACTGGTGGCAGTTTACTGATGGCATGTGTGTCTGCTGGAACAGGTTGGTTGTTTCACCCCTTAGCACTTGTCAGGAATGAGAAGTGATCTTCGGAAGAAGGACTGGCTTTGTATCCAATCCCACCTCTATTACATACCTTGTGAATTCTCTGAACCTCAGTATCTTCACCTATAGAAGGACAACTCCTTAAAAGGATGGCTGTGACTTCCGGAAATTGGTGTAAAAAAATCTATCAACTGACCCATCTCAGAAATCAAATGAGATTGGTCAAAATCAGAGGAGGGGTCAAGGGGCATGGAAAACATGGAAATCAACAACAAAGGGAAACAACTAGTCAGTCTAGTTAAGAAAAGTAAAAGAGACAAAACAATACTCAAAATTAAGATTGGGAAAAGGAATGGGACCCTTGGCATTGTATGGACAGCATTATAAAACAAATAAGAGGAGGTATGCACCAACTGTGTGAAATATGTTGAAATCACAATCAAATGCATGCTTTTCTGTGAAAATATAAAACTAACTTTAAAAATGAAAATTTCTTCAGGGCAAAACCCTTGGAAAAAGTGAACAGAAGTCAATTAATTATATTTCTAACCAGTTTGCAACTACATAATAAAAGGAACAGACTAAATTAGTTTCACAGGCTGGTTTTTTTTTTTCTCAAAAATTCAAGGAATAAGTCATTACCAAGCTATATAAAGTGTTTTAGAATGCTAAAAATAAAGATGAAGTGATACCCAGTTCATCTTACAAGCTAGAATATTCCTAATAACCTTGTTTGACAAAGATAATATACAAAAAAAAATCCCAAATCTACAAAATAATATTACCAGTGAATATACATGTAAAGATTTTAAATAAAGTATGCATGTATATCAAATTTCAGAAATATATTAAAAGGATAATGCACCATGATTATGTAGATATAATCTGGGTATGGTAACTTAAAAAATCAATCAACACAATTTATCAAGTTAAAAATAATAAAACATAATTGCACCTTTACTATCTTGTTAAGATACATTTCTATAAAAATTCTGAAAATAAAAATTACTAAATTGAATTTCATCAAAACAAACAAAAACAGAGAAATAAAAACCTATTACTCTTTAGAAAACAGCATTGAGATAATGAAAAGATGAACTACAGATTGATTGTAAGTCCTGCATCTGATAAGGATGTATATATAGTATATACATATATATATAGACTGTATATACATATATGTGTGTATATATATATAGACTGTATATACATATACTGTATATACATATATGTGTATATATATACTATATATACATATATTGTATGTACATACTGTATATACATATATGTGTCTGTGTGTGTGTATATATATATATACACACACACATACATATAGTAAAAGTTGTTCAATCATGTCCGACTCTTTGTGACCCCATGGACTAAACAGTCCATGGAATTTTCCAAGCCAGAATACTGGAGTGGGTAGCCTTTCCCTTCTCCAGAATATATATATATATCTATATTTCTTTTTTTTAACTCTTACAGCTCAATAAGAAGGTAAACAACACTGTTAAAAAAAGAAAGAAGGTAAAATATTTGAACAGACCTCTCACCAAAGAAGATACACAAATATCCAATAAGCACATGAAAAAACAGGCTCACCCACCACCGTTAGTATTAAGGAAATGCAAATTAAAATCAAAGTGAGATATCATAGTTTGGAGAAGGCAATGGCAACCCACTCCAGTGTTCTTGCCTGGAGAATCCCAGGGACGGGGGAGCCTGGCAGGCTGCCGTCCACGGGGCCGCACAGAGTCGGACACGACTGAGCGGCTGAGCACAGACACATGCGTGAGTGTCACTTCACATCCGCTGCTGCCGCTGCTAAGTCGCTTCAGTCGTGTCCGACTCTGTGAGACCCCACAGACGGCGGCCCACCAGGCTCCCCGTCCCTGGGATTCTCCAGGCAAGAACACTGGAGTGGGTTGCCATTGCCTTCTCCACTGCATGAAAGTGCAAAGTGAAAGGGAAGTCGCTCAGTCGTGTCCGACTCTTAGTGACCCCATGGACTGCAGCCCTCCAGGCTCCTCCATCCATTAGAATGACTCTAATCAAAAAGACTGGCAATGCCAAATGTTGAAAAGAATATAGAGAAACTGAAAGCTTCTTAGACTGTCAGAATATTAAATGGTACAGTTTGATAGTTTCCTAATCAAGTCAGACACCTACCACACAGACCAACAATTCTACTCCTGAATATCGTCCTAAATGAAATGGAAACATATGTCCAAACAAAGACTTGTACAAGACTGTTCATAGCAATGTGACTTATAATAGCTCAAAACTGGAAACAACTTAAAAGCCCATCAACCAGCCAAGGGATAAACATGCTAACACGTTCAGACAGAGAATACAGCAAACAATAAAAAAGAATGAGTGCTTGACACTCGTGACGACACAGGGGGCCTCAGAAGTGTTATGCTAAGTGAAAGACGCCAGACACCACATACTATAGACTATATGTCACGGGATGTCGTTTACATGGAATTTCTAGAAAGGAGACTGAAGGCAGATCAGCATTTGCCTGGGGCTGGGGGAGAGCAGAGGCTGGCTGCAGATGGACACTAGAGAGATTCTGGGGGTGATGGAAGTGTTCTTGAACTTGAGTGTACTAATGCATTCCCAGTTGTAAAAAAATTCCTCATCAAACTATACACTTAAAACGAATGGCTTCTGTTTCATGTAAATTATATTCCAACATTTCTGTTTCTAAAAGTTTCTGAAAAGCTTCATCAGCAAACTGATGAGTCATTATCTCTTGAGTGACACAATCAAAAACAATGTGTTTGTTTTGTTCTTGGCTGACTTCTACTTTTTCCTCTAATTAAGCATATGTGAAAGTGAAATTCGCTCAGTGGTGTTTGACTCTCTGAGACCCCATGGACTGTAGCCTGCCAGACTCCTCTCTCCATGGAATTCTCCAGGCAAGAACACTGGAGTGAGTAGCCATTCTCTTCTCTAGGAGATCATCCTGACCTAGGGATCGAACTTGGGTCTCCTGCATTGCAAGTAGATTCTTTACCATCTGAGCTACCAGGGAAGCCCAATCATATATTATATTCATAATGTCAAAAACTTCTCCACCAAGAATATCATTCTTTGAACAGCTATGGAATGGGTGCTTGATAAATAAAATGTTTCCTCTATGTTCAAAAATCCCTCTTCTTCGGGCCATGCACCATCTAGCTCTCACTCTGACCCTTCCTACACATTCCAGGGCAGTGGCAGAGCCTCAGATCCACTTGGCTGAGACCTGAATCAGCACCCATCCGAGGGCAGCTCCCCCTTACCATCTAGTCTGCGGGAGGCTTTATCACTGCTCTTAACAGGCTCACCTGCCACCCGGGTTTCTTCCCTAGTGATTCCTAGGTTCCCACTGCTCCTTCCCTAGCTGGAGTCATAACAGTGCTGCTGTGAGAGCAGAATTGTTTGTCCCGAAATAGCTACAATGTCACAGCAAATAGAGGCTTATGGATTCGGCAGGTGGAGTGCTGTCTATGCAGCTGCAAACCAAGAGAAGACATTGCCAGCATCTTTGGCTGGGACAGAGGCCTGGAACGTGGGGCACTTAGGTGCTGCTGGCAAATCCCAAAGTGTGGGCTCTGGGGTCAGGCAGCCCTGCTGCTTGAGTGACCAGGCCCTGCATGTCTCTGAGCCACTGTGTCTTCTTGGCCTTGCCATGTTTTTGCAAAGATAATTTTAGAAAAAGGAAAGTGCCTTGTCTATTGCAACATGCCACCCCAGTTGTGAGTGACTGCTGCTGTAACCATTCCTGGCACTTCAGGAAGTGCTGGGAATCAGATTCTAGCTCTGCTGCTGCTGCTCCTGCTGCTAAGTCATTTCAGTCGCGTCCGACTCTGTGCAACCCCATAGACGGCAGCCCGCCAGGCTCCCCTGTCCCTGGGATTCTCCAGGCAAGAATACTGGAGTGGGTTGCCATTTCCTTCTCCAATGCATGAAAGTGAAAAGTGAAAGTGAAGTTGCTCAGTCATGTCCGACTCTTAGCGACCCCATGGACTGCAGCCTACCAGGCTCCTCCGTCCATGGGACTTTCCAGGCAAGAGTACTGGAGTGGGGTGCCATTGCCTTGTCCAGATTCTAGCTCAGGTTGGGCATAATCCACCCTAAATGGGACTTGTTCAGGAAAAGAGACCTCCTGTGATATGGCATATTTGAAGTTGCTGGGGAGCAGGATGGAAGAATCCAATAGGAAGGTTCTCTAGCCAGGGGGAATAGCATCAAAATATTAAAATTGAGACAGGATGAAATATTATGGATCGGACATATCTTCCTGCTCTGCACAAGTAGAAAAATGGAGCAAATACATGAAACAATTCTTCCCAGACATGGGGCAACAGGCAGCACAGGACTGTGATCGCTGAGAGAATATATCAGGGGAGTCCTACAGTCTTCTCAGCTTTCTACCTGTGGTCACCTCAGCTTTCTGCCTAGAGGTAAGTTCTGGCCACAACATAGGGAGGAGAGGTCCAACAGGACTCACAGTCTTGGTGAATTCAAGGGGTGGAGAAGGAAGTTTGGGAAGGTTGACATGGCTGGAAGTTGCAGGACATATTTCTGAAACAGAGTAAAAGAGCTCCAGAAATCTGAAGAGGAGTCTCTGTGGGTCTTAGTAAGCATGGGGCCTTACTGCATAGCGTGAAATTCCATAAAATCATGTAAACGGTGAATAGGGGATTGGAAGCTGTATAATTCCCAGTATTTACACAGGGCAGGGTGATGTTTGAAGACTGACAACAAGAATGATGAGTCCTCAGCAGTCACATGGACTTTCAGTGGGATCTCAGAGGGGTCACGTCTGACTATTCAGGCTGAACTAGTGAAGGCTACTCTAGATCTGCCCTAGCAAATCTCCAAAATAGACTGAACGCGATCGAACAATCTATAAGTAGCTTAGCAGCTCTCCAGGACAAAAACCAACTCCCTTTAAAGGAAGACGACAAGATCCAGACACTCAACAACATAAAATTCACCATGTCCATCATCCACTAAAACTCACCAGATGCACCAAGAAGCAGGAAGAGAAAGACTGTGAAAAAGGAAAAGCCTGTCAATACAAAAGGGGTGAGAAATAGCAGAGGTGCTGAAACTTGCAGACAAGGATGTTAAAACAACTCTCATGTTCAAACATTTAAAGAGAAATAGGAACAGAACCAGGAGAGAAGCGGAAATCATAAAGAAGGAGCAAAGGGAACTTCTAGAGATTAAAAAAATACACTATCTGAAATGCATATTCCACCAGACGAGACTGACAACAGATTAGATGCTGTAGGGAGAGAGATCGGTGAACCTGAAGACTTAGCAAATGAATTTATCCCTGGTGAAGCACAGATGTTCAAAAATAGCAGAACCTTGGTGTGCTGTGAGATAATATCAGCCTACCAAACATAACCATAAAAGGATGGGAGGCAAAACAATATTTGGCAAAAAAAACTGGCTGAACATTTCCAAATTTGAGGAAGTTCATAAACCCACAGACCCCCCAAAAAAAGCTCAGCAAAGCCTAGGCAAGAAAAATACAAATAAAAGCAAATGACAATACATTATCAAACTGCTGACAAAAAATAAAGGAAAAACTGCAAAGCAGCTGGGGGTGGTGGGGCAGGGGGCATGTTATACACAGAAGAACAAAAATTTGCCATCATTTTGGAGGAGTTCAGTTCAGTCACTCAGTCATGTCCGACTCTTTGCGACCCCATGAATAGCAGCACACCAGGCCTCCCTGTCCATCACCAACTCCCGGAGTTCACTCAGACTCACGTCCATCGAGTCAGTGATGCCATCCAGCCATCTCATCCTCGGTCGTCCCCTTCTCCTCCTGCCCCGAATCCCTCCCAGCATCAAAGTCTTTTCCAATGAGTCAACTCTTCGCATGAGGTGGCCAAAGTACTGGAGCTTCAGCTTTAGCATCAGTCCTTCCAAAGAAATCCCAGGGCTGATCTCCTTCAGAATGGACAGAGAATGCCATGGACAGAAGAGCCTGGTGGGCTGTAGTCCATAGAGTCGTGGAGTCGGATACTACTGAGCATGCAGGTTCTCAGGAAGAGAGAGGCTGGAGAGATGTGCAAGACCAGATTATACCAGTTCAGAGAGCCTTGAACATTTTTCAGTAAACAGTGGGAAGCCAGAGAGGGCTTACCATGGGGGATGACACCTTCAGATCTGGGCTCAGGGAAGAGCACTCTGGCTCATCGCGAGAACTGTCAGCAAGCCTAGATGAGGTGTTTGAGGAATGGGGAGTGAAAATGAGTAAAGACACAGGACACCGCACAGGAGGTGTTTAGAGCGTGAGGTCTCCTAGGCGTGGGTGTGGTCCTGGGCCATGGGAGGTGGAGCCTTGGAAATAAGAACACAGAGGAGGAGCATGTTTGGGGGAGGATTCGAGTTCGATGTTGGGCAGAACCTGTTGGAGGTGCCGTGATGACCTCTCTGGGAGAGTGGGAAGACAAATTCCAGATGTGGGTTTTGCTGAGATGGCAGAGATTGGGATTTCTCCAATTAAAGTGCATTTGCCTCACTCTGTCACCTGGAAACGTTGTTAAAATACAGATTCTAACTTAGTAGGTGTCTTGGTGTCTTGTAGGAACTGGTGTTTCTAAAGAGTGTCCTTGATGGTGATAGTTTGGAGACTGCACTTTTAGAAGCAAGAATGTAGAACACAGCCATGTATGAGAAATTTTTTAGTTATTAATTTTTTTTCTTGTTCTCACCCCAAGTCTGTATTTGCAGAAGCAGCGATGCTCCCTCTAAAGAAAGCAAATAGAAAAAAAAAGAAAAACCTCCCTCCTCTCTATTGGCCACCGCCATCCCCTGGAAGACACAGATCAGGGAACTGGCTGCCTTCCAAATTTCCCTGCCTTGCTCACTCGCTCTTAAAATACCCTCAGTCACAGATGCTTCTAGAATGTGAGCTGACCTGGAACACTCTTCGTCAAGGGCAGCAAAGCTTTCAAGTGGTTTCCTGGAACAAGAAAAAGAAAACAAGAGAGAGAAAAGAAGGTTTCTGAAAATGAGACTTAGCAGCTCACACAAGTGGCACCAAACAGAGAGGCCGGATTCCTTGGAAAGAAAGCCGACTACCTTCCTCAGGCACCTCTCTGAACCTTAGTCTTTTCACCTGTAAAGTGGGGGCTGTAGCAGACTCCTTTCAGAGTCTTCTGAAGAGGAAGGGGTCCCACAGGTAAACTGGTGGGCCGAGGCATGTGTACAAAGAGTGCACAGTAGATACAGCCCCTTCCGTGTTCTAGAGCCTGAGCCACTTCAGAATTGCCTGGTCGGAGGTCGGCTGCACCCAAACTTCACTCTGGTCCCTTCGCTTAGTACAGATAACTCCCCACAGATCACCTATTACAGAGGATTCTCAAACACTTTTCTTAACCTGTCTGGACCATTTATGGAATGAAGATAATGCCAGTTACCTCATTGGCATGCGACAAGGACTAAACGAGTTTGTGTTTGCAAAGCACCTAGAACAGCCTCCACACATAACAGGCATGCAATTTGCCTTGGCGGCTTTCTCCAGCTTTCTTTGCTGGACACATTGGGTGGAGAATTCACAACGAGCCCTGTATAGTCCTCCAGTTATTTTTCACAGGGCATAAGTGGCTTGCCATCCTTTCTTCTTACATCTCTCCCGTTCCCCCTTTGACAGGCCTCCCACAAGCCTACCTACACAGGGGCTATGAAATTCCAAAGGGTAAACAACCCTCTGCAGAGATTAGCAGATGACAACACACAGCGGAGGCATTTTCTCACCAGGAGTCCCCCAGGGCGCCACTGCTGTTTGGCTGCCGGCCACCCATCTCCCTTCTCTGTGTCTGTGCACACCGACCCCTGCCCGGCTGCCTAATAAACTATCCAGTTTCCAGAGTCCACCTGTTGGGACCCTCCAAGCCCAAGGCAAAGGAAGTGCCCACTCTGCGGAAAAGGAAATAAAGGTGTGTTTACCAGACACTGGGAGGCACCAAAGCTGACTCCCAGACTCTGGGCGCACAGCCAAATGAATCCCCAGCTCTGCAGACAGGAAGGTCAAGCTCTAAAAGACATCAAGGGCACAAGTCTCAAGCTGGGAGCTACCTGCCTCGGTGGCACTGTTGCTGCCAAATAAGTTCTTGTTTCCCCACATAGGCCCCCGTCCACATAGAAGTCTTTCCTGCGCACAGCTGGCCTGGTTGACTCAGATCAATCAGGGAGGGCAGGAGGAGAAAGCCAACCCCAGAGACACCTGGGGAGTCCATGCCAGAACCCTGGCTGCTGCCCCACCCCCAGGGAGGACGAGGGGAGGCCTGATGAGCCCTGCCATGGGCCATCCCATGCATGGCAAAGCGCCCGCTAACTCCCTTTCCGGAGTAAGTCCTCTGAATTTGGATGCCTGCAGGAGCAGCTTTAAGAGAAGACATTGAGTTGCTCTGGGCCTTGGGCATTTCTTTGAACAAACTGACCAACCACCATCCTTGACAGTACTGAACTAAAACATAAAACAAAGAGGTCTCTGGGGTGGGGTGTAGTAACTGGGGAGACTGTGAGGCTGCTGTGCTTGAAAGCCACAGAGGACCCAAACAAGCTGTCAACTCACACTCGTCATCCTTCCTGGACCTGTTGACCAAGACATCCAATTCCTCCCCGCAGGCCAACACGGCACCGGTCCCCCAAAGCTGGCCCCTGCCCAGCACTGCAACCTACACATGAGGACCAGACAGGTTAATGACACGTGATCAAGACACTCAGGCCCTTTGTCCTGGGAGAGAGCTGTGACTTCCTCCTGGATTTTGGCACCTTGTGACCTCAACCCGTAAGAGGTAGAAGGAGGGCTTTATTGAAGAGCTGGGCCTTGGGGTCTTCTCCCACGCCCAACACATTAGATATACTTATTTATAAATACCTAGAAATGTGTGCGTCATATAAATGGCCCCAGGGAAAAAGAAATGCCATTTGTGGTCTTTTGGCATCTAGTGATCCCTCCCATCCTGATTTCCTTTTATTTTGGTATAAAAAACCACGCAGAAAAGTGAGCAGAGCTGTGAATGAGCACAAGTGTCACTCTCACACCAGCGACCCGGACTCCATTCATTATTAAACAGCTTGACTGAGGTGCAGTTCACCAGCCAGATAATTTACCCACTTCAAGCGTACAACTCTGATTTCTGGCGTATTTAGAGGCCTGTAACATCACTATAATCCATTTAAGAAACTTTTCATCACCCCAAAAGCAAACACTGAATCCTTTAGCTGTGACCCCTTCATGCCCACCATTCCTTTTAGCCCTGGGAAACCACTAATCTACTTTCTCTGTAGATTTGCCTCCTCTGAACTTTCACAGGAATGGAATCATACAGCATGTGGTATTTTGTGTTTGGCTTCGGTTCAGCCGTATTGTAACATGTATCAACACTTCATTCCTTTTTATGGCCAAATAGTATTCCTTGGCCTGGATATATCCCATTTTATTTTTCCACTTATCAGCTTCCCATTTGGGTTGTTTTCACATTTTCACTATTGTGAATTATGCTGCTATGGCTGTGATCAGTTGTACAAGGTTCTTTGTGGGTATATACCTACCTTTCTCTTGGTTGTATACCTAGGAGTGGAGTTGCTGAGTCATATAGTTTAACTTTGCCAATCTCTTTTTGAGGAACCAGTTCTTTTCTACTATCTAGAGTCTCATGGGCCAGTAACTAAGGCTCTACTGATCCATTCATTGGGCAGGTATTGACCCAAACAAAGCCCACCTTTCTCAGTTCTGACCCCTTTCCAGCTTTCCTCGTGATTCCAAATCCTTGAAATCCTTCCAGCAAATCCACTCTTGGCTGGGTTAGCCTGAGCTGTTTTTCACTGCTTGTATCCAAAACTTTCAGTCTATTGGCCCCTCTCAGACTCAGAACATGCAGGCAGCTTTGATTAGAGAGTGGCATGACACAGCAGACAGGCCCCAACATCATACAATGCCGGAGTGTTCGTGACACCAGATTGCCAAAGTCTAGGTGAGGAACCAGAAACAATCCACCAGGTCCAACTAGAGAGATCCTAGCAAAAAGTCTTGCATGGACCGTGAAGCTCTTATCTGACCCCAGTAGACACTGGCACACAGTAGACACTTTAGGGGCCTGGCATCACATCCCTACCTCTGACTCATTCATTCACTCATTCACCCATTTACTCAGTCAACTAGCTTTTATTGAAAGACCTAGTTTCTTGTAACTACTCTCTGAGCTCTGGGTACACAGTAAAGAAGAATCGATTCTGCTCACAGGAGTCACCATCTCCTAAGGACCGAGGCAGACAAATGGAGTACCGTAGTACATGATGAGTGGAGGGCTGACTTAAGAGGATAGGGCAGAGGTGGGGAGCGGAGGAAACAGAAAGGGTACATGCGTCATGGGTCTGCAGGCCTGTCTCACATCTTGGCTCACTGGCTGCTTTGGCCACTACTGCAACACGCAGCGGCTTCCGTGACAACTCCAAATTTCAGCTGCTCCACGGACCCCTGTATCCAGAGCTTTTCCCAGAGCCTCTGCCACTGACTTGTGAGCCACTCAGCCACACTGGCCCACATACAAGAGGGGTCAACGCTCTCCCTGGGGCAACCCCACCAATGGGGCACATAAGGTACTGGAGAAACACTCCTGTGTTCCATCAGGGCACAGAATTCTCAGGCACTTTGCAGAAGGCAGCAGCTCAGTGACACATTCACAGCTTCTTCTTTCCTGTTCCACTCTTTGCAGTCCCTCCCCACCTCCCCACACTGAGATCACTCCCCCCAGTAAAAACCTGCCTGTAAGCCCTTGACTTAGGAGCTGGTGAGGGAATGAGGGGGTAGGGGTGCAAGCTACGAGAGGCAATTAACCCTGTCTTGGGAGGGCGGGAGGAGGTCCTGGAGGAAGTGATCCCTGAAACCAGAGTAGGGGGAGGCTGGGTGAGGAAGGAGATGAAAGGGGCTCCACAATCCTGGCCGAGGGGGGAGCCCCAAGGGCAAGGCTGCGGCTGCAAGAGAGAAATTAGTGCTTGCTTCCTTGAGCTGTGAGTGGTTCACCTGGGGGATGAAGGCTGGTGAGAGGGGGTGTGGTGGGGGCGAACTGATGAGGACTAGATCGTGAAGGTCGCCACGGCGACCCTGATCTGCAGGCGCAAGTCTAAGAACACAAGGCACAGCCTCCCTGGGAGGAGGCACGGTGCCCACCAAGCACCACCCACTGGCACAGAGCTCACTGGAGCTGCTACCAGGGTTTTCCCATCTCTCGATGAAAAAACCGAGGCACAGAGAAGTGAAGTCATTTTATGCACACACAGCAATGGACACACACAGCTAGTACATGGTGGAGACAGGTTGTAAACGAGGGCAAAGGGCTCCAGAGACCATGCTCTTCACTACCAGCGTGTGCTGCCTCCTTCAGCTGAAGAGAAGAGGCGAGGTTTGGGCTGGCCCCGCCTCCTCTTCCTCTGTTTTCTTTCCCTTGATCAAGGGTTCTCAACCCCGGGCAGCGTTGCTTCCAGGGGATGTTTGGTAAAGTCTGGAGATGTTTTGATTACAACTAGGGGAGGAGGGTGCTACAGGCCTCTAGTGGTCAGAGGTTGGGGTGCTGCTAACCCCCCCACAACACACAGGCCAGCACCCCGTGCCCAAAAACCAAGAGTCATCCAGGCCAAAATGTCTGTCTGGTGGAGGAGGACTGTGCCCAGCTCCTCTCTCTGCCTCCTCTCCTCCCAACCTGGTGACAGCTGAGTGATGGTGGGAGGTCGGGACCACAGGAAGAGGAGAGGGGGACAGGAAGGAGCCCGCCATCCAGGGCACACTGCACCACTTGATGCTTTCTTGCCCCTCATGCTGGTCGGAGGGCGAGGGCTCTCTGTTACTGAGTTTAGTGATTCCATAAGAGAAACACACTGATGGATGAAAGCATCCTCTGTGGACCCTGTATGTCTCCGGCAGGTGGGAGAGCACTTTAGGCCTCCCAGAACTGTGTGGAATGGGCTTCCTGAATTAGGGGATCAAAACTACCCTGGAAATTCCACTGTGGTGTCATCAGAGCAGTAAAACTCAGATCTGGAGGGTTAGATGCTGGTGCCGGCTTCCCGCTCTAGAGGTCGAAAAGACCTCCAATTGAAACCAATTGACTTTTTCGTGAAACTGACATTTTTGACATTTACAGCAAAGTAAAGAAAAACAGAGTCTGGAGTGGGAGTTGCAGAGTGTTAGACCAGACAGAGCAAACAGGAGCTTGGGGATGGGGGTCAGGCCCTCTACGAGAAGGAGCCGCGGGAGCCCCACCATCTCTCCTGCAAGAAACATTCCCTCTGGTAGCAGGAGGACACCCGCCCAGCAGCTCAGCCTTTCACTTTCATGGAGTGGCAGTATCAGGGCACATGGTGTGACAAATGCAAGCGAGCCTGACCTTCCTAGAAAACCCATCCTCGGGGCAAAGTCCCTGCTCTGTGACTGCACCTGGGAATGTCTGGAGTCTGCCGGGAGGCCGGCCACACCCACCATACCGCCCACCTGCACAGCCACAGCCCGGCAGCCACACCAGCACCCCCCGGGCACACACAGCCACAGTCCCAGAGTCCCAGGTCTAACAGACAAACCCATGATCCTCTGGTCTCTGTTTGGCACTACTAAAGATAAACAGAGGCAGATACTAGTGAATGTGATCAGGATAGAGTTTAATCAGTAATAACTATTGCAAGAGGGAGTAAAGTCCAGGGTGAACAAGCTCGTTTCTATACAGAGGTGGCTGGGTGTTTTAAAGGGAGAACCAGGGAATGAAGGGTGGGGGGCATTGAGCAGTAGGCTCAGGAGAATCAGGGAAGTGAAGCATTACAAAACACAAGAAGGAGATGTTGGTCCACGCAAACCCCCAGGGTTGGCTAACTGGCCTTATGGAGGTTAGGCTCCTCGCCTCCCTCAGAGGCTGGGAGGTGTCCCATCTCCTCAGGTGATGGCTAGGACAGCCAGTTCTTTCGGCAGCCTTGAGTTTTCCCATGTCGGCACTTTGAGAGGGATCTACCATCATCCTAAGGGTGTGGCCCTGAGCTGTTAGAAACTATGTTAGTGTCTGTTGAGGTCTTTACAGGCCAAGGGTAAGGCCTATTGCACCAGAGGGCTCAGAGGAGCCTGGCTGAGGTTTGGTGGAGGAGAGTAGCCTTGTTGGTGCCCATAAGCTACCAAAATAGCTAAGCATCCTACCAGCATGACTTCTCAGACTTCCGTGGACTCCATGTACTTCCACGTGTTCACCATGATAAAGGACCTTCAACTCTGCCTGGACTTTCATGCCCCTTGTACAGGCTGTGGTCCCTTGAGACCAGCCACCCCTTCATCCCAGGCACCCCATGCCCTGTGTCTTCAGGATGGGCATGAATTAGCATGTCTCTCCTCCCTGGTAGCTGCATGAAGTGAAGTGAAGTGAAGTGAAATGAAGTCGCTCAGTTGTGTCCGATTCTTTTCGACCCCATGGACTATAGCCTGCCAGGCTCCTCTGTCCATGGGGGATTCTCCAGGCAAGAGTACTGGAGTGGATTACCATTTCCTTCTCCAGGGGATCTTCCCAACCCAGGGATTGAACCCAGGTCTCCCGCATTGGAGGCAGATGCTTTAACCTCTGAGCCACCAGGGAAGCTTGGTAGCTGCATAGGTTTGCATATTAAGCATGGCTGTCGTTAGATACAATAGCCATTTCCTTCTCCAGGGGATCTTCCCCACCCAGGTATCGAACCCAGGTCTCCCACATTGCAGGCAGACGCTTTAACCTCTGAGCCACCAGGGAAGCCCCCTTCTTAAGACAGATGTTTATTTCACTTCTGAGTCATGGCAGGAATGAGGGAAATCCAGAGTTCCCACCACAGGTTTCTTTTCATCAAGTCTCCTCTTGTTCTGTCATCCAACCATGTGTGGGCTCCACTTCTAAGACCACGTAAAGGTCCCAGAAGGCTGGTACAGCACCAGCCGACATGCCCAGATGCCAGCTCACAGTAAGGGAGAAGAGAAGGCCATGTCAAAGAGGAAGAGAAGGGCCTTCCAGAAGCATGCCATCTTTCCAGGAAGGTCCTAGAAATGACAACACCACACCTCCACTTATATCTCCTTGATGGGATATTTGTTGAGCATCAAGGAAGGCTGGGGAATTTGGCCCTTCATTTGGTGGCCAAGTGCTCAGATATAAGTCAGAACTCATATTACCAAGAAAAGGAGAAAGGGTATTAGGAGATTAACTAGAGCTTTTGCCCTGGTGAGTGGCTTGAGCCAGGGTCTCCCGCTACCGGGCCTGCCAACGTTTTCTCTCTGTGGGCACAGTGGAGCAAATGTTGGTACCAAAATTTGGTTGCCAGGGTGACAGGAATAGGAAGCCCCACTCAGACCTCCACATCTCAGCCACATGCCCCAGCCTCTCAGTACAGGCCAGTCTGGTGGCAAGTGCTTTCTTACCAGGAGTCTCTGCCGCAGCTCTCTGAGCCCAGTGATCCTCTGGCCCTGGCTGTGGCTCTCCTGAGCACTCCAGGAGCCCAACTCTGATACCAGTCCACCCTCTGGGCCCTCTGCCTGGAGGTCCTCCCCCGTATCTTTCCAGCTCAACAATCCTGTCCTCTTGAGCTCTCCCTGGCCCCGTCTACATTTCGTCATCCTCATCGACATTTTGTCTTCTTCCTCTCCTGGTCTCCCCTGCTGTCGTTTGGCTCATCTGATTCATTCTCCGTCTCCCCACTCTGTAACATAAACTCTAGCATATAGAGATTCTGGCTTATCGGTAAAGAATCCGCCTGTGAAGTAGGAGATGCGGGTTTGATCCCTGGGTGAGGAAGATCCCCTGGAGAAGGAAATGGCAACCCACTCCAGTATTCTTGCCTGGGGAAAGAATCCCATGGACAGAGAGCAGCCTGGCAGGCTATAGGCAATGGGGTCACTAAGGAGTTGGACATGCCTCAGCAACTAAAGAACAGCAACATAGAGATCCTGCCTGTTTTGTTCCCTGTGGCATCTAGAACAGTGCCTAATGCCTAAGAGGTGATCACATGTGCTTGAATGATTGGATGGTGGGTGGGTAAAGGAATGAGTGAATGGAACTACTCAAACCCTTATCCTTATACTCACCAGCACATGTTCTGTTTCCTTGCTGCAGCCCTGCCTGCTACCCCATCAGTTCTACTAGCAAGAACCTCTCCCACCCAGCTGGCTTTCTTAAGCAAGTCCCCCTGGCTGTCTGTGTAATGCCATAGGCAGCCTGGGGAACCTGAAGGAGGGGGACTCTTGGCTCCCCCAAATCTGAGGTTTCAGCCTCTGGTCTACCAAGCACCAGCTGGTTGGTAGGGAGAAAGTGACTTTTGACTCCTAGCCCCTATTTTCATGCCTACATCAGAGGCATGTTTTCCTTTGGTCATTGGGAGGGGCTCAGAGATCATGCAGGTCTGATCCCAGGACACGTGGCATGTTCATGATGGTCCCCTCCTTCTCTTCAGTGGCCGTGAAACCAACCTTCAGCCTCTTGCTGATGTTTCATGATTGTTTATCCAAGAGGAAGGACCAGGACATGTCCTAGTCCTATGAGTTACAGTCTCAAGAAGGGACATTGGGACTTTTAGGCTTGATTTCTGTGGAAAGTACCCAGCACTTGGAATCAGTGCAGCAAGACACAGATCACCCCATTCACTGGAAGACTTTGTAAAGGTAAAAGTGAAAGTGAAAGTGTTAGTCACTCTTTGTGTCTGACTCTTTGTGACCTCATGGACTGTAGCCCACTAGGCTCCTCTGTCCATGGGGATTCTCCAGGCAAGCATGCTGGAGTCGGTTGCCATGCCCTCCTCCAGGGGAATTTTCCTGACCCAAGGATCAAAGTTGGGTCTCCTGCATTGCAGGCAGGTTCTTTACCATCTGAGACCCCAGGGAAGCCCTTGTGTGGGTAAATGCCCACCTAAAGACTCCCACTCACCCTGGAGACCCCCACTAACCCATTGACATTCAGCGCCAATGTCCTCCCCGTCCCCTCTCCCTTACCTAAATGAGTTAGAACCCCTCTTCCTCTCATGGCACTTTGTACATTCATTTGACTGTAGATAGCTCTTTAGTGCATTTATCCACTCATCCGTTTATACATCCATCCCTTCATCCATCTATCCATCCCTCCATCCATCTATCCATCCGTCCATCCATCTAGTCAGCAAGCATTTTCTAAATACCAGTTACTACTGGAGAGAAAGAAACAAACAAGGGCATGGACTTGGCTCCTGTGGACTTCAGCCCATAAAAAGCAATATCCATGAAGCGGGGCACATGGAAGTAAGCAAGAACAGACTGGCCAAGGAAGACACTGACCTCAACCTCCTATGAGCCTTAGGAAGCTCCTCCGGGGCAGGTGGGCTCAGGGTTCTGAGAGCCTAGACACCAGGGAAGGATGGGAGATGGACCTCTAGCGAAAGAGTGAGAGGAGTGGACATTGGGGAGAATATAGTAGTGACACAAAGTGGTTGCTTCAAAAACAGTCAAAGTGGCAGGGTGAATTAAATGAAGAGTGATTAAAACATTATATGCCTTACACGTATCCCCCATTTTTCGAAAGTTCACTTTATGCCACTTCAATTTGCAAAAGACTTACACTAGTACCTATTTTCACAAAAGAAATCCAAAGAGGATTTTCACTTTTACGAGAAAAGGCGAAAAGCGCAAACTGTTCAGTGATTGTATTGCAGCGAGCTGAGCCATTACAGTGGCAGCAGACACACTGGGCAGCAAGACGGGCACCATGGTGGCAGGCACCCTGGGCAGCGAGACGGGCACTGCCAAGCTCCTTCTCGAAAACTGCGCTCAGTGTTTCAGCATCAAGCCGCCACAGCTTTGAACTGTCTGCAAGCATCTGTGCTTCATCTCCGTCTATTTTGTGCATCCCTTAGCAAGAGGTGTCCTAAAGTAACTGTTTCTTCATTTTATGCCATTTCGACTTATGAAAGGTTTTCTAGGCTGTAGGAATGCTCTACTTTTGGATAGTGGGAGTCACCTGTATAGAGAACTGTGTTACATGCCATACACGTGCTATTTCAATGAATTCTCTGGTCTTGTATGAGGGTGATGAGGAAACAGGTGAGCCATTTCTAGGAACATATCAGGGCCGCACAGCTAGCGTAGGGCAGCATCTAATCTCATCCCAGGAACAGCTGTCTCCATGGTCCTTGCTCTCACCCCTAGGCTGTACCACCAGCCACCAAGTGGTCCACCGTGGAGCAGGGAGGAGGGGCAGGGAGCTCTGCAGGGCATGGTGCCCAAGGCAAAGGGGAGAGAGCCACTGTCTCCTCTACTGAGTAGAAGAGAGTCACTTCTGTACTGGGGGCTCTCAGAAAGCATAAAGTAGGATTTCATCCATCTCTAGGCTTTCAACACCCAGAACATTGCCTACTACAGAGAATGTTTGCTGAGTGACTAAAAAATACCTCAGGGAATTAGTGAACGAATAAAGCAATGTGGTGTTGTTAGACTTTGAAGTCAAACTATACTTATTAGGATTAGAATTAGCAACATGTGACAGAAAGCCCCATAGTGCTTTAAGCAAAATGCTAATTTATTAGATTTTCTATAAAGAAGCCCATAGGCAAACAGTTTAGAATTAGTATAGCTTCCAAAAAGTGAAGAACTAACTCTTCAATATTGCTAACCCATGATTCCAGAATGTGGCTCCTGGTGTATAGTTTTACCTTGACACTCAAAAAAGGTGTTAGAGTTCCAACCATTGCATCCCCATTCCAGGTAGCTAGAAGCAGAACAAGAAGGAGTAGAATCCACACTATCCCTTTTAAAAGTCTTCCTGAAGTTACCATACAACTTCTGCTTATACCTCACTGGCTAGAACCTAATTGCATAGTCCACTTCAGCCCCAAGGAAAGCCAAAAATAGTCCTTTAGCTGAGACTTTGCTGCTTTGAGTACAAGCTGTTATCAAGGAGAACGGAGAGAATGGATGTTGTGGAAAGCAACCAGCAACCTCTGTCACTAGAAGTGAGTGGCTTCGTGCAAACCTGTGTGCATATGGCATCTCTTCCCAGGGAAGGAAAAGCCCCTTCACCTTCTGGGGAAGCAGTTATCTTAGGGAACTCCAGGAAGAGCAGGACTTGGCAAGTATTTGAGATTACATCTGCCTGATAAAAGGAAGCCACTGAACTCCAGTAAATGCCGTGAGGACAGAAGATAGGAGTTCTTGGCTGGTTCCGGGCGCTGTCCCCGGCAGCGAGGCCTCCTTATCACCGCTGGATCAGGGCCTACTCAACAAGGCCCATTAAAGGGACTGGACTTGGATTCCATCGGTGCCGCAGGGCCAGATGTTTAGAACCATCTGCTTTCTGACAGAAGATAAAAAAGGCCTGGGCCAGAGGATTCTTTTCTGGGCCGCCTGAGCTAAGAAGTCTCCTGTCTGTTCCATGGTTAAATCTTGGTATAAACAGAGGTTTGAATTGTTCCTTGTTTCCTCAGGGAAGACAAAGTAAGCCATATTATTGTGCCCACTTGGCAGATAAGCAAATTGGGATACAAAGAGGGTTCAGACATCCGTCCAAGCTCTTTGTCAGAGTCTAAGGGGATAAAGCTGAAACTGGGATCTGTCTGTCTAACATCCAAGGAGGAGGCTGTCACTAAGACAATGGAACTTTTGAGGAGAAGAGTTCCTCTCCTAGCAGTGCCCACACCGTTCACCTCTGTCCCAAGAAGTCCAGATTTAGTTGAGATGATTAATGAGATGTGGTCAGCACCCGCCAGGACTCTCCCTGGGTAGACCACAGCTTCGTGGTTCAGGCACCCATGCCAGCCTGCCAGCTGAGGGCCAGTGTGGTGACGCCCAGGGAGGGGCTCCCATGGGATCCTGGTGCTGGACCACCTTTGTGCTCACCTGTTGTGAATGAGCGCCAGCCTCTGCTCCTGGTCTCTCTGCTGGTGTCCAGGGGAATGACCACATGTCATCCCTCCCTGTCCTGGCCCAGCAGACATGGAGGCGAGGCAATTGGCAATAAAGGCCAGTTCTAGCCCCTATGTGCCTGCAACAAAATTGAGGAAGATGAGACCTCCCCAGGACCCTGCAGCCCCCTAACCAGCAATAGCACAGGCATAGCAGCCAAAGCTTCACCTCTGTTCCCTTGGGTTCTTGAGATCTTCCTTTTCAAAGGCAAATATTTCTGTAAGGAGTGCTGAAGGCCTCCATTTCCCCAGCTATAAAACATATGAAAATCCTTCCCACTCAGGAAAAAGAGACTCTGGGAAGCTATAGGAGAAATTGCTGACATATTGGCTGGGGCAGCAGATGTTCAGGATTTGTGAACCTGAGAGGTAGAAGGGCACTCGCGATGGGAGAGCTGCCTGTCTCCCCTGCAGGGCCATCCCGCCCCTCTATGGCTACCTCCAGTGGCCACCCAGCCTGTTCATCCATCCTGGGAGGGTTGTGGAGCAGGGGCCTCATTTAGGGGGCTGTCGTCTGGGTGAAGTGTGGAGGAGCTGGCCTGAGAGCTGGGACTTGACTTGGGGAGGAAGAAGGGAGATGCCCTGCAGTGGAACCAGGAAATGATCCCCAGGTGGTCTGCCCTCCCCAAGCACCAGCCTTTGCCACTGTTCATTCATTCTTTGAACAATGTGCCTTACATTTTATAAAGCAATTGCATATCTGATTTACTCTATGTGATAACCTGTTTTACAGATGAGAAAAGTGAGGTTTGGAGGAGACTTCATAGTTTGTGAGGCAAGAACAGAATCCAAGTCCCCCTCTGCCTTGTGTTCTCTACGTGGAAACGACAAAATCTGGTCCCAGGAAACCACAGACAAATGGTATTTGTCCCATCTGTCAAGGAACTGTAAAGAAAAGAGAGTTTACCAAAGGATCCGAACATCATTTGTGTGTGTGTGTGTGTGTGTGTGTGTGTTATGTAGAACAAGTGATTAGATCCAGCTAGAGATTTTGTTTATTTTGTGCTTCTGAGTGTTTTTCACATTTCTTACAATGTTACTTTTGTAATTAGATATAGAAAAAAGAAATAATAAGAGCTATTAAAATCATTTTAAAGAATGAGAGAGGGTAATTGGGTTATAAGGAAACAAACATGGATTTGGAGTCCGGAAGCTTGGCTCCTAGTCCTGAATCTTCCCTTTCCCTGCTGTGTGACCTTGGCCATGTAGGATCCCTCTCTGGGCTTCAGTTCCCTCATTAAGAACCCAAGCACTGGTCTAGAAGCTCCTGCAAAACCTTTCCCCACTGGTCTCTCTGGGTCATGAATAGTCACTTCTAAGGACAAAGCAGATCAGGGATTCCCAGCATGAAGCCCCAGACTCCAGACTTCCAAACCCACCCCTTTGCTTTTGGGAATCTGGACTCAGGACACGGCCACGGCCACTCCCTGCCGTGGGGAAAGAATGAGAGGAGGCAATTCCCCGTGAATCTGACAAGTTGTTTCCAGCTGCTGCTAACATGTCATTAGCAGGATTTTCCTAAACCTCACATCTACTTTCCAAAGTCACACCAGGCACAGTGGCCTTCTTGTCCTCCACTGCCCTCCAGGACTCGGAGCCTGAAGAAGAAAGAATGCACCCCAAAATTTCTGATCAGAGCCATGCTTGCCTCGCTAGCTGGTTCCTTGCAGGTTGGAGTTTAGAAGCCTCACCGAGACGTCTGGACGCCCTGATCCCTGCTTTTGCTCTGGGGCTGTGTCTACTACTTCCAGATGTTTACACAGCTGGCTGGATTACTTAACTGCCTTGACATCATACACCTTGATATTTCCTCTACACAAAAACAGTTCAGATGGGAAAGAAACTGGCTATTGAGAAGCTGTGCTCTGCGGAACTAACCAAAATAACATTCCAACTCACCAAGGAGAAGCTGAATGCCTTGGCTTGCGTGCACTGGCCCCACACGAATGCACGGGCCTCGCTTCCCCATCTGCTAACCTAACGGGTGGGTTTGGACTGCTCTCAAAGTTCCTTTGGATGCATAGAATTGAAGTTGCCTCATTGGACAGATTTTGATCCCAAGTCCTGGGGTGGGGACTTGATTTTATTCAACTGATAACTACTTGTAGAGAACCAAGTACCAGGGTAAGACTGCTGCTAACTGCTAAGTCACTTCAGTCGTGTCTGACTCTAGATGGACACAGAAGATAGAAATCCTATCATGCTAGTGATTGGCCCCAGGGATTCCTGTGTGTCAGGCTCTGTGCTGAGCCCTTTGTGGCTAGTGTCTCTTTCTTAACCTCATTAACAGGAGATCTATGTGTTTTGCTTGGCTTTATAAGATAAAGGGACTGATGCTTAGAGATGTTAACGAGTTTACTTCAGGTCACAAAATCTGGGGCATCCACACCACTAAACATCACTGCATACTGCTCCTCAAACATTTCCTACCCATAGACATACCCTCTAGTCCAAAAAAGAGACACAAGTCAAGGAAAGAATAGACATTTTCACTACCAGAAGTTGGCACGTGCCACAATCAAGACAGGTACCGAGCGCTAGGAGAGCTCTCACTGCTGGGGAAAGGCTGCCTAGAAAAAAGGGCCATTTGGACCAGGCTTTGAAGGCTGACTAAGAGTCTACCTGGCAGAGGCAACTAGAGGAGATCATCACTAGCTGATGGTGATGCCAGGCCCTGACACGGTTCAGTGCTTCCAGAACACTGCTGTTTTCACAGCCTGCTCCTTTTAGGAATGGCCCAGAGGGCTTTGGGTCTAGATGTCACTTTGTGACCAACAGTGGCTTCTTGGCACAGCCTCTCCCTGACTGTCAGCCCTGTAAGGCCAGGGTCAGGGACTGTCTGGGGTTGTGCCCTGGCACCTGGCACCAAGCAGAGCACAGTCTGTTTTTATTGGGCAAATAAACGTTTCAGTTTGCAGGACTCATTCCCCAAGCAGCAGCAGCAGGAGCGTAAACAACTAAATTTGTTGAGGGTGGTTTGCCAGGCACCGTGCTAAGTCCTTTTCATGCATCATCTTATTTAATCCACCCAAAGCCACGCTCTGAGTAAAGAACGATGATCTTCCCTACTTGACACGTGAGGTTAAATAACTCATCCAAGGTCACACAATGAGCAAGTGGTGGAGCCAGGATCGTCCCCAGCCTGTGAGGCTTCAAAACCCATGGCTTAACCCCTCTGCCTCCGGTTTCTCTTTGTCGTGGCCTTGCCGCCCTCTTAGCTCTCCAGGGAGAAGGAGCTGTTGCAGGCAGGCCTGATGTGCCACAAACCTCCCAGCACATCCTGCCCCTTTGTCCTCAGACATCTGTTTATCATCTCCCTGATCTGGAGCCGGCCGGGCCCTGCCTCCTGCCTTGCCGTGATTCAGATGTCGGGGAGGATGGAAGCCAGAGCCCAGCGTCTGAGCATCTGAACTGGCAGAGCGCAGGACAGCCTGGTGCACACTTGCGTTTGTGTTGTCAGCCCACAGCATGGCATTTGTCAGAGACAGGGACTCATGGATGCCACCCAAGCCTCCCCAGGTTTCTTGCTGTGGCCAGCCAACCAGCACAGCACCACCGCCCACAGCTCTGGGGTGGTGACAGAGAGAGTACCCTGCTTCCTGACCCCTGCCCACCGCCCTCTCCTCCACTCTCAGATACGCCGCCTCCCCCACCCCCAATTCTGCTGCAAGCCTCCACCGGGATGGAATTCCTCTTCCCACTTTGAGTAAGAACAGGAGCAGCCCTGGACATTTCTGAAAGCAATGTTCTTTTCAAAGCATGTTCTCTAAAGTCTTAGCCTTGAGAGATGTCCTGCCAAAAAAAAAGAAGATGCTGCGGACTGTGTCCTGCCCTCGCGGTTCCCAGGGCACACTGGAGTGATGCAGGCACTGAGAAGGTCTGCAGAGTTTCCCAAATTACCCTTTATTCTAGGCGCGCTTGCTCTGAATGGGAGAACACCCTCCATGACCTGGAGGGGAAACCAGGTTCAGGCAGGAGACGCCTCCCTCCAGTAGCTCACATGCCCGCCTGCAGGCAGGAGACCCCACCTCTCTGGACATGTGCAACCTGGAACCCCTCCCCCTACTTCTTGCTCTGGGCATCTCCTACCCTGCCAGGAAGTCCCTGATTCATGCAGCATCTCCACAATGGACTTTCCTGTCCGTCCTCAGAGCGAGAATAAGACCAGTGTGGCTATAAGGAGGCAGGGACAGACTCTTCATCAGGACGTTGCACTTACACAGAGATGCTCAGGACTGTGGAAGCTCCTGTCACTGAAGGCACATGTGCAAGGCTGGGTGGACTGACGACCGGGGAGTCTCGTCTCAGAGGGAGGCTAGCCCCTTCCTACCTTTCGGTTCTGGGGCACTGGGAATACCCTCAGAGGAACTTGAGCCGTCCTGGATAGACCCTCTAGGAGCAAACCCCTGGGACGGCACCCACCGCACTTTATACTAAGCATGTGCTTACCCGTCGGCTCCCCAGACAGACAGGAACCCACACAAGATGTTCCATCCATGGATCTGCCCCCCGGGGCCTGCATATATCTGTCCCACAACAGGACTGGACGCAGGTTTATTGACTATGTGCTAGATTTCGGTCAGTGACTTTTACATGTCACGTTCCTTGAGAAGCAGACTCTGGGCCGGAGATTAGTGTGGGATGTGCTTAGGATCCAGTCTGCAGGAGCAGGGCAGAAAGCAGATGTGAGCTGAGGGAGAATCAGGCTGTGAGGCAGTCATGGCGAGGCCTCAGCTGGCCCCATGAGAGAGCACTGGAGTGGTGGCCTTTCACAGGGCTGGACCTCTGAACCTCAATGTGGCCTGGCAGTGAGTGTGGGCTGCCCAGGGGAGGAGGTGTACCCTTGACATTGCAGCTGTCTTTAGCCAGCCAGCTCCTAAAATCCTCCTAAAGAGGACTGACCAGGGAGCATTGTCAGCTGAGGACATTCCCAGCAGCTGGAGGAAAAACTCCCCTGGTCCTGCAGGGGAGACCTGGACGCCCAGGACAGAGCAGAGCAATCCCATACCACTGACCCCAACCCCGGCTTTGCCGCCTGGCCAATCTGGACCTTCCTTCTCCTCCTGGCCCCTCTGCCCAGGCCAGCTCTCTCCTTCCCTCCTTCAATTTTCCTTTGTGCAGGACAGGGGCTCCTCCAAGGGGCAACCCTTGCATGGGGGGCTGAAGTGGGACATCGGCCAGTGAGTGTCCTACCAGGGCCACGATTGGAGCGAGCCAACTGTATGTGGTTAAGAATAAGGATCCCACATGGTCCTCCATCCATCACATGCTAGCCAGGCAACTTCCACAATTTGCCACACCTTCTGATATTCATTTCTCTTTGTGAAGCAGAGGTGATGGGCTCAGTTCAGGGGGTGCTATGCCCCAAGGCTGGAATGAGAGAATAAAGAGCACCAGCCACACTCAGCAACATGGGTGATTTTGCTCCAACTATTCTGCTCCATCCTGCTTGCCTCTGTCCACAGAGTTCTCCATCACCCCCACACACCCGCCTCCTTCCCTCTGGCATGAATATTCTCTGCATCATTTCATGAAAAAACTGGTGACCCAGCTCTGTCAGGGCAGCCCACTGCTTTCGCTTGGAGTCTGAGCTGGACCCTCCTGCACTGAGCCCTCAGAGAAGCCGGTGTGGTTCCCGGGAGGAAGAAATGGATTGCTCGGCCAGGGGCTTTCCTCTGCTGTTCTCTGTGCTGGCTGGGGGTCCCATTAGTGAACCAGCTCAGACTTCCCCCAGCAGGAGAGAACACTGGCATTGCAGGATAGCCTGTAGCTGCGAGAGTGCCCAGCTCTTAATGGAAGGGGATGGCAACCCAAAACACTGTCCATTAGCAACATCTGCTGTGACCCCAGTTGCTCCCCACAGAGCACATCATGCAGTCTCCTGGTGTTCCGTCTTTGCGGATGGAGGATGTTTTCCTGGTCCAGGACTCCTCATTAGCACTGATGGAGATGCTCGTGCCCCAGAAGGACGTGGCTGCAGGGCGTGAGGGGGCTTTCTCAGCAGGGTGGTGAGAAGAAAGGATCACTGAGTGGGCAGTGTTTGGTCTTCCTAAGGGGTCTCTATTGGTCAATACACAGTACAGTAGCAGGAACCTGCAGCTAATGGTGATATGGGGAGTTTAGGGGGGCACAGCTCCATGATTTGGGGGTTGGCAGCAGTTGGGAGGAGTCTATTCAGTTCCAAACTGGACCCCCATCAGCAAGAGATGTGGAAAAAGACAGCCCTCAGATGGGGCACGTTTGGGAACTAGGGTATGAGGAACACTGGCAGCAGGGCTGGCTGAGGGGCAGGGATGCACGCACGGCACAGAAGCAGCGTAGAAGCTCGGGGTGCTCTTTCCAACCACGGTCCAGGGAAGGGCACGGGTATATTGCCTGGGCAGGCCCACAGGGGTGAGGAGGGTGCAGGTCACACTCCAGCACAGGCTTAGGAAAACACCAGTGAGATCTTTGAATCACTCATCAAAGTTGAGTCATTCCACTGCTTAAACCCTCCAGAGACTGCCTGTGCCATGCGCCCTGACAGGCTCTTCACACCACCTTGCATCACCTTCCTCTCTTCCCTGTGGTCTAACCCCTGTCAGTTCCTCTAAATTACTCTTCGGTAGCATCAGTCCCTCAGTCATGTCCAACTCTTGAGACCCCGTGGACGTACTCCGCCAGGCTCCTCTGCCCTTGGAATTCTCCAGGCAAGAATACTAGAGTGGGTTGCCATTCCCTTCCCCAGGGGATCTTCCCAACCCAGGGATCGAACCCGGGTCTCCCTCATTGCAGGCAGATTCTTTACCATCTGAGCCACCAGGGAAGCCCAGATTCATCTGAAACACTGGAAAAGTCTTTCCCTGCCCCAGGGCCTTTACATGTGCTGCGCTATCTAACTGCCTCGGGCTTTGACACCAACCCCACCCCGACCTTCTCAAAGCCTCCACTTCAGTGTGAACTCCAGGGAAGGACCATCTCTGCCCACCTTATCTAAAACACCCGCACCATCCCATTAGCCTCTATTTTAGCATCCTGTTTGTTTCCTTTAAGCTTCTTAGCAGAGTTTATAGTTATCCGGTTTATTTGGGAATTCATTTATTTATTATGTGTCCCTCCAAGTGAAAGACTCCAGGACAGTAGGGAACCCCCCTACCTTTCTCTCATTGGCCATTATTGCCAGCCTCAAACATTCAGGAAGCCCTCAGTAAGTGTCAGCTGTTATTTCTACTATTTTATTACTGCCGGGGTGGTTGTTACTGTAGGCCTGCAATAAATATCGCTTGAACATTGAATGAATATCAAGAGTTACCCTAGGCCCCACTAGCCAGGGGAATGTGATGCCAGATGTGTGGCAGGTCTTGGGCGGGTAGGAGAGACCTTGATGCCCACTTCTGCCCTCTGGTCCTTTCTGGGGGGTATCTCAGCCCTGAGGCAGCAGAGCGTGCCAGCCCCCTGGCCCGGGATCACTCAGGCTCTATCCTACCTCTTGCAGTCCTGCCCGGCTGCTGGAGTCATCCGGGTGATTTCCCCCAGCACACGTACTGTCATCTCTTCACCGTGAACTGTATTTAAAATGTAAATAAAAAAAGGCTTTTAGGAGATTTAACTGTTTCCCTTGGTATTTAAATTATTCAATTATAACTAAAGCTATTAAAATACAGTTAATTAAAATTGTTAGATTGTTTTCCTTTGCACTGATCACAGCATTGCCCGACTTCTCCCTCTAGCTGTTTAATTCCTATTAAAAATGATAATGCCTCGCTTTATTCATAAATGCAGCAACCTTCCCGCACATTCTTCAAGTGATCTCCTCGGTACAAACCGCGCTGTTTTCTTTTCTTCTAGCAGCCAAGCGGAAATTCTGCTGTAGTCTTTAGAGGTTTAATCAGCAGTAAAAGGACTCAAAATTTAAACATTAGCATTACCAAGTCACAACAAATAATACAAACCCCAGTAAAAAAAAAACTGTCTAATTCTGATGCAACATAATGTCATTAGAGACCAAAGGAGAACCCTGAGGTTTAATAAAAGGTGGGACCTAAATAAAGGTTTCATAACTCACAACATAAAATTACCGGATCCACACATTAAATATTTTATTTGAAAGGTTTCACAGCATTTCTAGAGGGAATAGCTCTGTAGTGGAAGTACAGATGGGTAAGTGCTGCCCGTAACCAGAAAAAGAGAAAATGAAGGAAGGAGGACAGAAGGCTTCTAGGATCTGCTTGTATCTCGTTGACTTTGGCGTGTTTAAGATGATGCACCCCGAGAAACTAATTGGCTTTAGTGTTTAAACTCCTGAGCCATGTGTTCACACAAGGGTAATGGCTGTTCCAGGTAATGGTGGGCAAGGTGGCAGAGGCAGTTAACTCTTCAGGATGTGGCGGGCACCGCTTCTGGCATTTGCAGTGATCTGTGAGCCCCGTGTGGTGGTGGCAGAGAAGGGTCCTAGTCCCCACACTCAGGAGGGGAAGGCGTGGTACAAAGAGGCACTGGATTCTTCCAGGGACTAGCTGACTAGGAGCCTTCTGTGTGTAACAGCCTCCCACCCTCCAGAAACTCATAGCCCTCCACAGTCCCTGTAAACTGCATATGGACCCAAGTTCAGAATGCACTGGCCCCAGTAAATCCTTCCTGTGGGGATGAGGAGGGCTACAAAAGAGGCTTGGGGGATGCGGCTGAGAAGGTCTCCAATGGCCAAGTAAGGGAGAAGCATAAAGGAAGAGTAAGGCAGGGAGACGGGCAGGAGCTGACAAGTCTGGGACATGGGGGCCTTTGCTAGATCTGGAGCATGGGCTGGGTGGATGTAGAAGGATGCTGTGGGAGAAACTAAATTTCGGAACTTGGTCGAGAATGGCTTGAGAGTTTTGACTTACTCTGAAAGTTGCCAACAAACAATGCCCATTAAAGACTTACTGCTGGTCACAGAACTGAACTCTGGGGAGGAACTTAGGTTGTTGAGCAAACAAATCAAGTCTGAGGGTGAGGAGCTGATGCATCCTGCATACAGATCCTGTGGAAAAGCTCTAGGACTGGCTCCTGAGCACGTGACCACCCCATCCAAGGGGTGTTCTCTGCCAGTCAGAGCCACGGGACCAAGTCTGCAAGTGCCCTGGGCTCTCACATGGCCTTCCAGTCTTCATCCTGGGTCCATCCACTTGCCTGCTGTCTGTTGGGAAATTGAGCGTTCACCTCTGGGCTGCAGGGGCATGCCCTGAGCTTCTTAGGCTCACTGCATGTACTTCTTCACCCAGAAGGGCACAGTGCCCCCAGATAATTAGGAGAGGGAACAGCAGGAAACAATGTCAACCCCACTGATCCCTAGGACAATGCATGTGAAAACCACAGTGAGACATCACTACAAGTCCACTGGAAGGGTTCTATCAAATAGATTGGCAGCACCAAGCCAGTCCATACCAAGGAGAGAACATGGAGAAACTGGAAGCCTTACATTCCACCAGGGGTAGAGCTGCTTTGGGAAACAGTTGGGCCGTTTCTTAAACAGTTCACATACTCCCACTATATGATCTAGGCCTCCTATTGAAATGAAAACAATGTCCACACAAAGACCTGTACACAAATCATGGCAGTTTGATTCATGATTGCTCAAAACTGGTAACAACCCAAGTGTCCATCGGCAAAAGAACAGATAAACTAGTATGTTCATCAGATGAATACTGCTGCTGCTGCTGCTGAGTCGCGTCAGTCGTGTCCAACTCTGTGCGACCCCGTAGACGGCAGCCCACCAGGCTCCCCCGTCCCTGGGATTCTCCAGGCAAGAACACTAGAGTGGGTTGCCATTTCCTTTTCCAGTGCATGAAAGTGAAAAGTGAAAGTGAAGTCACTCAGTCGTGTCTGACTCTTAGCAACCCCATGGATTGCAGCCTACCAGGCTCCTCCATCCATGGGATCTGCCAGGCAAGAGTACTGGAGTGGGTTGCCATTGCCTTCTCCAGATGAAATACTACTCAGCCATAAAAAGGAATGAATCTTTGATGCATGCTTATAACATGGATGAACTGCAAAGCAATTGTGAGTGAAGGAAGCCAGGCAAAAAAAGGGAGTAATTCTATATGATAACATTCATGTAAAATTTAGGAAATGGAAAGCAACCTATAGTAAACAGGTGCCTGGGGTTGGGGTGGGGGTGAGAAGGGCTGGTAGGGAATTGTTACAAAGGAACAGTAGGGGGCTTTTAGAGTGATGGGTATATTCACTTTCATGGTAGTGGTGATGGCTTCATGGGTGCCTACATAAGTGCAATTTATCATAGCAGTTCATCATATGGAAATTATAGCCCAATAAAGCAGCTTCCTTGGTGGCTCACACAGTAAAGAATCTGCCTGCAATAGGGGAGACCCAAATTCAATCCCTAGGTCAGGAAGACCCCCTGGAGAAGGAACTGGCAACCCATTCTGGTACATGGAGAATCCCTGGGACAGAGGAGACTGGTGGGCTACAGTTCATGGGGTCACGAAGAGTTGGACACGACTGCATGACTAAAGCAGCTTTAGCCGAGACTTTGGAGTGTTCTTTTTTACAATTTTAATCTTGATCTAGTTTTAAATGCACAGAATGGTGGTAAAAATAGTCAAGGATACCCCGCACATCTTTCACCAGTCTCCAATTGCCACATTTTGTCTCATTCACTTTATCATTTCCTCCACCCTTCTTTCCCTCCACACCCGCCTCATCTATTTAAGAGTACACTTGGGACATGTTTCCTTATTATTCTTAAAGACTCCCATGTGTTTTTCTTTAGAACAAGAACTTATCCTACATTTCCATAGTATGAGGTGAGGTGAAGTCGCTCAGTCGTGTCCGACTCTTTGTGACCCCGTGGACTGTAACCTACTAGGCTTCTCCGTCCATGGGATTCTCCAGGCAAGAATACTGGAGTGGATTGCCATTTCCTTCTCCAGGGGATCTTCCCGACCCAGGGATCGAACCCAGGTCTCCCGCATTGGAGGCAGACGCTTTAACCTCTTAACGTTCACACAAACTATTATCTGGATTCTCTATTCAAATGTCACCAGTTCTCTCCATAACATCTTTTAGAGCTGTCTTCCCCATTCCCCAGGTTCCACCCCAGAATCACACATTCTGTGTAGCCCCCTCTGACCTGAGCTGGAATCCTGACTCCATCACTTACTTGTCCTGTGATCTTGGGTGTTCACACCTGCATCCTGAGCTGAACAAGCTCAACCCTGACACCCACCCCAGGGCCTGGGGGAGAGAGGAGGTCTGGACTGTGTCTTCGGCACAGAACTGCACACAGGGAGCATTCAGGGAGTAGAATTATAGTAAAAGCAGGCCAATGTACCAGGGCCCTCGCTGCAGACCCTCTGCAAACACCCAGAGTGCACAGGGGTACCCCCAACTGGGCCAGGGCCCTGGCAGCCCCCGCCTCCTGTCCAGCTTCTCCCTGCCCTCTGCTTCCATCACCAATGCCTCTCACACTGACCCAGAGCACTGAGCTCTTTTGAGCAACGTGTCCTCCAACAAGGAAGGCAAACAGATTGCAATGTTGATATTTCAAAAGCGTCTGTGATTACATTTTCTTTCTTGCATTTGGAAAAAGTGCTTCTTCCTTGTCTTCTTCCTTTTCATATTATTCTATAGGAAGTTTGGGCTTCCCTCATGGCTACAATGGTAAAGAATTCTTTGATCCCTGCATCAGAAAGAGTCCCTGGACAAAGGAATGGCAACCTTCTCCAGTATTCTCGCCCGGAGAATCCCATGGACAGAGAAGCCAGTTCTTGGCATCACAAAGAGTTGGACACAACTGAGTGACTTTAATACACATACACATAGGAAGTTTAGTCTCAGCAGTGAAGGTGCGTCCCTCCCAGAGTCTCCCTATGTGGATGGGAACACATGACCAGCCTCCCTGGCCACAGCTGGAGGAGCAGGCCCGAGGGCTACTGCCTGTGAGTTGGCCTGGGGTGAAAGCTTTGCCCTTTGAGGATGATGATGGTGAGCTAAATCGTCTACTCACCTTTCATGGACAGTTTGAATATCTCTCAGCCAACTGAGAGAGTTGGCTGGTCAGCATGTGTAACAGACACGGAAGCAGATGGACACTGGGTCACTCAGGCTGCAGAGCCTCTAGCAAAGGGAAACCGCCACATGGGGCCTGAGATGGAGGCACACAGAGGAGGAGGAATGGGTTGGCTGGTGGCAGTTGAAGTCAGAGCATAGTGTTGCCAGGGTGAGAAGCAGAGTGGGGACTCCACATGTGATGGTGAGGGCTAAGGAGCCCCCTGACCTCCTAGACTCTATGGCCTGGCTGGGCTTCCCTTGTATCCTTACACTGCCCAGTTATATTCATTATTTTAGGGCTGCCTAAGTAACAAATGACCACAGTTGGGTGGCTAGAAGTAATGGAAATTTATTCTCTGACAGTTCCAGTGGCCAGAAGTCTGAGATCAGGGTGCAAAACGATTGTTTCCTTCTGAAAGCTCTGAGAGAAAAATCTGTCCTAGGGCCCTCTCCTAGCTTCCACAATTGTCAATAAACCCTGCATTCTTTGGCTTGGGGAAGCATCACTCCTACCTCTGCCTTCATGTTTGCTGGAGTCTTCACGTGCTAGGGACACGTGCCATCACACTGACGGGCCCCTCATCCAGGCTGAGCTCATCTCAAGATCCTTATAACTAGTTACATCTGCCGAGATCCTGATTCCAAGTAACATCCCGGGTGGTGGGAACAAAGATTCTGGTCTTCACTGTGGCTCCTTAGATCCTTACTGTAAAACTTGAAACCTGGAGAACTTTGTTTTTTAGGAGAATGATGAGTCTCCTGGGAAGGAACAGTCATGCTTTTTTCCATGAATCGAAATGTGTCTGGTGGTCTCTGAGCCTCGTTCTTTCAGACCTTGGCTTTCCAATGGCCCTGCTGGTCCAAGGCTGTTGGGCAGCTGGTGGAGAAAACATGAGGAAGGAAGAAAGGGTTTGTCAGAGGAAAGACATGCATAGCCCTAGCAACAGAGAGGTGGTTTGTGGGTTGTGGATGATGCTGAGACCCCAGAGCATGCAGAGAGGCAGGGAGGCGTAGTGACAGAAGAGGGCCACCAACTGGGCTTCTTTCCAGACAAGCGGCATTCAACCCATCTGTCTACACTGAGCCTCAGTGTTCTCACCCATAAATTCAGTTTCACCCATGCCAGTTGAGCACCTACAAAGTCCCGGAACCACACTGGACGGAGGGGACACAGCAGTGAGGAAGCATGACCTTAGGTCTGACAAATTCCCAGCATTGTGAAGGAGGCAGGTGCAGGAAGGACCAAGGGGACCATCAAGGGGGTAAGGAATGTAAAAGCCTTCAGTATAAGCTCCATGGGAACACTGGCAGTTGGGCAAGGAACCCCTAGAGTAAGTGACGCCAAACTGGTCTTAAGCATGAGAACTGAAAGACGGGAGAACCCAGAGGTCCAGCCTGAGCTCTTGGCACAAGCAGAGGCACCGTCCCTAGAAGAGTGTGGGGTATTCAGAAAGCACAGCATCACCTCCAAGGGACTGGACTGTGGAAGATACGGTGGAAACTACAAGGAAGGGGCCTTGTAGAGAGAGGAAGCGGAGGGAAGCAGCAGTCCTTGAATGCCTGGGAACCGGGACCTTAGTCTATAGCTGTTGGGGCTGCTGGAGGCTGTGACACCAGCTGCAGGATGAACAAACTTGCGGGGCAGAAAGATCACTCAGACAGCAGCAGGGGACGACGGGGCTGAGAGGAGATCGTGAGACGCTAGTGCAACACCCCCAAGAAAGATAAAAATGGCAGTGGCCATGTGACAGAGAAGGAATGGACACAAGAGGCATTTCAGGGGCACGGGCGCAGGGCTGGGTGACCTCACATCAGCCTGCTGCTCAAGCCTGTCTGTGGGTCGTGCAAGATAATGGATGCGAGGCACTCAGAAAACTGCAGAGCCCCTCTTCATTAGGGTGCAGCAGCTGGTTTCGGTAGGATGCTGTTCAGGTTTTCATGAAGTGAAGCCTCTTTCGCCCTCCCTGGCTCATCTTCAATGATGCTTTCTTTTGCCCGTAAGCAAGGGAGAGAGGGGAGGTGAAAAACAGAGACATTAAGTGCCAAAGCTTATGTTAATACAGCATTAAGGTTGAAAATGTAATCTCCTAGGAGTCAGGAAATTCTGAACCCCAGGTTTCCATGGCAACCCAGCCACACTGCTCCTCTGCCCATTCGGGCCCTGTTTTCCTTGTTAAATACGATCCCATCGTATATTATATTTTATCGAGCTGAATGTGTTACCCACAGCATGCAGAACCCCAGTCAGCAGCAGTGCAGACCTTCAGGAAATGTGGTGTGTATGTGTGTGTGTGTGTGTGTGTGTACGCTGTGTGGCAGGGATGGACCTTCCAAATTTGCCTGATATAACACAGCTACATCTTACGTCTTTGTATCTAGTAAGTGGAATCTAACTCCATTAAGAGCAGCTCCCATGGAAATAATTGAGCAACAGTGCAGCAGTCTTGGGCTCTGAGGGAGTCTTTCAGGGTGCCCATTCCTCCTGGAGGGACACAGCCAGGTCCCTCACAGCCTTCTCTCTGCACCCCCCGGGGCCCAGGGGCAGGGCCATCATTGCCACCCCTGGCTCCCTCCTGGATGGAGTTCTGAGGAAGTGGATCGGAATTACCTGGTCCAGTGGTTCTCCATGCACGCCGGCCAACCGAAGCTCATCTGTCACTGTTGGTTAACATCCCAGGGTGCATTGGGCACCGGCAAACAGATGCAAAAAGGAAATCCGATTCTCCTCCAAAGTCTCTCTCCCACTAAGGCAGCACAATGGACAAAAGGCTTTCTCGGTGGCAGCAGAGATGTTAGCGAGGAGGAGGGAGATGGCTTGTCGGGGAGGGCAGCTCAGTGGTGGAATGTGTGACAGAGAAACATCTGTAGGTTAATGTGGTGGAAAGACCGTGGAATGTTAGAATCAGGCTGCCCGGGACTCGGCTATCTCCCAGCCATGTGGTCTTCAGCAAGCCTCTTTATTTCCTTTTGTCTTAGTTTTTTCATCTGCAAAATTGGGATAAAATTACCATTAACCTCACACAGGCTTGTTGAAGGATTAAATGGGATAATTGATGCAAAAGCTCACTGTAAACGTCTAAATCCCTACACAAATGTTACTCGTACAGGGAGTTCTGGAAAACCAACCTGGATTCTAGACTTACATAGTGGGTTCTAGAACTGCATTCTAAGGTTGGTCTGAGGATTCTACGGTAGATTCCAGAATCAACTGATAGATCTAGAACAAGGGTTAGCATTTTTTTTTCTATAAAGGGTCAGATGGTAAATTTTTGGGGCTTTGAGAGCCACGCTGTAACTAGTCAACTCTGTCACTGTTGCTCGAAAGCAGCCAGTATATGGCTGTGGCTGTGTGCCAATAAAACTTTACTAACAAAAACAGGAAGTGAGCTGGAATTGGCCCATGAGCTCTAGTTTGCCAGCCCCTGTCCTACAATTGACTTTGTTGAAAGCTGTGCTCTTTTTGTGAATGCTGCTTTTCTGCTCAGAATTTACATCTCCTTCCTCTCCATCCTCAACCTACTGCCCTGCCCAACTCTCACCCACTCAAACACATACCTACTGGCCAACTTGTTAAACTTCCAGAATCAGAGTCCCCTCCTCCAAAAGCAAACAGCAATACTCCCTTGGCCTTTATCTCCTTCCCTTACAGCCTGAGACCCTTAGGCATTCAGCTCTGTCACCCTAAGCCCTAGGTCCTGGTAGAAGTTCAGTGGATGCTTGCGGAATGAGTAGGGGAGAACACAGCATCGTGGAGAACTGGGGCACGGCCGTTCTCTCAGAAGGTCTGTGAACTGCGGTGTTTTTCAAAACTTTGCGACCTGACATCAATCTTTCATTGTGACCTGCTCCATCAGAGCTTCTAGAACAATCAGAAGGGAGAATCACCTTTGCAGACCCAGACCAACACCCATAACTGGGGAGCTCAGGGGCTAACATGTTCTCTTTGCAGGTGTGCTGGAGTCCTGGGTGGCAGGCCAGGCGGGCAAGAGTGGGTCAGTGGGCTTATTTACTTTCAGGCCCAAGTGACCTGAAAAGCTGCCTGTTTTGAGTGGGGCTCAGAGCAAGAGAAAGATTGGCACCTGCCATTCTCTGCAGATAAATCCCTTCCCCTCTGAGTAACTGCTGAGCCATTCGATTTACACCTGCAGTGACCCTACTTCCAAAGAAGTTCACATTTCGAGGTTCTGGTCTGACTCTAGTGGGAAGGGGGCGCTGCCCAGCCACCTCTCTGAGGTCATGACAGTGCGGCGGCTCCTCACCCTGTCCTCAGAGGGCCTCTGCCTCCGCTAGCCTAGACAAGCCACGTGATACATGGAAGCGTCCGTAAATGTAGCAGCCCTGTCTGCTTCCACGCTCGTAAGCCTTCCTCCTCCTCCCCGTCCTGGGCAGAGCACTCAGGCAGAATGGAGTTGTGTAACTCACCTCTGAGTCACACTTCCTCAGTGCAGCACTCGTTTTCTGCCTGACAGAGCCCAGCTTCCCCAGGACAGTCAGACAGGCAACTATTGTTCCAAAGCCAGGCCCAGGGACGGGCCCTTTCGCCCCCAGTACACCAGCTAAGATGTCACGTTTCACTGGGGGAGCAGACATGTGGGTGGGTGTGCATGTGAGGTGGGGATTCTCCAGTACATGCAACGTGCCTGCGTGTGTGCATGCATTCACACATGGCATCCACGTGTCCTTGGTGCAGGTCTGTAGGCTATACGGGTGTGTGGCCACTGCCCATGTGTGTGTGTGTGTGTGTGTGTGTGTGTGTGTGTATGTGTGTGTTTAGCCGTGTGCTCCCGTGTGTGTGTGAGGCTGCGTTGTTCCGACACATGCCTGGGAAAGTCTGCTGGTCGGGCACGTGCTTCTGTCTGGGTCTGTGTGTGTCTTTAATTTAGGGCTCTGCTTCTCCTGGAGAACGTGATGGCTTCCATCCTCCAGCCTCAGCAGATGAATATTTTATTACCTTGCTTTTGCCATGACATTAGGCAGTTTTCCTGTGAAAAGCCAGAGCATAACACACTCCAGGGAGGTGGAGATGGAGGTGCTGATACTGGAGCCCGAGCAAGCCAACCACCCCTTCCTCTGGAGACCAATCCCCAGGAGGGCTCACAGATGCTGCCGGTTAGTGTCATTAGGAACTGATGAGTCAGCCCCCTTTCCCCTGTCCCCTGCCGGTGCTCTCTCTAAACACAAAGCCGGCACACCCATTTCACCAGAGGCATGAGGGAGCTCCCTCCTACAGCCAACCCAAAGCAGTTGCGTTTTTTCCCAGCCGCCTGGTCCTCCCATGGAAGAAGATGCTATGTCCTGGGAGCAGAAGGTCATTGTATGACCCAGATGACCAGCAGAAGGTCCTGACTTCTCTCACACCCTGGCATGTGGGTGAGGCAGCCACATTGAGGAAGGGCCAGGCAACACTGTAGCCAGGAGGCCATGGAGACAGCATCTCCCGGCCATAGGGCCCTCCAGCCCTCAGCCGTGGTAACCCCGCCAAGCACTGCTCTGTGGCTGGGCTCCCAGTTCAGTTCAGTAGCTCAGTCGTGTCTGACTCTGTGGCCCCATGGACTGGAGGACATCAGGCTTCCCTGTCCATCACCAACTCCCAGAGCTTGCTCAAACTCATGTCCATCAAGTTGGTGATCCTCCCAGAAGCAGGCCCTAAGACTAGGACCTGGGTGCCAGCAGTGTATCTGGGAGGTGACCCCGGCCTAGGAGCATGGTGTGAACATGGGGACAAGATCGTGAATATAGACAAGCAAATTAAGCAGGTATTAATGAATGCGTATGTCTCTGGCCCATTCCCCAGGGGCTGTGAGGCTGAGGGATTCAGGTGTATACCCACCAGCTCTTACCTCTTCAGTCCAGGGTTGGCTGTACCCCGGGCAAAACTAGCACCCTCTGCTGTAGGCTTCCCTGGTGGCTCAGATGGGAAAGCCTCTGTCTACAATGTGGGGGACCTGGGTTTGATCCCTGGGTCAAGAAGATTCCCTGGAGAAGGAAATGGCACCCCACTCCAGTCCTCTTGCCTAGAAAATCCCATGGATGGGGTCACAAAGAGTCAGACACGACGGAGCGACTTCACTTTTCTTTTCTGCTGTAGAGCCAGGACAGAAAGGCAATGGCAACCCACTCCAGTACCCTTACCTGGAAAATCCCATGGATGGAGGAGCCTGGTAGGCTACAGTCCATGGGGTCGCTAAGAGTCAGGCACGACTGAGCGACTTCACTTTCACTTTTCACTTTCATGCGTTGGAGAAGGAAATGGCAACCCACTCCAGTATTCTTGCCTGGAGAATCCCAGGGACAGGGGAGCCTAGTGGGCTGCCGTCTATGGGGTCGCCCAGAGTAGGACACGACTGAAGCGACTTAGCAGCAGCAGCAGCAGAGCCAGGAAGGGCAGGGCATAAGGCTGTGCCGTTCCCCAGAGGGGCAGGTAGCCTGGGCCACATCTCTAGTTGGTAGGTGCTAATCCAGGCCCCAGGCCCCAGGCCCCTCTCTGTTGCCCCCGGCATCCTCCCTGGTCCCCGGACCGAGGTGGAAACTCTTCAGGCTGTCCTCCGAGGGAAGCAGGGATTCCCCACTGGCCCTGTGTGGGGCAGAGAGTGCTCAGCCCCCTTAGGCTGTGAATCCCCCATGGAAGCTCTCAGAGCCAGAGCTGCTGGGATGGGAGTGGGGGAAGTTGGCCATACCTGAGGCTCCTGAAGGTCAGGAGCCACGTGCCCTGGGCATGGATCTACTCTTGCGGCTGGAGTCTGGAAGTTGAATGTGAGTAAGATGGAAAGGGCTTCAAACAAGAGGATTATAAGCATGATAACGAAAGCAAACAGGAAGCCTTCTTGAGTCTTCCCCACCCCAACTTTCCTCTTCCCGCCCATGCATCCCGATAGCCCTTTATTTCTGCCTCTCTGATAGTTTTTAAACGCAGCTACTCTTAACTGTTAAACTCTATCTGGAATGGGAATAAAAGCATCATTGTCATTATTTTGGAGCTGCTACTTTGTGTCAGGCCTTGTGCTTAGCACACATTATTTTATGTAATCTCCACAACAACACAATAAATTAAGTACAACTACCTGCTTTTAACAGAGAAACTTAGGATCTGAGATGTACTGCTTCTCACCTCAGGTCACTCTGCCCAGAAGGGCCAGAGATTTGTCTTGGCCAGTGTCAGTGGAGTGGGTCTTAACACACTTGCCATCTACTTCCTACTGGTCTGTGAGCTCTGGTGGGGCAGGGCTGACCACACCCCCTTCAAACTCCCCACAGAGCCTGGAGCCTTGTCCGCTGTGGGTGGCTATCCAGTGGAGCTCTTTTCATCTCTTTATCTATCCAGCCAGGAATTACTGTGCCTTGGTCAGCATCTATTGAAAGGGCCTGTGAGTAGCTCCACTCTTGGGCTTCAGGCTCACTACAATAGCCTATCACACCACCTGTCTCGAAGAGGAGAGTGTGGGTCTGCCCCAATGGAAACAGACAAGCACTCGAGTCTGATGCACCTGGGTTTAAACTTCACTCCCACCATCTGGCTGTGTGGTACTGAGCAGTTTACCTAGCGTCTCTGAACCGTTGTGTCTCCAGTGGGGATTCTGCCTCCCTCCCAGGGATGCTAGGAGGCTGGGATTTGAGAGATGCAGGTTGGATCTCTAGCCTGACTGTCAGAAAGCCCTAGTAGATATGGGTTCCACCCCGATCAGACTGTGAGATTTCTCAGGGCAGGGAAGGGGGTTTATTTGCCTCTGTCTCAGCCACACCCATCCCAGGACCTAGCCCTGCACGGACACGTGGTAAGGGTCAGTGCTGTTGAACTGTCCCCAGTTCAGTAGTGTTTATAAGGACTTGCCCTAGCACACAGGCCTCAATCCGAGAACGGACAAGTGAGTGTTTTGCAGCCAGGACTCTGGCCTGTGTGTGCAGCTCTTTGAAAGCATGGCTGTTCACTTCTTCCCCTTTGTTGTTTTTTTGGCCACCCTCCTCAGTCCCACACCTGCAGTCAAACACTGCCAGAACAAAGTCCCCAGCCTTTGCTGAATGAGAGCTCAGGGCAGGGGGAAGAGGCTGCGGCAGGCCAGCTGTCAGGATGTTAGGCCCGCCTCCAGCTCCCTGACCGCCATGGGACTGCACCCTGACAGCCAGCCCTAACCTCTCTTGCTAGCCTAGCTCTTCTGGGGTGACTGTGCTATTTTCCAGCAGCCAGAGCGCCGAGCTGGGGCTTCCCTGGCAGCCCACGCCCGCCCCCAACTCCTCATGGCTTTCTTCCCGACCCATCTCCCAGGCCTGCGTGGGGGTGGTCCCTCAGCCTTCCACTTCTCTCCCTCCACATCCTGTGTTTGGAAATGCTCATCACTGCTCTAAGTTTCTGTGGTGCCACAATGCTTTTCTCCTTGCCTGTTCCCCTTTGATAAAATCCTTGTTTCTAGCTTTATTTTGTCATCCTGACTGTGGATGGTGATTCTGCTCTGATGAGCCTGGCTCCTCAGAGGGCCCTGGAGAAATCACCACGTGGCTCACACCAACCTTACAGTAGGACCCTTTCTGCCCTCGATTGCTCCATGTGCAGCCAGCATTCCATTGCTCCTTCTCCCAAGGCATGATGCCTCTTCTTCCTCCACCATGTCTGGGTGGAACGGGGAGCTGCTGAGCCCAGTTCTGCCCCTTCCACCCACTCCTCCTACAGCTGGGGGCTCATGTGCCAAGCCTGGCATCGGTGGCAGGCGCCATGGAGGGCAGACGACTAGCTGGGAGATGAAAACCTCCATTCAGGACAATATCAAATCCCTGGCTCCGGACAGAGAGACAGGTTTGCTCCTGGTCCGAGACATTGCCTGCAAAGCGAAAGCCGATACCGAGAGAGGAGCGTCTTGTTAATACGGGCTCTGTTCTCTTCACCTGGCGGGCCAAGCACAGCGGCTCACTTGTGCCTCTGAAATCCTAGCTGGCTCCTGGCTAGGAGCTCTGGGAACTGCTTGGGAGACTGCAGGCAGAGTGTGCCAGGTGTGCACCCGGCCAAGTCTCAACTCAGCCAGGCAGAGACTAGAGAGGAAGGCCCCTGGAAGGCGGACCACACCCGCGCCATGCGGTCACTGTCAGGATGAGGCTGGAGCCGTGTGCTTCAACCGCCCCAGTGCCCTTCAATTGCCTTTTTCTTTTCTCTGGCCTCCTTTCCAAGTGTATGCTACAAGAGGGGCACCAGGGAAGCATGCAGTATGTGTATGGAGGGCCCTGAGTAATTCTTTCACTCTTTTACTCAACTTTTTAGGGTCACAAAACCTCCTATAAGCCTTGAAAGACATAGACTCTCTCCCAAGAAAAATGAATCCACCCCAAATTGAGTATATAAGGGTATGGTATTCACAGATCCTGAAAGCTCCCCTCAGCTAGCCCCCTGGAGCTCATGTTTAGAATATTTTTCAATGCCTCTTTCAATGGCTGGGAAAACAAAGGCTAAATAGGGCAACCCAGAGAAACAGCATGTTGCTGGCAGAGATTTGATCATATTTAATATTTATTTGGTTAAAAATAAGTATGTCAATTCACAGAATGTGTTTTGCAAATAAATATCAAACTCAGAGAAGCCTGTGGGCTTGCACAGCATCACTAGTTTTTCCTCCATAGATCCCTTCTCTCCTTCCTCCATAGTGGAAGAAGATTTCGATGGCTACTTGGACACCAACAATTCCCAGCATACCTTTCAGCAGTATGGTTTTTCTTCTAAGTTTAGCCAATGGCGTTTTAGCAAATTTCTAACTCATATATATATGAAAAAGATGGGTGCACCCTATTCCTCTTTTTCCCCATCCCACCAGGTGGAATGCAGACGTGACAGAGAAAGTTGGAGTAGCCATTCTGGGCCACATGATCAAGGCCGGGTATTGAAGATGGCAGAGCAATAAGATGGAAGGAGTCTGGGTCTCTGAGGATCATGGAACCACCATACCAGCCTGGGACTGCCTGTTGTTTTGAGTTTCTCTGCCATAGCATTAGAATCCAAAGTTTAACTTATAATCTAAAAGACCAGAACATCCATAGATCCTACGTCCCTCCTCATCCCAGTGGTTCCCAAGTCCCATCACATTACCATCTCTCCTTCCGCTGATCCAGGCCATCTCCATCTCACCCTATACCACTCCAGGCACATCCTGGTCAGTCTCTGTGTTATAGCCATTCTGCCATCCAGTCCAAAGCACTTTTCCTGAAATGCACACCCAAACTGGATTGGTGTCCAGTTTCTTCAGCTGTTTCTTTCTTTCTTTCTCTTCAGCCCTTTAATGGCTCCTTCTTCCCAGCAGAGTGAACTTCATTCCTCAACAGTCTGATCCTCAACCTCCCTCACCAACCCCATCTATTGCCACTTATTTTGCATACACTCTGCTCCCAAAACAGGGAATTGCCTGTCCTTTCCCAAGTATCTTGCAGCCTCAAAGACCTTTCCACTCTTTGCTGTACAGCCTGCTGGGTTCATCCTTCCAGGCTCACCTCCTTGGCCAGCTCACCCAGCACTACCTCCTGCGTGCCCCACACCACCCTGTCCACACCTCCATCACAGGCCGTGACTGGTGTCACTGACCTTGCCCATCCCCATGCATGACTGCTAACGCCAGAGCACTCGGATGGCTTCCCAGATCCATAGGTGCCCACCGTGCAGCTGGGAGTAGAGGCTCTGCTCAAGGAAGCTGTTGAATAGCGATGTATCGCTGGAATAAGAAGCAGAGCTCGGCTTTCTTTACATATCTCTCAGGGCCCGTCCTGCTCTGTTGGCTCTATCATCCTAGCCAGGAATTTACTCCTGCCTGCCTGCCTTCTTTCCCTCCTTTTTTTTCTTTCTGCAAGTATAACCCCAGTGCCCCCACAATGCTTGATAGAAAGAGAACTGCTGAGTATTTGTAGAATTCATGAACATATGCGTTTAGTGAGTGGGGTTTATTATTATTATTATTCTATTTTATATTTTTGCAGGTCTCCAAGCTGGGTAGAGAAAGCCCCGACCTGCCCTCCAGGCCTTCCCAGCCTGAGGGGTCAGGGGAAACCCTGCCTGTGGAAGGAGGTGGAGGTGTCAGTTCCCCGGTACCTCGTGGGTGGGTCTCTGTAACATTTACTTGTGCCTGAGTGATGTAACAGGACCCGAGGAACTGGTCTTCCCCACTCCCATGTGCGGGCTGGAGGAGGTGAGAGGCGGAGTGATCCCAGCCTTCGGGCAACGTGATGAAGTCATTTGCAGAAAGACAGTTTTGTTCTGACTTGAGTGTTTTTCCACATGACTTCATCCCCCGGCAGGTCGTGCTTGGGGCTTAGTTTGCGACGGGCCCCAGCCCCAGCTGCTTAGGGAGAATGGTCCTGATCCTTTCCGCGGGCAGCTGTGCCAGGACAAGCAGGGCCTTGTGTCACCCACCGCCCTGTGAACGGCCCAATCACAGGCAGCGCCCACCACGGCCGGAAGAGGCTACAGAGAGGTTGAACTAAGCATTGCGGGGGCTCTGAGGAGTAGGCGCTCAACCATGCAGTCAGGATGGAGTGAAAATTTCTCAAAAAGGGACTCTTTAAACTGGGTCTTAAGAGATGAGAAACAGTTTTCAAAACAAAAGCAGAGAAAAGGACTTTCCACAGTAGGCCCTGTGTACTTGGTACAAGCTAGGGAGACCCCAAGAGCAGTGATACCAGGCCTCACTACCCAAGAGCAGCCTGGCCCCTAGGTTATACGGAGGCCCAACAATGCCCACAAAAACCGAGACTCACATTTCTGCTCAGCCCTCTTTGATGTCCTGGCTTTTTGCTCTTTATCTGTTATCTCATGCTCAAAAGATGGCTGCTAAGGCTCCAGACATCATATCCACTCACCACTGGATGGAAAGACTCAAGGGAATGCTTCCATCTGCTCTCCTGAAGCTCTCTTACATATATGCCTGTCTAAGCCTGTTCAGGCTGCTGTAACAAAGTATCATAGACCGGGAGGCCTATGACTACAGAAGTTTATTTCTCACATTTCTGGAGGTGGTGAAAGTCCAAGATCTGGATGCCAGCACTGTCAGACTCTGGTGAGAGCCCTCTTTCACTTACAGATGGCCAACTTCTCATTATATCCTCACAAGGAGGAAAGAGGGAGAGAGTTCTCTGGGGTCCCTTTTATAAGGACCACTAAGGAGGCTTTACTCTCATGGCTTAATCACCTCCCAAAGCAAAGACCCCCCACTTCCAAATACCAACAGGTGTATTAGGTTAGGGTTTCAACATATGAAACGGAAGTGGACAAAACATTTGGTCCATAGCAGTCCCCTATTCTCATTGACTTTGTCACTTGGCTAGTCACCACCATCTGTGAGGAAGAGTGGGGAAATGCTTGGGAAAAGGGATTTGGATAAGCGTGCTCTGTTTACACTGGGGTTGCTGAGGAGCTGGGTGCTAGAATCTCTGCGCACCACTCCTGCAGCATCAGAGCTCTGCTGACAGGGAACTCGGGCGGTTGGGAGGGACGAGGGGCTGTTTGGCGGGCAGCAAGCAGGGCGGCCACATGTGTCATACGTTGGTAAGTGTGAAGTTCCATGGTGAAGGTGGTGAGAGAGGAGGTTGGTTGTACGAGAATATGAACAGAAAGTTTACAGAGTCTGGGGCTTTACACTAAGCTCACTCCATGCAAGAGTTCTGAACCTGAGTTTGGTTCATGTTTTAGAACTAGCACTCTGTCAGCAGCCAGCACTACCTAGGAGGGCAGAGACACCCCAAGGGTGGTCGTGGCATTGTCACTTTCCCTGCACAAGCCCCTGAAGGTAGGGACCGCCTCTTATTTATGTCACTGTCCTTAGTGGCTTCCACAAGGCTGCTCCTACAGAAAGGAAGGACGGCTGAATGAGTGAATGAATGAGTGACTGAGTGAGTGAGATTCACAGCCTCTCCTTGCATCTTTTCCCTCCTCTGTATCATGGGATCAGTAAGGTGGTTCTTGTCTTACAGGGCTGTGAGAATCAGATGAGCTGATGGCAGCCATGGTGCTTAATACATGGGAAGGCTGTGGGCAGAGAGGAGGAGGCAGAACGGGTACATGAGTTGCCTTGAAACCCCACGATACCAAGCACAGGTGCCCCCCTGCTGGCACCACTCACTGCCTGACCACATGGAACTGCCTGGAGGTGCCTGTTTGGCCATCCAGGACTTTCAGAAAAGGAGGCAAGGAAACACCTGGAGCGGCCCAGTGGGTCCTGCCAAAGACAGCAATGGGAGAGTGATGAGGATAAACAGCTGCCTGTCTCTGGTAACGCAATTAGGAGATAAAATATTAAATGCTTTACGACGGGACATATATCTCCCACATAACGAGCTGCCTCTTGCAAAAGCAAGCATTGTCCAGGCGGGAGGCAGGAAGGCCCATGTCTCAGAGCCAGCAGCCTCTGAGAAGGGCAACAAATTCACATTCTATCACCATTCCTTCATCATCACGATCATTGCAGTCCCCATTTACTGAGTTACTACTGTGTGCCCAGAGCACTCTCAGAGACTAGCTCATAGCCTGGACCACTTTTTTTTTTTTTCTCCCCAAGAGAAAAATGTAGGGTAAGGGAGCTATGCAGAAACCAAGACTCAAAGATGTTAAGTAACTTACCCAGAGTCAACCACCTTGAAAGAGTCAAAGCTCCTGGGGGCAGCTGGTGTCCAGTGCAGGAAGCCAGCACAAAAGATGGAGGTGGAGTGACCCAGTAGGCAGGGAGGGTGGGATTTGGCTTGTCCTGTGATGTCCCGCAGTACGGTGTCCTGCGTGGCCCTGGTTTCCCAGGTGATGGGATAGCTGGACGTGAGGCTGATCTAGTTGTGAAACACCCAGACTTTCAGGCTGTCTGTGTCTCAGGGAGAGGTTTGTCTCACCACCTCGTGACCTTGATGGTGAATGACTGATTACTCTAATGGGTTTTTTGAATCGACACAGATTTGTGATAAGAGCAGTGGAATTTCAGGCATCAGCAGAGTCAGGGCACCTCACAGCACTTCTGAAAGCACACTTAGGCAGCCAAAGACTGCTGGGCACATGTTTCCAGAGCCCTGCCTGTGTCAAAACCAGAATCACTGCCAATTCTCGCTGGAGGGTTAGGAGGAAGATCGTGCAGCCCTCACATGAGATGAGAGGTTGTTTGCCAAAGCCTGTTTGCATTCATCATCCCATTTTCTTCTCACAAGAACATTGTGAGAGAAATGCAATTTCAGCCCATTTTATAGATGTGGAAAGTGAGGCTGAAGGCTTTTAAAATAACATGTATGGTCCAAGAGATAGGACCCATATTTGTGGAGCACTTGCAGTGCTCTAAGGATTGACAGGGATGGGCGTGTGCAAAAGGCCTGAGACTCGAAGGACCTGCCGTGTTCCTGGAGCTGAGAGGCAGCCAGCGTGTCCGTGGGAAGGTGAGTAAGGGACTTGCAAGAGTCCCAGTGATAAGCCACGCCTTCTGATGTGTCTCTGATTTCAGTCTAGAGCTCTTGAGCGGTGCCCCCTGCTGCAAGGAAGCCCCTCACCCCGCCTGCCCCCCTCATCAGTCAGGATTCCCTCCAGGGTGCTGAGAGCCCCACCACTGTGACTGGCCCCCTGCTGCCTGCCCACTGTGGTCCCTTCACCTCTCTAGGACCACCCTCTTCCTTAGGTCTGCCTCCATCTCTCCATGGCTGCATTCCTAGAAGCCAGGGAGTCGGGGCCGGGGGGCCAGCAGAGGGAGGGCTGTGCAGGTTTCCACGAGCGCTACATCTGGAGAAAGAGACCGGAATGTTTGTGTCTGAAATTTAGCTAATATCCCAGGAATTTCTCCTGGCGTTTCGGAGGGTTCCTAGGGGGACTGCAAAGCTGGGATGTCTGGGTTCTGGGGGCGGGCTGGCCTCGCTCAAAGCCTCTTTGTCTGCATGGCTCTGCCTGTGTCGATCTGGCTCTGCATCTGTGTGTCTTTGTGTGTGTGTCTGAGTATCTCCTTGTGTGCGTATCTTTTTGCTGAGAGTGGAAATGAGCATCTGTGAACATGCCAATGTGTGTCTGGGTGGGGATGTGTGTCCGTGAGTGTGCGCCTGTGTGTGTGTGTTGTATCTGCGTGTGTGAGTCTCTGTAAGGATCAGTGTGTGTATGCATGTGAATCTGAGCATCTTTCTTTGTCTGCGTCACGGTGTGACTGGAGTCTGTGTCTCTCCATTTCTTGGTGTGTCGGTGAGTCACCGAGTGCCTGCCTATGTACCTGCCCCTCTCTGGCTTTGCTTTTGCAAAAAGATGACTCTCTGGGACTCTGGACTTCTGCTCTTGTCTCCTCCTTACCACTTCAGGCTGGGGCTGGCCCTTACCCTCCCTGTGAGTATGTGGTCTCTACAGTAGGGAGAGAGGAGAAAGACTAAGGAAGCGGCAGGGGTGGGTGGGAAGGAGACAGGGGAACAGGCTCCTCTGTGAGTCTGCGTGCGTCTGAATGAGTCCGTGTGTGCGTGCATGCATGCGTGTGTGTGTGCGTGTGTGTGGCTGTCCGGCAAGGAAAGAGTCCTCGCAGCCCAAGCCTTCCTTCAGTCCTGCCATGAAGAGGCAGTGCCCTGAAGCTACACTTGAGTTCTCTGGGCTCCGCAGCCTGGGTTGTGGCCCTCGCTCCCGTCCTGGCCTCTACCCCTAGTTGGTCACAAGGCATTTCAGAATACATCCTCCAATGGAGTCGGCCTCTCCCCTCTGCCTCTGGCTGGACCTTTGCTCTCCCCCGTAGCCCACTGCTCTGCGTGGCCCCTATCCTCCAGTCCCCTACACCCACATTTCACTCCCTGGAGGATCTCACAGCTTCCTGCTCAACGACAATCCAGGCAACTCCCTGAAGGTCAGACTTCAAGGACCTAAACTTGCCACTTCTGCCAGGAAGTCTCCCTGGACTCCCCAGCCCAGGGAGAAGCCTCCTTGTCCTGACCCCCTTGCATTTTGCCTGCAAGCCTCTGTTGCTGTCATCCCTGGGGCTGGAGTTGTCCACTAACTGACTCCTCTCTCGCTGTAGACAGGAAGTAACAGGGCATTATTCAACTCTGGTCTCCCACCACTGGGTCCACTGCTTGGAACTCAGTATTCTCCACCATACCTGCCCCTGGACAAACGGATCACTCCCAGGGCCTTCTAGGAAGATAAAGAAGCTGGAGGACTTGATTTCCCATGATTCCCTGATAGCCACTATATTTGCTGTCTCTTTTAATGTATCACTGCCCACCCTCCCCCAAACACAGCATTCCACTGCTCACCTCCAAATTCCCACATGACTCTGCACCGATGTTCAGCATCCTTAAAGTCCACATGCAGGCCATCTCCCTACACCATTGCTGACCACCTGGGCTGCTGGCCTCATCACCCCCAGGGCCTCCACTGAACAGTGAGGTAACCCTCAGGGCCCTCAGACTCCATCAGGGGTCCCACATCATCTCAAACACATGGGTAGTCTCTTTATCTTACATTTTAAATTTTTTATGGAGTGCAATTAGTCTTCTAGGGCTGGGCTAACAAATGACCACAAACTGGGTGGCTTGGGCAGGAATGTATCCTCACATATTTCTGAAAGCAAAAAGTCCAAAGCCAAGTTATCGGCAGGGCCTGAATCCTTCCAGAAGATCCACGGAGAATCCTTCCTTGCCTTCTCCAGCTTCTGGTGGTCGCTCACGATCCTTGACGTTCCTTGGCTTGTAGACACATTACTCCAATCTCCACATCCACCTTCACGGGGCTTTCTCCCTGTGTCTCTCTGTGTCCCAGATCTCTAGCTCCTTATAAGGACACCAGTCAGTGGATTTAGGGCCCACCCTAAGATGATCTCATCTCAAGATTCTTAGCTTAATTACCTCTGCAAAGGCCCTAGTTCCAAATAAGGGAATCCTCCACATTCACAGGTACTGGGGATTAGGACTTGGGCACATCTTTTGGAGGAGACACAATGCAACTCACTTCATGGACTTATCAGGCTAGAAACTCAAAAATAGCTGTTTGGCCTGAACAGTTGATGATAACAAGTAACAGAGACCTTAAGACTGTCTGGGTTAGAGGTCATCTAACACACCTGGCCAGGAGTGCCCCACACGGCCTCCCTGTTGGCTGAAATACCCGCAGGGACCAGAACATCCCCTATGGGGCCTGACAGCTGGGCAGGGAACCTGAGTGGCACAGTTGTCAGGGACCATGGGCAGGAAGGATGACCTTGCACTCAAGACTCCTCCCACTTTCCTAAATACACAAGGCTCTTGTACTTTTGGACAGCAAAGAGTGGATCCTAGCAAGTTGAAGAAGAATAGCTCAGGAAGTAAAAGGGAACAAGCCCTTCCAGGTCTTCTGAAGCAGGGCCCTCCCCAGGACGTGAGCAGGAATTGGCATGATGGCAGAGCCTTGCTTACAGGTCTCTGTGCTAATCCATGCTTACAGAACAGCCCTGAGAGAGGCTCGCTGGGCATCCCTGTGTGCTGGAATCACCCGTGCTAGCCCTACTTGTCTCAAGGTCACTCCGAGGCCCACATAACCTGTGGATCTGAGCCACTGCGTGCCTGTGAAGGCCAGGGCTGTGTTCATGGTAAAGGAAATTACAACATCTGGGGCCCAGCAGGAACACTAGCAGGCTGCCTGCTCTATATGAGTTCCTCAACCCCGCGAGAGCTGAAAGGCAAGAAAGCAGGCAGGCTCACGGCATTGGTGCACCTACTACGTGCCAGGCATCCTGCGAGGCCGGGCCTGCAGGGTCTTGTTTAGCTGTGCCAAGTGTTGTGCTTGGCCCAGAGCTTAGAAAGCCCTTGTTTTTCGTTCTGTTTTTTGTTTTCTTCTCTTTTGGCCGTGAGGCATGTGGAATCTTAGCTCCCCAGCCAGGGACTGAACCCACACCCACGGCATTGGAAGGTGAAATCTTAACCCCTGGACAGCCGGGGAGTCCCAGGAAACCTATCTCATGTTTTTTCTCAAGAGGAAAGTGGAGGATAAAAACTGACCAAGCTCACGTCGCCAGAAGGCTGTTGAGTGTCTACAAAGAAGTCACCAAAAAGTGGTTTGAGGTGAGAGCCAGGCGGGTGAAAGGGCAGGTTTAGAAGCTCAAGTTCATTATAAGACCTGGATAGAAGTCCTGGAGTCAAAATAAATAAATAAGCCACTAATTTCCCTGGAGGGGACTCAAGCCACCTTACATTATTTCCTTGGCTCAGGAGCCAAAACAGCTGCATTTTATCATTCCTCAGAAATCCATAAAAGGGTTGGAAAATGCTGGTGCTTGTGAGGAAAATGGATGAGCATTTAAATTTAATTGTGGGCCCCCACTGCTCTGTGATGGGGCCTTGAGATATCACCTATGGGGCCTTGGAGTTGCCAGCAGAGCAGTGGAGAGAAAAGTTTTGCCTCCAGGACTCCAGTGCACAGGAGTGATTCCTTCCCAGCCTCTGGCTCCAGGCCCACCCTGACCACACCCTCCTCTGGCCTCCTGCAGCTTCTATCCCTGCCCTCCCCAACACCCAACTTGATATGCTGAGTCTATGTGCCTGGCCTTCTGCCCCAGCCAGGAAGCTCCCAGCAGCTTGCTGGGTTCTCCCAGCCACCCTGGCCTGCCCACTGCGGCTCCTATAGGAGCTGTCCCTTCTGTCCCAGCAGGGGCCTTGCTGGCTCTTCCCAGTTCATCCTTCTTGGCCCGAACAACCAGGCTGAGCATCAAGTTTCAAGGCTGGGCTTTGGCCTCTGGTGCTGAGAGTGAATCGCAGAATTCCTGAGCTGTTGTGTATGCAAGAGACTCAGGAGCTCACGAGAGCTCCATTGTTCTACAATCTCTGTGAACGTGTGAATCACCTGGTGCCCTAGAAAAGCACAGATCCTGATCCAGCGGCCTGAGAACCAGGCCCCCCTTGCTGACATTTGGTGGACTCCGCCTTGAGTCACAAGGCTCTTGGTCATAGATTAGTTAAACTGAGGCCCAGAAAGGAGTGAAGAGCTGCCTGAGGTCGCACCATGAAAGAGAAGGGGCTGAGATGGATTCCCACTGTTCCTGCCCGCTGTTGCAGGGTGCACACGCTCCAGTGCCTCAGGGATTGGAAAAGCAGATCCGAGGGTCTGCCTGCCTTGTACACTGTGTGTGGCAGGGACCCAGCCTTCGTGCTGCCGAATGCTGGGGCCAGAACGGGTCACTTCCAGTCCCAGCTCCAGCCCCAGCCAGGAGAGGGGCCCGAAGGACCAGAAGTGCTCTCTGAAAGGCAGTGTGGAGAATGTGAGCTTTATGATCTGGCAAACTTGGACACTAAGGCCAATTTCAGGCACTCTTGGCTGTAACCTCACCTAGCCTCACTTTCCTTTTGTGTAAAGTGGAAATATTAATGGCATGGACCCCACAGATGTGTTGTGCTCATGGAATGAGAAGCAGGGGCATTCCTTCATCCAGGGCAGTGACTCAGCCTCTCCTGCCTGCTCCTCCTGATTGCTGCTTTACATACTTTGCCCACTGCCATGGGCTCTTAAGTCCTGCCGACACTGCCTATGGTCCATTTGATGCTAAGAGCCCTTTACCCGGGCTGAGTCTCCTCTCTTCCCTTCTCCTGATTTCTCGCTTTGTGTTTTACTCAAGCTCTGACTTTTCTTGGAGAGGCCTGGCTCCAGAGCAGCAGTTTCTCAACAGACCATGTAAGGATGAAAGCTCAAAGCCAAGCTTCACCAGACTGGAAGTGACTGCCTGGGGTACTGTGGCCTGAGAGCAGTGCTGAGACTGTCCACATGCTAGAGTAGCTGGGGGTGGGGCTGGGGAAGGGGGAGTGCTGTGATCAATTAGTGATGTCTGCTGTGGGCTCTGAAGTGGAGAGTGATGGCACGTGCCACTTACCATCTTCTGTAGAGCAAACATGTCTTCCAGGCAGGTCTTCTGATAGCTCATCATAATCCACGGCCTTACTCCATGATCCTCAAAGCCACTCTGTGAGGTCAGTAGTAGTACCATCACGTGATAGATGAGAGAACCAAGGAGGTGACATGCTTTGCCCCAAGTCCCCAGCAAGCCCCAAAGCCAGAACTAGGGCCTAGTTTTCCCTGAGCCCCATTCCCACGCTTTGCCTTCTGACCTCATTTCTCCCCATTCTAGACTGGTCAAGATACGGGGTCAGGGGGATATCCCTCGTCAGCCCCAGAATTGGGTTCTGACTCTCTAAGCCTGTCTACACATATCTCAGAGTGAAAGTAGGCTTTGAGATCTCCAGACCAGACTGTGTCTCCCTGGGAAGGGCCTCCCCATTTCCAGGCCTCAGGCCTCAGTCTCCCCATTTATATAGTGTGGGGAGCAGTGACTCCTAGAGAATGCACGGCCATGGAGAATGAGCGTAAAGGGCTGGCTTCCCAGGAAAGAGCTCACAGCTCTCCCCTCCCTGCTTGTCTTCCCTTCCCGTCTCCAGCAGACCTGACCCCTGCCAGCTCTCACAGAAGGGCCTCTGACCCTTCTCCAGTCTTCCCCATAGCTGTGGCTCATTTACAGGCCTGTAAACAGCCCCAGGAGCAGTGTCCCGGTGGCCTGCAGAAGGGGAGGCAAGCAGGAACCTCCCACAGGCCCACCCCCACCACCTTGGGATGCTGCCAAGGCCGCCACCAGCAGGAAAACATTTCTGCCCCTCAGGCCACCCAGCGAGGCCAGGCTGGGCCCCTGCTGCTGTTGTGGCCCAGGATCTGGGGTCAGCGCCCTCTCCTGCGTGCCCAGTGACTCAAACCGCAGCTCCTGCCCAGCAAGCCACAGCGGCTGGTGGCACCTGCCCTGCTCCCCATCACCTGGCGGGAGAGAGCGGGATGAGATAACGTCTGGACTCGGATCCGGCCGTGGTGAAAGAAAAGCTCTTTGCACATGTGGCTGAGCCTGCACTTATTTATTTATTTTTGTTTGCGGCTCTCGGCCCAGCTCAGCAAACCGGGTCATGGCAGGGAGTAGCTCAAGTGTCTCCTGCAGCCTGACTTCCCAGGAAAAGCCTCCCCCACCACCCCACCCGGGTTACAGTTCTGGGACTTCCCAGCAAAGAACAGCACTGGGATCAGATGCTTGTGAGGCCAGAGAATGTCTTTGGAGCAGGCAATAAACCACCCAAGAACACAGGGAGATTTTGGGAGGCGGGGGGAGGCGGCGTAAGGGGGGGCACCCTAGGAACAAGTTTGAGATGACAAGGGGTAAAACAGACCATTAATTTAGCACCTATTGTGTTCTAGGTACTCTGCAGGAGATTTCGTTTCAGCTCCTTTATCCTTAAAATGATCAAATTTAAACTTAAGGTGATTTCATTCTCAAATCCATCTGAGAGTTTTTAAATATCATCAGTGGTTCTGATGTAATAGTTCTGAGGGGTGGGTATATTTTTAAAGCCCTGCAGAACCTTCTTCTAATGTGCAACCCGGGGTGAGAACCATGGCCTAGGCAGTGCTTCTCAAACTTCAGCCTTCATGCAAATGAATTGCATGGATCTTATTGAAACATAGATCCAGTTCCACAGGGCTGGGGCATAGCTGAGTGTCTCTATTTCTCTGCAGCTCCAAAGGATGCTTGAGTTGCTGGTCTTTGCTGCACTTTGAGTAGCAAGTGTGCAGCCTGACAAGAGCACAGCAGGACTCCCCCTGGTTCATTGCTGGAGCCCAAGCACCACGAACAGCACTGGGACAAAACAGACGAATAAATAACTGGCAAAGGCAGAAAGGAATGAGCAGCTCTTGAATGCAGGTGTTGCATGGTTGCCATTTGTGCACAAGAAAGTTGAGGTCGCCGCAAAGCCATAAGGAAAACAGGCTTGGGGAGGGGCTGGCCTGCATGTGAGGTTGGTAGTGGAATGACCATGGGTTCCAGAGTTCAAGGATAACAGTGAGGAAGAAAGGGCTCGGGTCAATCGGGATTTGACAGCCCGATTCCAAATCCTACCTCCAGCACCCACTAGGCAAGTGGACCCAAGAGATGAGGCTGCAAAGCAACCAGTGCACGAGTGGATGATGTCTCACTCACTCCTTTGTTCATCTGAAGGGTGAGAGCAACCGTATTCGTAATCCGTAAGGGTTACTTTGAGGATTAAATGAGATGATTCACAGACTGGACATTAGATGGTATTGAAAATGGTGGTTTACTTTTTTAGGTATAATAATGTTTTTGCTTTCTGTTTTAAAACTGTGTACCTGGTATCAATACATACTGAGGTATTTATGAATGAAATGACACAATGTCTAGGATTTGCTTTAGATATTTTAGCAGAGAGGGAGAAGACAGAAAAGGAGGAGGAGGAAAAGGTAACAGAAGGGATGGATAAAAAAAAGAAAGACAAATGTCAGTCATTACTGAAGCTGGGTGATGGGCCCCAGGGTGTTCATGACTGTCCTGTCTTTGTCCACCCTTGAATATTTCCACAATCAAAGGTTCACAATAATAAATTAGAAACTTAAGAAGTAGGTAACTTGCTTGGCTTGGCTCCTGGTTCATAGTAAGTGCACAGGAAACGTCAGCTCCTTTTCCTTCAAGATAGGCCAGGCTCTGGCCATGAAGGAGGTGCTCAGCGGCCACGAGGCATGTCCTCCAACCCTGAGTGATCCAGGGTCCCACTATTGACAGGAGCAAGGTAGAGATTTGACACCATGCCTCCAAGAGTTCAGCCCACAGGACCACACAGCTGGAAAAGCAGGGTCAGCTTGCCTTCTGGAACAATCGGCAGTAGAGACAGAGCTAAAAATAATAACCACTTCTAGGGACTGACTTTGCCAGGCTTTTTACATTTGTTACATTATTTAATTCCCCCAAAATCCTCCGAGGCAGAGGTCATCCTTCCCACTTCCCATGAACAAATGAGTAAATGAAGACTCAGGTTGGTGGAGTGCCTGGGCTGCAGTCACACTGTCTGTTGCTGGACATACCCTGTCCATAGGGGGCAGCTGCTCTGTTCACCCACCCCTTCCTCTGCATTGTTGAATGTGTGGCCTGGTTTGGTCAGGGCTAAAACGCTGGTCTCAGCTCCCGGGAGTGTGTCCTGCCTGCCCAGCTCTGGGCCACCCCAGGTACCTGCAAATTCCAGGTAGACACGCAGTCCAGGGCTGTTGCCTGCTCTCCGAGCCCCAGCAAGGTTGCTTAGGCACTCCAAAGGGACAAGCCATTGCCCCCCGCCCTCCCTGTCTGAACCCAGTGGCGTGGGATTTGCATCCCGGGCCTGCCTGTTACAGGGATACGGCCGCCGGCTCCCTTGGGCAGCACACCAAGTCCTGCTGTGAACCCCACCATGAATGGCAGCCATTCTTCACCCCAACTCCAGGTCACCACCACCCCGCAGCCTTCCCCAGGCCTGTAAACACCAAGCCACACACACAGCAGGGCCCCAGCAGCCAATAAATCTTGGCCCCAGGTTCTCTTAAAGAGACAGAGCTGGGACAGACAGCAACCAGACCCCAGGTAGCTGTAGCCAGCTCCACTCTGCCTCTCCACTGCCCACCCCAAATCAAGAGAGACACATTAACAGCACTCTCCCTGTACGCTTTTTGCTCTTGCTTCTGACATCTAACTTTTCTCTCTCTCTCTTTTATTTTTCCCCTCTGCTGCTCACCCTGGGGATAGGATAACGGGAGACCTGATGGGGGGAATGCGTACGTGATTCATCTTTTGGAAGCTGAGCCCTTGGGCTCATGGTGGGAGCTGCGTGGAGAGACAGAGGTCTCTGGGCTTTGCACCCAGGGAAGCCTCAGGAGAGCCAGAAGGACAGTCGGGGTCAGGTGGGAAGCCAGCCCAGCCCAGATGCATGTTCTATAGAAGGACCGTCTGTCTTGATTAGGCGTATTGGCTGCTAGGAGGACTCCGAGGCCCACATGCTGGGACAGGAGAGCCAGCTGTGGCTTTGGGGATGACATCCTTTCATTCTACCCCAGCGAAGAGCCAGGTCACTCACAGGGATGGGATTGGGAGATCTATGGCAGAGCCAGGGCTAGACCCTTCTCTGTTAGAGGTGTTTTGGTTTGTTTGCTCTTTGGGTATGAATGTACCTTCATGAGGGGAGTCTTGACAATTGCATTCTCCTAGAAACTGTGGATCCAGTTATCTCTGGAATTAAGTTCGCATGTGTTTACAAACCCATCAGACAAACGTCTTTCTCAGATCCCAGCACTAAAGGGCACCCCTGTGGTCTGCCTCCTGGCAACCACCAGGCACTGGTAGGTGTCAGGTGCTGGAAGAGACATCTCTCCTGCCCTAAGGAAGCACGCAGTTTGGGCACAAGTTGAAGACTCTCCTCCCTGTCCCACCCCAGCACCCTTTGATCATCTGTTCCAGGCACGCCAGATAGACTTTCACTGTTACCACAATCACAATCAGAAGACAGAAGGGTCGAGAGGGCAAGGAAGGCTTCCCTTCCCAATAGAAGGGATGTAGGCCAGGTGGGAGGATGAGATCAATTGAATTCCAAGGATCAGAGCTGGAGGGCGAAGCAGGCTGGGCAGACAGGCTCCGGAGCAGCACCACAGCAGGAAAGAACCAGGCACGTGCGTTCTGGGGAAAGTGAGTGAGAAGATAGGGCCAAAAAGGGAAGAAGTGACATGTGAGATCGCGGGGCCCCAGACCACTTTCCCGCCTTTGAAACCATCAAGGAACATTGCCCTCTGCAACGCCCCCTGAATCCCAAACTCTTATTTCACAGATGAGCAAGCTGAGGCCACGGTTGGAGAAGGTAACTCCCCAAGGTCACCTGGCTAATTGGGGTCAATCCGGATCAGAAGAGGGGTCTCTGAAACTTGCCCTGGTTGTGTGATTTTTATTATTCCCAAGTATGTGGAAATGGGGTGTTTGCTGGTGTTTTGAAGAAATGATTAACTTCTGACCTGGCCTTGATTACCTGGTTGCCAGAGTGCTAATTAGCCACTTGGCTGGTCACCTGGACCAAAAAAGGGCTTGGGAAAGGGCCACAGCCCTCTGCCCCAGCCAGACCAGCTGCACTGGCTGTCCTCTGCAGCCTGGCACCACAGGATATTCAAACTGGGAAGACTAAGGGAAGTTACATTCCCTGCTTAGAAAGAACATTCAGGCCCAGAGAGGGAAAGGGACCAACCTGAAGTCACACAGCTGAGGGAGACAGGTGCAGATGAACCCAGACAAGGACATACATAGCATGTTCTTGAGGACAGAAGAAACGATCTGTCCACCAAGCAGCCTTAGGGCTGGCTTTGTCCAGCCTGGCCCCAGCCTGGTGTGGCGGGGAGGGGCTGGCAGACACAGGATGCACTGAGGACTCATTATCCCAGGCTCGCGCAGTGGATTTTAGGCCTGATCGTCTTCATTCCTCATTCTAGCCTTGTGAGGCAGGCATCGTGCCCATTTTATAGATGGAGAAACAGACTCAAAATTATGAAGAAGGATCACGCATTTTAAAAATGGCACAGGCTGGCTTCCAACATGGTCCATCTCAGGAGCTTGTGTTTCCTCTCCTCCCTCCCCAGGTATTCCCTGCCCCTGGGGGTCAAGGTTCTAGCAAGAATGCCCTCAAACCTAAGGACAGGCAGAGCCCTCTCCTCCCCCAGCGCTGTGCACCCTTAAGATGAGGGTGTGGAGGATCAGGAAGCCCGAGGCCTGGGCTGTTAGGTGCACCGAATGGTGGGGTGGGGGTTGGGGGAGGCTCTTTGAGGATTTGGAGAGGCCATCATCAGACAAGCAGCGGAACATCACATGCTTCTTGTCAGTGGTGAGGATGGAGGCTATTTCCAGACTAGATATGGGAATTGGCATCAATCATGGCAATGATGGCAGTGACAATAATCACAGCTCTCATTTACTGAGATCAGATCTGGGACTGGGCACAGACCCTGTCCATGCAGGTGGCTTCTAATTTCCATTCCAGTGTCGAAGAGAAGTGCTGCTTGACCCCTTAATAGGTGGGGACCCTGAGCCACCATGAGGGCAAGCGGCACGTCAGGTTCTCAGAGCCCACTGGGGGACCAGCCCTGAAGCCTGGGTGCCGGGCACCAGCAGACACTCGTGCCCAGCATGTGGGTCTGACGCCTGCCGTGAGGTTGCTCACTAAGCATATCAGTAACGTCCCTGCTGCCCACCCTGCTGCTGGGCCCCCTGAGACCCATGGGCCACGTTCTTAAGGCTTTTGAATGGCCTTCAGGGGGCCTGCCCCTCTGCCCGCCCAAGGCCATCACAAGGATATGGGGCCTGTGGTCCTACAAGCTCTCAAGGACGCGGGCCCTGTAGTGGGGAGGGTGGGGGAAGGAAAGTGGGGTTGGGTGGCAAGGGTGGGACAGGTTTACTCCTGCCTCTGCCCCTTCCCCTGCCCCGACAGAGCGGAAGGAGGTCCCTTTTTAGCTCCACTTTCTACAAGTCTGCGTTTTACAAACTGTGGACAGGAGGAAGACATCCTGTGGAGCACAGAGGCCATTGGGCTCGGGAGGTGAGCAAAGTGCTGGCAAGAAAGTCAGCCTTGAGAGCAAGTCGGGAGTGGGTGCCTAAAGATCTTTGGGTTCTTACATAAAAAGAAGGGGTCCCAGGACTTTCTCTTCCTTATCCCATTCCCTTTATACCTGCTCTTAGGATGAGATGGAAGCATCTGGAAGGGAGAAGAAAAAAAATGTCCTGTGACATGTAGGAGACCCATGTCCAGGAAGTTTTCAGTTATGACAACAGGAACACCCCCTGCCTCCATCCAGGGCCTTGCCAACCCTGACAGCCTCTCCTGAATCTGCCCAGTGGACCCAGGTGCCCTCGAGTCCACCGCTTCCGAATCCTGCAGGCTCCCTTGGCTCACCCTCACCTTTTACCACCAAGACTGTTATTGGCTGATTCATTTTCATTAGGTCAACTTATTTTTAAGCTTCCATAAGTGCATTTTAAAGGACCGTTTCATATCACTCTTATAAAAAGGGAAATGGGTATTTTTCTAAAACATTAAAATAGCTCTCTGTTAAAAGGGTTGAAACCGTTTCCTGTGTGCCAGCCCAGATGGCCTGGTTCACCACGGGGTGCTGCTCTGGCTCGTCCCTCCCCTGTTCACCCAACCCTCCATCGTGTTCGCTGCCTCGTGGCTCCGACACCCTCTCAGGGGGCACTGCTCACACAGCTTGAGGCCCCTTTCGGACCTGTCAGTCCTGGCCCAGAGACTCCTGTGTCCTCTGCCCCACTGCTCTTCCTCAGGAACGTCTTCAGCACCAGCCAAGTTCGACTGTGGAAGGCGCGCTCTTGTGACATGTGGAACCACAGCCTGTGAGGGGTAGGAGGGGGCCCCTGGCTCCCCACAGAGCTGCACTCTGTCACTGGGAAGCATTCAGGGGTTCATCCTCCACAAACTCTCTCAAGAGCCCTGTTTCACCTGACTGAAATGTGTTCTCCCTAAAGCAACTCAAACACTAGCTCCGGAGTTCTCCACGATAAATCTTGGCAAGCTTTTATGATCTGTTTGGGAAACAAAATTCCCTGAGTGGCTCGTCCCTTCTTTGCCTCTCTCTGTGCCTTCACTCTGGTCAAGGAGGGTCCTGGTCCTGCTTTCCTGAAGCTCCACCACCTGTTGCAAGCCATGCTGCCAGTCCCACGGTTCTTGGCAGGGAACGTCTGGTGAGTTGCCGGAATAAACGAGGATGCCCTTGGGTGAGCCACCTATGCCCATGTTCTTCCTCCTCCCAAGGAACCAACAGCACTGGTCAGATGACTGGGGAGAGTGGCCTTGCCTTAACTGAGCAGCTATGGCATTCTGGGCACTGTGCAGGGACTTTTACATTGTTCCACAGCAACTGAATCAGGTAGACTTTCAAACTGTGCTCAGATCTCTCCCCCTCCCCCCGACCACCACCGCACCCGCCCGGTCCAGGCCATCCTTATTGCTCCCCCAGAATCTGGCAGCAGCCCCGCTGAGGGGTCTCCCTAACTCCACCCTCCCATACCTGCTGCCCCACCAATTCCTGGTCTAACCAAATGGCATCTTAATGGCCGCTTCTTTGGACATCTTATCAGAAATGGCACCCCACCCCAAGCATTTCCTACTCCCCTGCCCAAATAAATTTTTTTCTGAGTATTCAGGTCATCTGAATTAATATATAATAAAGTATACATTGATGCTGTGAGGGATTGGGGGCAGGAGGAGAAGGGGACGACAGGATGAGATGGCTGGATGGCATCACTGACTTGATGGACGTGAGTCTGGGTGAACTCCAGGAGTTGGTGATGGACAGGGAGGCCTGGCGTACTGCAATTCATGGGGTCGCACAGAGTCGGACACGACTGAGCGACTGAACTGAACTGAAAGTATACACTAATATATTAATGTGTATATTAACTGTCTTTCCCTCCCACCCCCTTGCAGTCTGCCCCTCGCTATCAAAATACCAGCTTCCCAAGGTCAGGGACTATGGTCTGTTTTGTTCTCTGGAGTATTCCTTGCACAGAGCGACTGACTGATTCCTGGGACACGGGGACTGCACTACTGGTTTATTGAGCAATCTGATTCTCAGAGAAGTTAAGAATGCTACCCAAGATCCCACAGCTGGTAAGTCATAAAGCAGTTACTGACACTCTGGCTTATCTGTGCCCCATACCACGCTCCCTGTTATACCCGTGACTGTGGTTCTGTCAACCATATTCTGTGTGTTTCAGTCCCTGTGCAAAACAGGAAAAGCAATTGCAGCCAGATTCCCCCAGAACTTCTTGGTCTCCCAGCATCATGGGTTTCCCAGATGAGAGGCCCCTTAGTGGCAGCAACTGACAAGGGCCAATAATTCAGTGCCAGTTGCTGGGAAAGTAAGACTTTTTTTATTTTGCTCGTTTTGCAAGAAAAGAAAAATGCCATTTGGCCTCAGAAAGATGTTCTTGCTGCCAAACACATGATTTTTGCACATGGTGAGGATGTGTGATTTTTACATATGTATTTTTTTTCCTTTTTTCTCTTTTAGTAAAAACAGATTCATCTTTGGCAAGAGGGTGAAAGGAAGGGAGTATACGAATATTACTATAGAAAAATCATTACTTTGCTATTACAGAGATTGAGAGCCAAGAGTCTGGAATCTTCATGGACAAAAGGACATTTTTAAAAAGAGAGGGGGAGGGGAGAGTGAGAGGAGAAAGACCACCAAGTTTATGAAACAAGAGGTAGACTTGGGTGCTGGCTCCCACCTGTCCATTCTGAAGTAGTCTGGGTCTTCAAGAATACTTGTTCTTGTTGTTCAGTGACTAAGTCGTGTCCTTCTCTTTGGGACTTCATGGACTGTGGCACACCAGGCTTCCCTGTCCTTCACCATCTGCCAGAGTTCACCCAAGTTCATGTCCATTGAATCGGTGATGCCGTTCAACCATCTCAGCCTCTGCCGCCCTCTTTTTTGCCATCAATCTTTCTCAACATCAGGTCTTTTCCAATGAGTCAGCTGTTCCCATCAAATGGCCAAAGTATTGAAGCTTCAGTTTCAGCATAAGTCCTTCCAGTGAATATTCAGGGCTGATTTCCCTTAGGATTGACTGGTTTGATCTCTGTGCTGTCCAAAGGACTCTCAAGAGTCTTCCCCAGCACCACAATTTGAAAGCATCAATTTTTTGACATTCAGCCTTCTTTATGGTCCAATTCTCACATCCATACATGACTACTGAAATGACCAGAACTTTGACTATAGGCACCTTTGCTGGCAAAGTGATGTCTTTACTTTTCAATACGCTGTCTAGGTTGGTCATAGCCTTCCTTCCAACAAGTAAGTATCTTCTAATTTCACGGCTGCAGTCACCATCCACCATGATTTCGAGCTCCAAGAAAAGAAAATATGCCACTGCTTTCACTTTTTCCCCATCTATTTGCCATGAAGTGATGGGATCGGATGCTATGATCTTAGTTTTTTGAATGCTGAGTTTTAAGCCAGTTCTTTCATTCTCTTCTTTCACCCTCAGCAAGAGGTTCTTTAGTTCCTCTTCACTTTCTGCCATTAGAGTGGTATCATCTGTATATCCGAGGTTGTTGATTTTTTTCCCAGCAATCTTGATTCCAGCTTGTAACTCATCCAGCTCAGTATTTCGCATGATATACTTTGCATGTAAGTTAAATAAACACGGTGACAATATACAGCATTGTTGTGTTCCTTTCCCAATTTTGAACTAGTCAGTTGTTCCATGTAAGGTTCTAACTACTGCTTCATGACCCACAAACAGTCTTCTCAGGAGACAGGTAAGATGCTCTGGTATTCCTATCTCTTTAAGAATTTTCCACAGTTTGTTGCGATCCACACAGGTAAAGGTTTTAGTGTAGACAATGAAGCAGAAGTAGATGTTTTTCTGGAACTCTCTTGCTTTCTTTAATGATCCAACAAATGCTGGCAATTTGATCTCTGGTTCCTCTGCCTTTTCTAAACCCAGCTTGTACATCTGGAAGTTCTTGATTCAAGAACTGCTGAAGCCTAACTTAAAGGATTTTGAACATAACCTTACTAGCATGGGAAGTGAATGCAATTGTTCAGTGATTTGAACATTCTTTGGCATTGCCTTTCTTTGGAATTGGGATGAAAACTAACCTTTTCCTGTCCTGTGGCCATTGGTGGGTTTTCCAAATTTGCTGACATATTGAGTGTAGCACTTTAACACCATCACTTTAAGTATTTTAAATATCTCAGCTGGAATTCATCACTTCTACTAACTTTATTGGTAGTAATACTTCCTAAGGCCCACTTGACTTCACATTCCAGCATGTCTGGTTCTAGATAAATGACTACACCATAGTGGTTATTCAGGTCATCAAGACCTTTTTTGTAGAATTCTTCTGTGTACAAAGAATACTTAGATACTGTGTACAATACTGTGTTCAAGAATACTTAGATAATCTGAGATGGCCAAGGAAGGGCAGAAGTGATGCCATTCCTTTCATCTATGCCCAGGGCAGGGCAGATATTAGGAAACAATCACAGCATTCTTTCTTACCAGGCAGGGATAAAGACTTTAGGAAACCTCTACCAATTGATGAGAATTGGCAAATAAGACAAAACAAGGTTACTTTTTTGTACTAATTTACTCCTTCATTTTACATTTTCAAGTGCTTGAGACACACAGAGAGAGGAAGCAAACTGACAGGGGTTACACAGAATGTCCTGCCCCCTCGCAGATTAAGGTGTATTTCACTAAACTCCCCATTTCCTGGATATCTCTCAGGTCCCTTCACAGAGGTGAGAAGTTCTGAATACCTAAAAGAGGATTCTGAGAATAAATCTGGAAGCTTAGATTTCCTGCCTCCACCTGCTTTCCATCAGTGTCTATGCGATAGACAAGTCATCGTTCTCCACAGAATCACATTAGGTCAAAAAGGCTACCAAAAAGAAATGCGTATCTCCATCCTAGCAATGTGATCTTTCATATGCATATAAAGATTACGCTTAAAAGGGAAGAGCTATTAGCTAAGAAAGGTCAGCATTCCCACAGGAAACTGTTACCACTCTAGAAATACTTCTTGTACATTTTTTTCCTCAGTCAAAGAATGAAGTTTTCCATTAGATCAGTATTTCCAAAGTATTTTATGAGAAGATGTTCTAGGCATATTGTTTATGTTATCTAAGATAACATAAAACAAAAACACAAATAAAATAAGATGGAAAAGACCTACGGCCAAATACATCAGAGGAACTAAGCATATAATACCTCTCTTATTAAAACACATATTGCATCTTCGGTGATATTAAAGGCTCTGAGAAGTCCTGCAACAAAGCCCTGTAAATTTTTCAAGATACATTTATCTACAGAAATCTGTTTGCATATAGCATTTATTAAAAATCTGTTGGGTCTTCTTTCAAAAACACCAATTTAACTACAGCACACTAGAAGGGAAAGAAAGAAAGAGTGAGATTTTGAAGACCTAAATTTGATTCCTAAATACTTGTCTTTGACATTTTATTCTGAGGAGCTTATACTTACATTTCTAAGTATTAGAAAATCATCTAGACTTAGTTTATGTTTTTCATTCAGCTAAGTTCAGTCACTCAGTTGTGTCCGACTCTTTGCAACCCCATGGACTGCAGAATGCCAAGACTTCCCTGTCCATCACCAACTCCCAGAGCCTACTCAAACTCATGTCCATCACATCAGTGATGCCATCCAACCATCTCATCCTCTGTCATCCCCTTCTCCTCCCACCTTCAATCTTTCCCAGCATCAGGGTCTTTTCCAATGAGTCGGTTCTTCACATCAGGTGGCCAAAGTGGAGTTTCAGCTTCAGCATCAGTCCTTCCAATGAATATAAAGGACTGATTTCCTTTAGGATGGACTAGTTGGATCTCCTTGCTGTCCAAGTGACCCTCAAGAGTCTTCTCCAACACCACAGCTCAAAAGCATCAATTCTTCAGTGCTGAGGTTTCTATATAGTCCAACTCTCACATCCATACATGACTACTGGAAAAACCATAGCTTTGACTAGATGGACCATTGTTGACAAAGTAATGTCTCTGCTTTTTAATATGCTGTCTAGGTTGGTCATAGCTTTTCTTCCAGGAGCAAGTGTCTTTTAATTTCATCACTGCAGTCACCATCTGCGGTGATTTTGAAGCTCAAAAAAAATAAAGTCTGTCACTGTTTCCATTGTTTCCCCATTAATTTGCCATGAAGAGATGGGACTGGATGCCATGATATTAGTTCTCTGAATGTTGAGTTTTAAGTCAATTTTTTCACTCTCCTCTTTCACTTTCATTAAGTGGTTCTTTAGTTCATCTTCAGTTTCTGCCATAAGGGTGGTATCATCTGTGTATCTGAGGTTATTGATATTTCTCCTGGCAATCTTGATTCCAGCTTGTGCTTCATTCAGCCCAGGATTTCACATGATTACTCTGCATATAAGTTAAATAAGCAGGGTGACAATATACAGCCTTGACATACTTCTTTCCTGATTTTGAACCAGTCTGTTGTTCCATGTCCAGGTCTAACTGTTGCTTCTGGACGTGCATACAGATTTATCAGGAGACAGGTCAGGTGGTCTGGTATTCCCATCTCTTGAAGAATTTTCCACAGTTTATTATGATCCACACAGTCAAAGGCCTTGCCATAGTCAATAAAGCAAAAGTAGATTTTTTCTAGAACTCTCTTGCTTTTTCAATGATACAGCAGATGCTGGCAATTTTATCTTTGGTTCCTCTGCCTTTTTTAAAATCCAGCTTGAACATCTGGAAGTTCATGGTTCATGTACTGTTGAAGCCTGGCTTGGAGAATTTTGAGCATTACTTTGCTAGTGTGTGAGATGAGTGCAATTGTGTGGTAGTTTAAGCACTCTTTGGCATTGCCTTTCCTTGGGGTTGGAATGAAAACTGACCTTTTCCAGTCCTGTGGCCACTGCTGAGCTTTCCAAATTTGCTGACATATTGAGTGCAGCACTTGCACAGCATCATCTTTCAGGATTTGAAATAACTCAACTGGAATTCCATCACCTCCACTAGCTTTGTTCATAGTGATGCTTCCTAAGACCCACTTGACTTCTCCTTCCAGAATATCTGGCTCTGGATGAGCGATCACACCATCATGATTATCTGGGTCATGAAGATCTTTTTCATATAGTTTTTCTGTGTATCCCTCCCACCTCTTCTTAATATCTTCTGCTTCTGTTAGGTCCATACCATTTCTGTCCTTTATTGTGCTCATCTTTGCATGAAATGTTTCATTGGTATCTCTAATTTTCTTGAAGAGATCTCTAGTCTTTCCCATTCTGTTGTTTTCCTCTATTTCTTTGCATTACTGAGGAAGGCTTTCTTATCTCTCCTCGCTATCCTTTGACACTCTGCATTCAAATGGGTATATCTCTCCTTTTCTCCTTTGCCTTTAGCCTCTCTTCTTTTCTCAGCTATTTTTAAGGCCTTCTCAGACAACCATTTTGCCTTTTTGCATTTTTTTCCCCTTGGGGATGGTCTTGATTACTGCCTCCTGTACAATGTCATGAACCTCTGTCCATAGTTCATCAGGCACTCTGTCTATCAGATCTAATACCTTGAATCTATTTGTCACTTCCACCTTATAATCATAAGGGATTTGATTTAGGTCATACCTGAATGGTCTAGTGGTTTTCCCTACTTTCTTCAATTTAAGTCTGAATTTGGCAATAAGGAGTTCATGATTTGAGCCACAGTCAACTCCTGGTCTTGTTTTTGCTTACTGTATAGAGCTTCTCCATCTTTGGCTACAAAGAATATAATCAATCTGATTTCAGTATTTACCATCTGGTGATGTCCATGTGTGGATCACAATAAACTGGAAAATTCTGAAAGAGGTGGGAATACCAGACTACCCAACCTGCCTCTTGAGAAAACTATAAGCAGGTCAAGAAGCAGCAGTTAGAACTGGACATGAAACAACAGACTGGTTCCAAATAGGAAAAGGAGTATGTTAAGGCTGTATATTGTCACCCTGCTTATTTAATTTATATGCAGAGCACATCATGAGAAACGCTGGGCTGGAGGAAGCACAAGCTGGAATCAAGATTACCAGGAGAAATATCAATAACCTCAGATACGCAGATGACACCACCCTTAGGGGAGAAAGTGAAAGGACCTAAAAAGCCTCTTGATGAAAGTGAAAAAGGAGAGTGAAAAGTTGGCTTAAAGCTCAACATTCAGAAAACTAAGATCATGGCATCTGGTCCCATCACTTCATGACAAATAGATGGGGAAACAGTGGAAACAGTGTCAGACTTTATTTTGGGGGGCTCCAAAATCACTGCAGATGGTGATTGCAGCCATGAAATTAAAAGACACTTACTCCTTGGAAGGAAAGTTATGACCAACCTAGACAGCATATTGAAAAGCAGAGATATTGCCTTGCCAACAAAGGTCCATCTAGTCAAGGCTATGGTTTTTCCAGTGGTCATGTATGGATGTGAGAATTGGACTGTGAAGAAAGCTGAGCACCAAAGAATTGATGCTTTTGAACTGTGGTGTTAGAGAAGACTCTTGAGAGTCCCTTGGACTGCAAGGAGATACAGCCAGTCCATCCTAAAGGAGATCAATTTTGTTGTTCATTGGAAGGACTGATGCTGAAGCTGAAACTCCAGTACTTTGGCCACCTCATGTGAAGAGTTGACTCATTGGAAAAAACCCTGATGCTGGGAGGGATTGGGGGAAGGAGGAGAAGGGGACGACAGAGGATGAGATGGCTGGATGGCATCACCGACTTGATGGACATGAGATTTAGTGATCTCTGGGAGTTGGTAATGGACAGGGAGGCCTGGTGTGCTGTGATTCATGGGGTCGCAAAGAGTCGGACATGACTGAGCGACTGAACTGAACTGATGTCCATGTGTAGAGTCTTCTCTTGTGTTGTTGGAAGAGGGTTTTACTATGACCAGTGCATTCTCTTGGCAAAACTCTGTTAGCCTTTGACCTGCTTCATTTTGTTCTCCAAGGCCAACTTTGCCTGTTACTCCAGGTATTTCTTGACTTCCTGCTTTTGCATTCCAGTCCTCTATAATGAAAAGAATGAACATCTTTTTGGGGTGTCAGTTCTAGAAGGTCTTGTAGGTCTTCATAGGATCGTTCAGCTTATTCAGCATTACCGGTCAGGGCATAGACGTGGATTACTGTGATACTGAATGGTTTGCCTTGGAGACAAACAGAGATCATTCTGTTGTTTTTGAGACTGCACACAAGTACTGCATTTTGGACTCTTTTGGTGACTATGATGGCTACTCCATTTCTTCTAAGGGATTCTTGCCCATAGTAGTAGATATAATGGTCATCTGAATTAAATTCACCCATTCCAGTCCATTTTAGTTCACTGATTCCTAAACTGTCAATATGCACTCTTGCCATCTCCTGTGCGACCACTTCCAATTTGCCTTAATTCATGGACCTAACATTCCAGGTTCCTATGCAATATTGCTCTTTATAGCATCATACTTTACTTCCATCACCAGTCACATCCACAACTGGGTGTTGTTTTTGCTTTGACTCTGTCTCTTCATTCTTTCTGGAGTTATTTGTCCACTGATCTCCAGTAGCATATTGGGTACCTACTGACCTGGGGAGTTCACCTTTCAGTGTCATACCTTTTTGCCTTTTCATACTGTTCATGGGGTTCTCAAGCTGAGAATACTGAAGTGGCTTGCCATTCCCTTCTCCAGTGGACCGCCTTTTGTCAGCTCTCCACCATGATCCGTCCATCTTGGGTGGCTCTATATGGCAGGCCTCAGTTTCACTGAGCTAAACAAGGCTGTGTTCCGTGTGATCAGATTGGTTACTTTTCTGTGATTGTTGTTTTCATTCTGTCTGCCCTCTGATGGATAAGGATGAGAGACTTATAAAAGCTTCCTGATGGGGAGACTGTCTGAGGAGGAAACTGGGTCTTGTTCTGCTGGGCAGGGTGATGTTCAGTAAATCTTTAATCCAATTTTCTATTGATGGGCGGGGCTGTGTTCCCTCCCTGTTGCTTGACCTGAGGCCAAACTATGGTGGAGGCAATGAAGATAATGACGACCTCCTTCAAAAGGTCCCATGCACAGCATAGCTGCAGTCTGTGTCTCCAACCCTGCGGCAGGCCACTGCTGACCCATGCGTCTGCCAGAGCCTCCTGGACACTCACAGGCATGTCTGGGTCAGTCTTTTGAGGGGTCACAGCTTATGTTTTTAAAATACATTTATTTGTTGCTGATAATATAGGTTCATTACAAAGAATTCGGAGAAAATTAGATATATAGAACAAAATTAAAATTATTCATAATTCCATCATCTAGAGATAACCACTGTCAAAATTTTGATATATTCCTTCAATCCTTTCATCTATTAAAAGAATCTGTAGACACATTCTGTTGTCTTTAAAAAAAATCAAAACACCTTAAAATACTCATAGTTTTATATTCTGTTTTTTTTTTTTTTGGTTTTAACATTAAGGAAAACTGTGATTAACCCAAATATCCAACAATACTCTGCAAATATGAATTTAAATGATGCTACAGGATTACATCATATGAATACGCTCTGAAGCCTCTGGCCCAAATGTTTCAAAAATCAGAATAGTTTAGATTTGAGAAAGGTAAGACTTGGTAAAAATGGTATTTTATGAAGCACCTGCAATAGAATATCAGCAGCGGCCTAGAATCACACACAGTATCTGAGCAAGAAAACATTTGGATAATCACATGAACGGAGATATACAATGGCTATGAAAAAGCCTCTTTTCCGTTTAGGTCAGATCTTTGCCACTAATGAACTTGCAACAAGCTTAACAAAAATCTGTCAGTTCAAAGAGTTTGGGGTATTTGAAAACTACACATTGAAAACAGACTTGTAGGCCTATACTGTGATTGCCCCCTGAGCCAAAGCTTCATTGTTGACTTATGTGGGTTGTTTCTGAATTTTCATTATTATAATAAGGCTGTAAAAAGCCTTCTTGCCCATAAATTTTTTTTGCACATTCATAGTTGCTTCCTCAGAATATATTCTTAGAAATTGAACTCCTGGGTCACAAGGAATTAACATTTTCAGGGTTCTCGATATATCTGCCAAACTGCTCTCCAGAAAGCTGAACAATTTACAGTGCCACCAGCATCATTGTGTGAGAGAAGGGCTATTTCCCACCCAGTAGCAACACTGGGTGTTATCAGTGTTTGAAGAATGAGTTCTAATTGGAAGAGCAAAAATTTCCATCTCTCTCTGACTCACATTCTCTTTATTACTAGTGATAGTCAACCTTTTCTTAATATGCTAACTGAATGATTATGTTTCTAAGTGTCTTTATATTTCCCATGTAAATCTTTTTATTAAGATGTTCATATTTTTTCTCTTGACTTGTAAGAGCTCTTATGGGTTAAGTATATTAAAATACTTTGAGTATATGTTGTAATATTTTCCATTTTTGTCATTTGTCTTAAAGTTATTGATGATGTTTGAATGATTCCCTGAATTTTAAAAGTGAAATATGTAATACATGCAGAATATGAAACACTTAAAAACACAGAAGAATTGCAAAAAAAGAGCTTATTTGTAACTCAGTTCAGTTCAGTTCAGTCGCTCAGTCATGTCTGACTCTTTGCAACCTCATGAACCGCAGCACGCCAGGCCTCCCTGTCCGTCACCAACTCCCGGAGTCCACCCAAACCCACGTCCATTGAGTCGGTGATGCCATCCAACCATCTCATCCTCTGTCGTCCCCTTCTCCTCCTGCCCTCTATCTTTCCCAGCATCAGGGTCTTTTCAAATGAGTCACCTCTTCGCATCAGATGGCCCAAGTATTGGAGTTTCAGCTTCAGCATCAGTCCTTCCAGTGAATATTCAGGACTGATTCAGCCACTCCAAAATAACCACACTACTATTTTAGTGTAGAATGCTTAATATTTTCTGCTTTTTTCAAACAAGGGTATGTCATTTGGTATATGGTTTCAAAGCCTGTTTTGCATTCCCTTATCTTGTGAATTTTTTTTTCCATTTGAACAAATATTCTTTTACAACTCAATTTTTGTGACTATATAGCTTTCCATTGTACCCTACCATTCCCTGATTTTGAATATTCAGATAGTTTCCAGTTTTTATCATTAGTATTGGTGCTGTGTTGAGTACCTTCTTATCATCATCCATTCTCACATCTCCAATTATTTCTTTTTTAAATAGTTTTCTTTGTTTGCTTGTTTGTTTTACTTTTTGGTATGCAAGATCTCAGTTCTCTGACCAGGGATCAAATCCATGACGTCTACAGTATAAACGAAGTATCTTAACCACTGGACTGCCAAGGAAGTCCCCCTACTTCTTTATAATGAATTCCTTTAATTTATGGGACAAAGAGCAAGTACATTTTCAATTTTTCACTATTTTTCTAGTAATTAATATCTAATTAATAGTAAACCAATTTTTTAAATATAGTGATTTTAAAGGAAATGGGAATCATCCTTAATTTTCCCACCCAGAAACAGCTACTATTGAAAATGTTAGACTTCCCTCTATACCTTTTCATTTGTGCATGATGTTTGTATAAACAGAACAGTAATTATCTTGGATGTCCTGTCTTCTCAATGCAATTATTTGCTATATTATAAATATCTTTTTCAGTGCAAACATAATTTTAAAATAAAATACTTTTACTGGTCATATAATATTATACTGTTTGGATGCTCCATAATGTAATATATTTAATCAGTCTATCTTTACAGGGAATTTCAAGGTTTTGTTTTCCATATTCCTGAAGCTATCTACAGCATAGTGGTGAACATCATTGTGATACCTTTAATTATTATCTTGGTATACTTTCTCGGTGTGAAATCAGTGTGTTAATGACGTGTATACATTTTTGAGAATTTTTATATATACTAGTGGTTTATACGGAGAACGCAATGGCCACCCACTCCAGTACTCTTGCCTGGAAAATCCCATGGACAGAGGAGCCTGGTAGGCTGCAGTCCATGGGGTTGCGAAGAGTCTGGCAAGGCTGAGCGACTTCACTTTCACTTTTCACTTTCATGCATTGGAGAAGGAAATGACAACCCACTCCAGTGTTCTTGCCTGGAGAATCCCAGGGACGGGGGAGCCTGGTGGGCTGCCGTCTATGGGGTCGCATAGCGTCGGACACGACTGAGGCGACTTAGCAGCAGCGCAGCAGTGGTTTACGTTGTGGAGTTTGGGCTTCCCTTGTGGCTCAGATGATGAATAACCTGCCTACAATAAGGGTCGGGAAGATCCCCTGGAGAAGGAAATGGCTACCCACTCCAGTATTCTTGCCTAGAGAATTCCATGGATAGAGGAGCCTGGCAAGATACAGTCCATGGGGTGGCAAAGAGTCAGACATGACTAACTAGTATATAACAGCAACCCTTGGATTTGACTCTACCATATCTTCTTTCAATATCTTCCTTAAAAAGACCCTCTTCAGCCCATATTTTATAGAGTGACCTACATTTTCTTCTAGTACTTTGTGTCTTTATTTTTATATACATATCTTTAACTCACTAGGGATTTATTTTAGTTTATGACTGAGTTGATTGGGGTTAATTTTTTTTCCAACATCATTTATTGAATAATCCATCCTTTCCACAAGGATTTGAAATGTCACCATTATCACATACTAAATATTTATACATACTCCAGTCTGTCCCTGGGTTTATGGTTCTGTCCCATCAATTTCTTTGTCTACTCTGGGGCTGAGGGGAAAGAGATTTCTGGGGTAGAACAGGCAGGACTTGATAACTGATTAGACGTAGGGGGAGTTGAAGATGACTTCAAGGTTTGAGTCTGAATAACTGGATGGATGGTGATGCCATTAATCAAGAAAATGGAGGTGGGGGAGGGCTTGCTCTATCCGGAGTCTCCTCTCTTCAATCCATCACTCACATTTCAGGCAGAATAAAAATTTTAATACATATTTATTTTATATATTGGAAAAATAATGCATGCACATGATAAAAAAAATATTCAACTGGTACAAAAAGGTTTTCAATGAAAAGCAACTCTGCCTCACAATTTCTACCCCCAAGTCTCCTCCATGGAAGCAGCACTTGTAATCGTTTTTCGTGCCTCTTTATGGAATTGTTTTAGTTGTATACAAGCATAGATAGAGGCCTTCATGCATGCACATTCACACACATCTTTCAAACAAATAGAACCATATTACAAACACCATCCAGCACCTTGATTATTTTAACCTCAACGATTTATCTTGGAAATGGTGCTGTATGAGCCCATGTAGATCTGCCTTACTGTTTTTAATGGCTATTTGGGGGTTCCACCGAACGATGTACTATCATTTTCCACCCAACTTCTGTAGAGAAACACTTTGGGAATTTGTCCCAATTAATTTTTCTTCTTAAGCACAGGGCCGACTGTGTTTCTCTTTTATTTAAAATTCTCCCTGGCTCCTCACTACTCACAAAACACAATCGAGAGCCCTGGTTCTGACTAGTGAAGTCTTCACAGCATGGCCACCTTTCCCTCTGAACCTCATCTCCAGCCATTTCTCACCTTGGGCCTCTGACCCACCACCTCACACTCCTTGGAAGTCCCTCTGTACCGCTTTGGATCTTTTAGATGCAGTTCTCATTGCCTTAAATCTCTGCTCTATCTTGTCTAGCTGGAGAACTCTTTCTTCTCCCTCAAAACTCTGCTCAGTAATCACATGTGCTGGGAAGCCTTCCCATAACCCCCTTCACCTCCTTAAAAATATGCACTACACACACACACACACACACAGCCAAGCCAAATGAGTTCATTCATCCTCGGTGCTCCTAAAACCCACACGTTACTCTGCAGTAGCTCCTACTATCCTTCCCAACATAGCCCCATCTTCTCTGAGCCGTCTTTCTTGAGCCTTCAGGTAACACTGATCACGCCATCTGTCAGCTCACTCTCTTACACCTCTCACAGGACCCACAGAGCTTCATTTCTAGCACATTCATGTTCCTTTTCTTTCCTGGAGAGGAGAAGGCCATAAGCTCCCTGAGAGCAGCTTTTATCTCCTCAGCCACGGCCGTTCCCACAATGCTCCTAACAACTGGATGTTATACACAGCTGGGCAGCCACACTGTTTGGATGTCCGTGGGGTCTTTACTCTCTTCCCAGCTGCCCGTACCAATGCCACCACTGAATATTCCCTTAATGTTCAATAAACATTGCTGATTGAACACTATTGCTTATACATTTATAATTTGCATTAGACTGCCTCTGACACAAAGACTGTATCATATTTATTTTTGAATCCTCAAGGACCCACAGCAGCGCCTGGCGTGTCAGGGATAGTGAACGCTGCTCGAAGATCTGAGCAGGTAAATGTCTAAAGAAGCAGTTTGCTTTGGAGCCCATGCTACCGATTGGGCACAGCTTCCCACTCCTTCTGTTACTGTTGCCGATGGTCTTAGACTAGAGCAAAGCTCTCACTGGGGTCTACCAAGCCTGGCACGGTCTGGCTTCTACCCTTCTATGTGAGTTAGGCTTACTTTCAGCTGTGAATCATAGTAACTCCTAAATAGATGTAGATTAAGTACAGGAGAAGTATATTCCCTTCTGAACCCACAGACAAATGGTGGAGGACAGGGAGTGCGGGTCCTTGGTCATCAGAGACCCAGACTTTTTCCTTTTTGTCGTTCTGCATCCCTAACTCATGATTTTACGGCATGGACCACAGCGACAGCTCTGGCTGTAGACATGATATTTGGGTTTCACCCTGTCAGAAAGAGCAATGGACAAAGAAGCCTGTGCCTTTCCCTTTAAGAACGCTTCCCAGGAAGTGAACATTGGCCAGAACTTAGTCACATGTGCATGCCTAGCTGCAAGGGAGGCTGGGAATGCAGCCTTTGTTCTAGCTTGTCTTGAACTCATTTTAAATAAAAGGCTTTCTAGTCAGAAATAAAGGGGAGACTGTATTTTAGGGGACAAAGGCAGTTCTTTCCATACTCTCTTCACCCCATACAACCATGCTCCCTTCAGTTTCTCCTCCACTCACCACCTTCTTCCTGTCTTACTACCTAGTGACCTGAGATGCCTGTCTACTTGTTACCACTCTCCTTTCTCACTTCTCCTGTTTCACTCCTAGCCACCCATCAAAACTCAGCTTAACTTTTACCTCCATAGGAAACATCCTCACTAAGTCAAAGAATCCATGACTGGAAATCAAAGATTCATGTATCTCTCCTTTAAGATGCTTGTCAAAATCCCAAATGTACATTCATTTGCAAGATTATTTGGTTAACTAGACTATAAGCCCCACCAGACAGAGAATGTGTCTGCATTTATTCATTATTTGGTCTCCAGCACCAAGCACAGACCCTTGTTCCCCAAGGAAGAGGGATAGACTGAAGCCTAGTTAAGAGATCATGTGACCCGTTCAGGAGCCAGATCAGGCTGATTCTTAATGAGAGTTCTCTTAAGGAGCAGAAGGTGCTCCTGAAGACAGAGAAAAGGATAAGAGAGGACAGGATCCAAAAGACTGTGAACATGAGTCCTAAAGGTCAGTAAAAATCAGAGGGCTTCAAGCAGAGAAGTGACCATTGGCTCTGTCCATTGGAGGTCATTATAGATGAGCAGGCCCAGCAGAGGCATGGCAATTCCCAGGACAATGAGATGAGAAGGTCTATGTCTCTGGGGTTTGTATCTTCTTTGAGAATTTAGTATTGAAAGAACAGATAGGGCTCCAGGAGAAGGTAACCAATGCTGGCTAGTGCAGCAGGAGAACCCCTAGGTCTCAGTGGCTCAACACAACAGAAGTGCATCTTGCTTCCTTCATAGACTGACGACAGCTCTGTCCGCTGTCCTGCATGGTCCTCCTACACCTGGTGGTGCAGGGACCCAGGCTGCCTCTACCCTTCAACCCCTGAATCTCAGAGACCCGGACTCCCAACGACACAAAAGAAAAGAACGCGAGTAGAGAAGGTTCACCTGTTCTTAACTGCCTCTGACCACAGGTGGCATCTCACTTCTGCTCACTTCCCATCTGCAAGAATGAAGGCTATGATTTCTCCTAGAGGCATGGGGTCTGATGATATGTTAGGTGCCCTATAAAAAGAAGTCAATCCATTAAAGACACAGCATTGCCTCTGCCACACAAAAGCTTTCTAGACGGAAGGAGGATTTGACTAGTATATAAACAGAAGAAAAAGAACTGGTGGAGAGGGAGGTATGGGGACAGAAGACGGCAGATGAGGCCTGGTGAAGGGCTCTGGCTGGAGGACAGCAAGATTCCGCCTGAGATCAGAAGAAGGAGGAGGCCTCCGACCATCTCAGCAGCATACACGCATGGAGATTAAGAGCTCAGACCCTAGGGCCAGACTTCCCAGGTGAAAATGCTCCCTTCACCCTTGTTGTTTAGTCGCTAAGTCACGTCCAACTCTTTTGTGACCCCATGGACTGTAGCCCACCAGGCTCCTCTGTCCATGGGATTTCCCAGGCAACAATACTGGAGTGGGTGACCTTGGATGAGTTACTTAACTTCTCTGTGCCTCAGTCTTATCATCTGTAAGGTGGGAATAGGACTACAGTCTGTACCATTGCTGTATGGATTAAATACATGAATTTATAGAGTGCTGGGTAGAACACTAGACATATAAAAATAATTCAAGAACTGTCCTAGGCTCTTACAAGCATTTATTTGTAACATATGTACATATACATTTTTACACAAATGAGTGTATACACCGCAAGTTCTCTGCAACGGCTGTTCCCATCCAGGCCACATTCCCTCATCAGAATGCTTATGTAGCTTTCCATTGCACACACGCACCATCATTTATTCAAGCAGTCCCCTACTACTGAGCAAGAGATATTGCTTACTGCTGTTAGTATAAAAATCACTGCAGCAACCATCCCAGTCCTTGCATCTTTAAGCACACATGAAAGTGTGTCTGGTCCAGGGATAGTTTGTTGTGCTCAAAAGCACATGAGTTTTCATTTAGACACCCACTCCTTCAGATTGTCCCCCAAGACATGGCACCTTCCTGACTCCACCTGGGAGCCTGGAACAATGGTGCCAGCTTCCCATGTGATAGATATCTGTTTAAGAAGTAAGCAGGGCTGTTTTTTACATCTGGCACCATAAAGTCTATGAAAATCTTAGAGATCTAGGGACACACATGCATACGCTCCAAATTAAGGAAAGAACACTGCAAACTCAAAATGAATAAATATTTAATTCAATGTTCCCCAAGCAGAGAGGAGGTCCTGCGGGAGACAAAGAACAAAGGCTGTGACAGCCTGGGGCTGCCCTGCTGCCCTCTGCCCTGCACTGCGTGACCTGGGCAAGCCACCTAGGCTGCGTGAGCCTGAAACTGCTTCCTCTGTAAGATGGAGACAGAGGCAAGTCCTACCACGTGGGCTCCTTCTAAGGATTACCTAGGAGCATGCCGGATACATGAGGCCCCCAGTGATGTCGCATATTAACGTCCTATGTCAGGAAGGCACCCACAATTCATCTCGTCATTATTTATGAGTTTTATACACACACACACACACCATATATATGTGTGTGTGTATATATATATATAACTGCAGGGTGTAGGTATGCTGAATATCCTGAGATGATGAAGTATAGGTCCCCCAGCAGGAAAAGAGCCCAGGGTCCTAAAATGACCATGTGGGTAAGTGAAGAAGAAACTAGCTCATGAAGATAGGAGTTGATGGTGAAGTGAGAAAACACGTGTCCTGTGAATCCTACTGAACGTTTTCATTTAAAATAAAGGTGGGGACCAAAGCAGCAAGGACTCAGGGAGGGGCTCCCATCTGCATAGACGGGCGTGGCTGGTGTTTCCAGCGACACTGAGCCCCGCATGGAGAAAAGCACTCTGATTTAGGCTTCTTCGGCTCTTCTATAACTCCATGTTTTCTGCATGTCCTTGACTTATGTTTTATTCCTCCTGATCAGTGGCTGTTCCTTTAAAACAAACTCCTTGAAGGCAGCAGTTTCTGCTGATTTTATTCACTGGTGTGTCCTGTGTCTTAGGAATGCTTGGCACATAGAAGGCTCTCAATAAACATTTGTTAAATGTGACTGAATGAAACGGGAAGTTTCATTTGGGGGTTAGTACGTCTCTAACAACCTCTAACACCTGTTAGTCTCCCTTTCAAACAAAGAGACAGGAGTTCTCAGGCTCAGAATCTTCCACGGCAAGGATTTAATCACCTTGCTTTGGTGTCGCTGTGTTGATGATGGTCACTTGTCATGGTGACCACAGGGCTGCTCACCACATAGCTGGTCATGGTCCAACACTCCTCTCCCTAGAGGCGTGCGGTATGATGTCACACCCCAGTGCATTTTGAAGGTCACCAGGCCAAGTGACTTGCTTTGGCCAATGAGATGGGACTGGAGGTGACAGGTGTCCCTCCCAGGCCAGTCTTAAAGAGACAGTGAGTGGTTTACAACAGGGCCTTCCTCTCCTCTGTGGCAGTGGGAACAGGCAGCCCACGGGACTGGCTTCAGCCTGCATCTCTGAGTGATGATGAGGAGCACAGCTCCCTCACTGACGGCCTTTGTGTGTGTATCATGAGAGGGCCTGGTTGTGGTCTGCTACTGAGATTCTGAGGTCGTTGTCAGCCCAGCATGACCCAGATACCTGTCTGGTATCACTTCCAGTTCAGGACAGTGGAGGGGCCAGTGGAGCAGAAACAGACCCAGGAGCCCTGGACTCCAGGTTCCTCCGTGGGTCCCACAAGGCTGCCCTGTCCCTTCAGGGGTCTCACAAGGGTTCTGGCCACCACATGAACTCAGAAAAAAAGAAAAGAAACCCAGGGTGGCCCAAGGTACCTCGCGACAGAGGATGGAAAATCTCCAGCTAAGGGTGGAGAGACAGATCAGACTCCTGAGGGCAGGGACCCTGGCACACCCATTTCTGCAGCCCACCCCCATGAGCATGTGAAGTGGAGCCTTGCCTATAACATTTGCCTGGTAAAGTTTGGGAGATAGATGGATTAATTTTGAGAAAGAAGCCTAATGGAACATTTGGCATGGGGGCCCTGAGAATGGGCAAATTGGGCTCAAAACCCAGCTCCACACAGCCTGCCCATGTGGCCTTGAACAAGCCCTGTCAGCCATCTGAGATGCAGTTTCTTCATCTCAAAAATAGGGATGATAGTAACATCTATTTATGAAACTGTGGCGAGGGTTTCATGAAGTAACACGTGCAGAGTGCGTCACATAAAACCTGCCCTCAGCAAACATCAGATGTGGGTGAACAAGTCCAGCTCTGCAGCCAGACACAGGTTGTAGTCCTCATTTGGTCACCAGGCCAGCTATTTCTTCTTTGAAGTCCCTTTATTACTAAATGGAAATAATGCCTCTCAGGCTGGAGGTAAAGCACCTTTCGTGGTACCAGCGCAGTCCACACCCTCCCCCATTCACTCTTCCTGGGAATCCCACGGCAGCTTGAGCTCAGAACCAGGATCCATGCAACACTGCCAGTGGGAGCTGGCCCCGGATTCCAGCTCCTGCTTCTTCCAAGGAGCAGCTCGTTATGACGAATGAAGCTGTGCAGGGGCATTAACAGGGGATTCTGGGTTAATTTGTTACCTCTCCTGGGATCAAATTTAGAACTGAGCGGATCGCTAATGGCTCTGCTAGGATCCTGTCAAGGCACTGGCGTGACGGGACAGGGTACTTAATGGTGACCCATCTCTTGGGGCTGTCCGGACAAGGTTGACCATGATCCTTTCTTTTTCACCATGACCCTTGGTGCGGCTGTCCTAGACATGTTGGTGCTTGCAGCCCACAGCAAGCTCAGGATGAGAGAACTCACAGTGAGCATGCCGATTCTCAGGCCCAAAGTACTCCCTCTTTGCTTCTACAGCTCTCTACCCCTAGCCCCAGCTGGAACCTCTTACCAACAGATCCTTTACAAGTTATTATCGGTCTCATACCCAGATGGCCCATCTTCCCCACATCTGGAAATGACTCCCTTTCCCATTACCATTTATTGAGCACCTACTATGTATCCCTGCTCAGTAATGTCCCAAATGCCATTACATTCAGACACTGTGAGTTCTACATACACCATCAACCTCACTTCCCAAACAAAGCATTGAGTTTTGGAAATAATAAATTGCCCCAGATCAAGGTGATGGTGAGGTATGTTATCTAGGCTCAAAATTCAGTTCCTGCCCCTCTTCACCTTACCGCTCTTGATGGCACAGAACGTAAAGAAAACCTGCAAGGATGACAAGCTAAAAGTTCAACAAGAGCTTCAAGAAGAGAAAGGGTGGGCTGTGGCCAATGAGATCTTGGATACTGATGGCAATGGGAAGGGAGGTGCCACTGGACAGGCCTCTGCAGGGATGTTGCCCAGAATCGCCCTGTGTAGGGCTTTGGAAGCTGCTCTGGAAGCGGGAACCATCATGGCAGGAGAGCCCCTCTCCAGAAAAGACAATATCTGTTGCCCTTGACGAGGGCAAGTGACACCTTTAAAATAGTATCATCAAGCCCTAGAGCCCAACCCTGCAATTTCAGGAGAAATCAGCAGTTTCCCCATGGCACTAGGTGAGCTGCTGGATGAGGACCTGACTGCCCATTCTGGGCTGTAATAGGCCATGGAGGCTGAGCAGGAAAGGCCCTGCCCAGTGCTTTGCCCTCCTTCTGAGGGGCACGGGAGGGTTCCCTGAGCACACAGAATTGGGGTTTGGGAGTCGAGATGCAGGACTGTGCCTGGCTCTGGTCCCTGCGGCAGCCCTCCTGGAAGGTGGCAACTGTCCATCTAGTTTCTCCCCCAGACTCCTTTTCTCCCACCCTCCCCTGCAAAGTCAGAGGATGCAGAAACATGTGATGTGAGGAGGTTTTGAAGAATGAACCTGAAGTCATCTGGCCTGCAAAAGAGACGCCTCGGGAATGCGTAGTGTCACTCTCAAATCTCTGACAAAGGGGCAAACTGACTCTCTGTGATCTTGGGAAGCAGCACCAGCACCAATGGGTCAAGCATCAGGGGTGTAGTGGAAGATGTGCTGGGATGATATAGGGATTTCAAGTCCCCCCACGCAGCACCAAGACTGTCCCAGTGCCCTGGGCTTCCTTTCTGCCTCTGAAAACCCCCCAGCACAGGGACCGCAGTAACTTTTCCACGAAACCCACAGCTTGGAGGGAGGTCTAAGGGATGACAGGGTTTGGAGAAAAGGAGTGCTGTGATCCATTCACAGGGCTGGGGCTGTAAGGGCACCTGTGCTGGGCATTGGTAATTTCTGGCCTGGCATTGCTCTTTGCACTGGAGAGTCTCAAAACTGATGCTTGAAATGGAATGGTGTTGCCTTGGATGCGCTGCGCTGCATTCCCCTGTATCGCAATGTCTTCAGAGGCAAGCTGCCAGGGCCCTGAGGACCCTCGACTGCAGGTGGGTTGGGAGCAAACTGGGAGCCTTCGGGGGTTAGGGTACACGGTCTCCAGCCATGCAGGAGGATGTAAATCCCACGTGTGTGTAGATGACTGTGCTGTCATCCAACTGGAGACGAACACTCACAGGCTCCCTGGAAGGATCTGGATGCAGTTTATTCATGCCAGTTGACTCTAGGCACACAAAGAACAGGCTCCAGGTAGTGCTATGGTAAAGAATCAGCCTGCCAATGCAGGAGACGTAAGGAATGTGGGTTGGATTGAATTGGGAAGATCCCCTGGAGGAGGGTGTGGCAACCCACTCCAGTATTCTCCCTTGGAGAATCCCATGGACAGATCCCTAGGGGTGCACAGAGTCGGACATGACTGAAGCGACTTACCATGCGTGCATGTGAAGAATAGCGCCTTTAGACAAGGCCGGCATAATCAGAAGACAGAGGAAGAGCGTGCACGCTGGCATCTGACGGACCTAGTTTTAAGTCCCAGTTTTGCCATATCCTGGACGTGTGCCCTCTGTTGCCCTCAAGACCCTCATCCGTCACAGAGTCCAGTGAAAGAGCTGCCTGTAACAGGTTAATATGGCGATTACATGAGGTGACACAAGGCAATCACTTTGCCCAGGGCCTGGCTCATGTCAGGCTGAACAAATGATCTCTACGCTAATTAATATAGTTTTAATAAAATGCAGTCCCCTGGGAGCCTGATTGAGTGGAAGGATGGTAATAATTTGTAATCAGCCTGTCAGCAGTGTCTAGGCAAGTGGCTACTTTCTGAAGAGTTTCCAGTCACCTATTTCACAGAGCCGTTGTGACATTCTTCCTACAAACGTGCTGGCACTCTTTGACTTAACCCAGCTTCTCTCCAGAGCGGGATGCAGTACTCTATCTCCTGGTTACCTGCTCTGGCCCAGGCGCTCTCCCTTCCAGCCTCTTATTAATCCTGTCAAGGGCTGGGAGGGCAGTGTTATCATCTCCGTTTTCCCGGTGAGGACAGAGAACTATCCCCGGGGCTCCAGAGCTGGCAAGGGGCAGCCAGGCGCTCAGACCCAGTTCTGCCTGATTCTCCATCCAAATCACTTTCTGTGACCCACTGCTGCTTCTAGAGAGAGCCAGGATGCCCCTGATTCCAGTCTGTGACCCCAGAGTCACCCCAGAATTAACCTGGGAGGTTTCCCCACTGGTCTGAGTCCCATAGAAAGGGCTTGCATGGGAACCCCATCCCTTGCACGTGGTGACTTTACTCACTGAACACCAGAGCTGCTGGGAGTGTGTGAGCGGGGAAGGCAGCTTTGAAGTCTTCCCTCATGCTGAGCTGCAGAAAGTGCTTGTTGTCTTATGCAGAGAGCAGTTGAGGATATCAAAGGGAAGATGGGATGTTAAATTTTGAGTGATCAATGTTTAATAGTCAGAGTTGTAAGCTGTCATGAGTGATGCTCCAGGAGGGATTCGGCATGAATATCAGGATTTGCGATGCAATCTCTGAGGGGAGGATCTAGCCCTCCAGAGTCCCTGAGCGAGAGCGCTGATGTGGGGCCCACACCCCCACCATCCCCAGACTTGTCTTGGAGACTTGACCAGAACGTGGGCAGGATTAGGGAAGAAGGGTGCAGATACAGCCTCCGTATGCCCCAGGAGCACCCCTTCCTGCACCGGTCCATTCATCCCGCAGATGCTTTCAAGGTAACCAGGTGCAAATTGAGGTCCATGTGGCCCAAAGGACCTATGGATCTAGCATTGGCTAGAACACATCTATTTACTTTTTCACTAAAACTCCTCTGGAAAAGTCTAGCTTTGTCACAGGCATCAAGACAAGAGGTGCGGGTCACCTCTGTATCGAGGCAGGAGGCAGTGTGGGTTCCAGAGACACGTTTGCTGAGGTAGAGGTGGCCCCTCACCCTGCATGTAAGTTTACGAGATACATTGGTTTTCCTTTCCCTTCTAGATATCCTAACATTACGTGACTTCTGCCAATTATTCAAATAGCTCAGAAAAGAGGAAGAGAAAGACCACCTCCCCTTGCCTTGTGACCAGCAGATCTGGAATAAGTCTTCCCAGGACTGTCCACTCTTGCAGGCTGCCACTGCAGCAGAGAACATGGGCCTGAGTCCCAGGTCCAGGCCTGTTTCCTTTGGAGCTCACACTTTCTTGACAGGGAGGCTGTGAACCAGGCCATGGGTGGGGAGGAGCTCTCCTTAAAAGCTTTTTTGGCTGGAGAGCAAGAGGCAAGCCAGAGTGTCCCCCACTGGTAGCCTTCTTCTGTTCCCAAATTTGGGCATCACGAGAGGAATGACACGGGCTCAAGTGAGTTCCAGGAGATCCAGTTGAGCCCAGAGATGTGGTGAGAAGCAAACCTGGCATGAGGGCAAACTTGGGGCATCAGCCTACCTGTGTCACATGGGGTCAGTGAGTCCATTGCCTGAGGGAACCCACAGCTCCTGAGCAAAACACAATTTCATAACTCTTTGGGAGATAAAAGCTTTTATTTACTTCTTTCCCGAAGCTTTGGAATTCTTTCTGAACATCAAATAACTTCTGGCAAACACATCCTGATGAGTAACACGGAGTGAAGCAGAACCAGATGGGCGCACTGACTCCGGGCTGTGCACTGGAGGAGGAAGGGCAAACCCCATTTGGAATGAGGCCAGGCTTTGGGCCACAAGGAGCCCACCCGGTGGGGATACAGCCTACCCCAGGAGGGACAAGGTCCCCTGGGCTTCACCAGGACATGGGGCCATGCCGCTGGCCACCTGGCTTTGCTGGGAAGAGAAATGAGCCCAGGCCACAGCTTGGGGTGCCCATCTCATCACCACTAGCAGCAATGGCCACGAGGGGCTCTGGGGCAGGGACTGGGGTCATGTGGTGGTGAGTTAGGATGCCTTGGTGTTACACAGCTAGCTGCCTAAACAATATCCATCCCTCCCTTCTTTCTTGCATATGGAATCCCTGAATTTGTTCAGCTGAAAGACTACATTTCCCAGGCTCAGTTTCAACCAGGGAAACGCTGTGGCTGATCTGGCCAATGAGAGCCACAAGCACCGGCAAGGGATGCCTGGAAATTGTCTCCTACAAGCACTGCCTCTTCCTCATTGCCACTTTCATGACCCTAAGCACCAAACACGGTGGACACGATGGAGAAGCCCAGACCTCAGTGGCTCCATGGAGCCACCTCACCTTGGAAATTTGGCCCTTCGGACAAAATGTTTAATGAGAAAAATGTACCACTCTTTGATTAAATAGTTGTTCTTTGGATTCTCCATGACACAATCAAAAGGAAATCCCATACCAAGATTGTCAGCCCCAGCAATGTGCAGACTCCCAAGATTTGCTACTCTCTCCTCCTGGACTTCAGCATCCTCCCAGCTGCCATGGGGTCTCCCATGAGAAGTTACCTCTGCAGCTATTGAGGCCTCAGGCCATCCAATTCCTTCCCCATCTGAGACCTTCAGCCATGTGTTCCATCTCACCTCTAGCACCTCCTCCAAACCAAGATCCTATCTCTTCAGGCAAAACCAGGGCGTTAGATTCGTGGATCTTGGATGTAACATGACAGGCCTCTAGTTTGTTTGGGACTGCGGGGTTTCAGCTCGGGACTCTGCAGTTTACTATGGGGCATGTCCAAGGCAAACCAGAATGAGGTGGCCACCTTAAGATATCAGAGCCTCGCACGAAATTGGGGAGCTGTTCTGGTAGCATGGACTCTTAGTAGCAGAACCATTTGTAGGACAAAATCTTAGGTGCAATTCCAGTATATAAAGCAGAGCTGGATGGGACTACTCTGGGAAAGCCCTGGGGATTCCGCCAAGCATTACTGGAAATTGCTGTAGCCTGGAAGGGAAGTGACACGCCCTTATCTGGCAACCCCTGACCACACTGCTTCTCCTTTATGGCTCTGCTCTTTTGTCACCTCCCCTTTGAAGCCTTCCTTGACTGCCTCCTCCCCTAGGTCATAATGCCTGGGCCATCTGGTGTTTCAGCCTGAAGCTGCCTTTCCCCGTCTATTTACTTAGCTGGTACCAGTACCAGACCCAGGCTTGGAAGGGCTATCATCATTATGCCCCCATGGATGATCATGTCTACACATAGTTGCCTTATAGTCCGTTGTTGAGTGAATGAAAGAACCAATCAATCAATGACTCAGTTTCCTCCAAGTAGGGTATGCATTATTTTAAACAACTGTTGATGGGAGTGTAAATTGGCACAGCCACTCTGAAAAACAGTATGGAGTTTCCTCAAAAAGCTAAAAATAACAGTTGCCATATGAATGAGCCAGCAATGCCACTCCTTGGCATACACCCTGACAAATCTATAATTCAGAAAGATACAAGCACCCCTATGTTCACAGCAACACTATTTACAATAGCCAAGACACAGATGAAAACTAAAGATCCACTGACCGATGAACGGATAAAGAAGATATATGTCTATATAATGAAATACTACTCAGCCATCACAAAGAATGAAATAATGCTATCTGCAGCAACATGGATAGACCAATAAATTATCATAAGTGACAGTGAAAGACGAATATCATATGATAAAACTTACATGTGGACTCTAAAATATGAAACAGATGAACGTATTTACAAAACAGAAAGAGGCTCACAGACATAGAGAACAGGACTGTGGCTGCTAAGGAGGGAGGGCTGGTGGGAGAGGGAAGGATTAGGAGTTTGGGACTAGTGGATCCCAACTATTATATATAGAATGGATAAACAAGGGCTTACTGTATAGCAGGAAATTATATTCAATATCCTGTAGAAAACCATAATGAAAAAGAATATATATATGTGTGTGTGTGTGTGTGTGTGCTTATCTGAATCATTTTGCTGTATATCAAAAACTAACATAACTTTATAAATTAACTATACTTCAATGAAAATAAATTTTTAAAAAGAGAACAGAAAGAACAAAAAAGAAAAACGATGACCATTCTTCATGTTTCACTGGCTGTCCCCTGCCCCTTGCCTGACACTCTCACTGACAGTGGCCTGATTTCCTTCTGGAACTTGCTTCTTCCCATTGTGTGTGGTCCTGGTGGAGAGAAACCCTAGTCTTCTGCCTCCCATTACAAAAGCCAGCTCCCTACATCTCCTGGTCTACCCTAGAGAGGAGACACGTGTCCCGACATCTCTTCTGGGACTTTGCATCTGGAGTGAGTGATGCAGGGTGTCAGTCAGGCTTATTGGTTGCTGGCAATAGTATCAAATCTGGTCAGCTTGAAGCAGAAAGGGGGATTTATTCAAAACGAGATGAGGAGGCCCACAGACTCACTGGGAAGGATGGGAACAAGCAAACAAAAAGGCCAGGTCATGTCTGGCACGGCCGAGCCCGCCTCATGGAGTGAGCACAGTAGGGCACGGCTGCTGCTTCACAGCTTGCCTGGGTACTGGCCAGTGGCGCCCTGGGAAGTGGATTTTGCTGCTGCAATTGCTGGCCCCAACCTCCTGCCATGAACAGTGATGTGCCTTGCCCCTGTTCCATGGCCTTGCTTGCTCCTCGCTTGCTGTACGGGTCGGGGGCTCGGAGGTTGACCAGTCTGGGCAGATGCTTGTGCCCTAGCTGCAAGGGATGCTGAACCACGAGAATCCATCACTCCAGTCCACAATGGAAGGCTGATTCTGCCGCTTCCCCCCAAGACTTTTAGGATAGAGAATTTCTCAAGCCTAGGAACGAGGAGTCATCAGATGACAGACGACCAAAGAGAATGGCAAAAGCCACTGAGCCCAGAGGCAGAGGGAGGGACTGCGGGTCGTCCGTCCCAGCCACGGTGGCGTGCTGACCAGAAGTCCCCACTGCCAGGTGGTGGCTGTGGCTCTTAATCCAAGCCCTCGAGAGAGGCCTGGGCCCCCGCCCCTCCCCGAGGCTGCTTCTCTGGGCTCCTGTCACTTCTGTGAGCTCCCGACATCCTGCCAATAAATTCCATTTTGCTGAAGTTAACCAGTGTTAGTGTCTGCTGGCTGCAGCCAAGCAACGCTAAGTGAAACCACATGTAAACATGAGTCCACACTGCTTGTAAAACACTAAGGCAGCCCTGATAAGGCCACAGGCCTCCTGACACCACCCCCTCCCCAGCCAGCATTCTTCCTTGAGGGAACCACTAGTGAGTGTGTCCCAGAGCTTACTGGTCATGCTTCTCTACACACGTGAGTAGCCCTAGTAAACATTTCCTGGGAATAATATTCTATCTCATTGTGCCTAAGATGTCTCCAATTGCGAGGTATGCTATTGCTTCTTGTGCTACCAAGAAGGAAGAAAAAATTGCCAATGAAACCACGACTCAATGTTAAGATGTATCAATTATAAATCACATCTCAATTGCTGGTGTAAGACATGGAAAAAAATATGGTCATAGCAATGACTGAACTTATTTAGCCCTTACCAGGGACTGTGCCTGGAGAATCCCGGGGACAGGGGAGCCTGGTGGGCTGCCGTCCATGGGGTCGCACAGAGTCAGACACGACTGAAGCAACTCAGCAGAAGCAGCAGCAGCAGGGACCATGTGCTCAGTTGTGTCAGACTCTTTTGCGATCCCAAGGACTATAGCCTGCCAGGCTCCTCTGACCATGGAATTTCCCAGGCAAGAACACTGGAGTGGGTTGCCATTTCCTTCTCCAGGAGATCTTCCTGAACCACGGATCAAACCTGCATCTCCGTCATTGGCAGGCAGACTCTTTACCACTACCACTACCTGGAAAGCTCTCTACCATGGGCCAGGTATTCTCCAAGTATTTTGCTCATGCTAGCTCAGGTAATCATTCTATTCAATAATTTCTTGAGGTTGAAATATAATAATCCATATTTTACAGATGAGCAAACTGAGGTACAGAAAAGTTAGACTATTGCCCAAGGTTACAAATCTACTAAGTAAGTGGCAAACGAAGATTCAGAGAAATTCTAGATTTGAAGATGGCTCTCCTCACCACCAATGCTCAGTGTTCTGTGCATGAGTGCATGTGTGCACATGTGTACATTGTGTGTTCATGTCTGTGTGTGCCTGTGTGTGTGTGCATTGTGTGTGTATCTGTGTGTGTGTACATTGTGTGTATCTACGCATGTGTGTGTGCACTGTGCATCTGTGTCTGTGTGTGTGTACCTGCATC